>NW_012105586.1:759271-767686 GCF_000951045.1 Mandrillus leucophaeus
CCAACAGTTCCCCAAAGTCTTCTAGCATTAACTCAAAAGTCCAAGACCAAAGTCTCACCTGAGACAAGGCATGTCCCTTCTGCCTATAAGCTTATAAAATAAAAAAGAAATTAGTTACTTCCAAGATACAATGCGAGTACAACAAGCATTAGACAAATGTTCCCACGGCAAATGGGAGAAATTGGCCAAATCAAAGGGCCCCAGGCCCCATCCAAGTCCAAAACCCAGCAGGACATTCATTAAATCTTAGAGCTCCAAAATAATCTCCTTTGACTCCATGTCTCACATCCAGAACACACCGATGCAAAGGGTGGGCTCCCAAAGCCAAGGACAGTTCTGCCCTGGTGGCTCTGCAGGGCATAGCTCCCAAGGGTGTTTTCATGGGCTGGCATTGAATGCCTACAGCTTTTTCAGGTGCACAGTGCAAGCTATCAGTAGATCTACCATTCTGGGGACTAGAGAATTGTGGCCATCTTCTCACAGCTCCATGAGGCAGTCCCCCAGTGGAGACCCTGTGTGGAAGCTCCAACTCCACATTTCCCCTCTGCATTGTCCTAGTAGAGGTTCTCCATGAGGACTCCACCCCTGCAGCAGACTTCTGCCTTGACGTCCAGACATTTCCATAAATCCTCTGAAATCTAGGCAGAGGTTCTCAAACCTCACCTCTTGTCTTCTGCACACTCACAGGCCCAACACCACATGGAAGCCACCTAGCTTGGGGCTTGCACCAACTGCAGCAATGGCCTGAGCTGTACAGTGGCCCCTTTTAGCTATGACTGGAGCCAGAGTGGCTGGGACACAGGGCACCAAGTTCCCAGGCTGCACAGAGAAGCAGGGCCCTGGGACCAGCCCACAAAACCATTTTCTCCTCCTAGGCCTTTCAGCCTGTGATGGGAGGGGCTGCCATGAAGATCTTGGAAATGCCCTGGAGACATTTTCCCCACTGTCTTGGGGATTAACATTCTGTTCCTCGTACTTATGCACGTTTCTGCAGGTGGCTTGAATTTCTCCGCAGAAAATGGGTTTTTTCTTTTCTATCTCATGGTCAGGCTGCAAATTTTTCAGACTTTTATGCTCTGCTTCTCTTTTAAATAAAAGTTCCAGTTTCAGATCATCTCTTTGTGAGCACATATGACTGAATATTTTCTGAATCAGCCAGGTTACCTCTTGAATGCTTTTCTGCTTAGAAATTTCTTCCACCAGATACCCTAAATCATCTCTCTTATGTTCAAAGTTCCACAGATCTCTAGGGCAGGGGCAAAATGCCACCAGTCTTTTTGCTAAAGCATAGTAAGAGTGACATTTGTTCCAGTTTCTAAGAAGTTCCTCATCTCCATCTGAGACCACCTAAGCCTGGACTTCACTGTCCATATTACTATCAGCATTTTGATCAAAACTATTCAACAAGTTTCTAGGAACTTTCAAACTTTCACACATCTTTCTGTATTCTTGTGAGTCCTCCAAACTGTTCCAACCTCTGCCCATTACTCAGTTCCAAAGTCACTTCCACATTTTCAGGTTATCTTTAGAGCATACCCCTCTCCTGGTACCAATTTTCTGTACTAGTCTGTTTTCATATTGCTATAGAGACACTACTTGAAACTGTGTAATTTATAAAGAAAAGTGGCTTAATTGACACACAGTTCCACATGGCTGTGGAGGCCACAGGAAACTTACAATCACGGTGGAAGACTAAGGAGAAGTAAGCACCTTCATATATGGCAGCAGGAGAGAAACAGCATGCAGAGGAAATTGTCACTTTTAAAATATGAGATCTCACAAGAACTCCCTCGCTATCACAAGAACAGCATGGGAGAAACCTCCCCCATGATCCAATCACCTCCCACCAAGTCCCTCCCTCAATACATGGGGTTACAATTAAAGATGAAATTTGGGTGGGGAAACAAAGCCAAACAATATCACTAATGCAGGAGCAGAAAACCAATTACTGCATGTTCTCACTTATAAGTGGGAGCTAAATGATAAGAACCTGTGAACACAAAGAAGAAAACAACAGACACTGGGGTTTATTTGAAGGGGGAGGGTGGGAGGAAGAAGAGAAGCCAAAAAGACAACTATTGGGTACTGGGCTTAATACCTGGGTAATGAAATAATATGTACAACAAACCCCTGTGACATGTGTTTACCTATGTAAAAAACCTTTACGTGTACCCCAAAACCTAAAATAAATTCTTTTTTAAAAAATGAACAACAACAACAAAAAAAAAAACAGAGAAAACATTGGTTGTATTCCACGCCCAGTGGCAAGGAGCATTCCCTAGTACCCAATTGTCACTGTGAAGCAACATTCCTCATTAGAAGAAACCAGGGTTTCTTGGAGAAATGGCTGATTCCAGGTGTGTCTAGGGCAGGAAATGTACAAAAAGTGCCTGGGCACATCAGATAGCAAGGAAACTATACCCAGTGGGGAAAAAGCAATTTGTAAGACAGGGAGTTTTTCATGCAGAAACCAAAGATGCCAGAAAGGAGTGACAAAGTTTTCAACCACCGAAAGAAAAGAACTGTCAACTTAGAATCCTACAGCCAATGAAAATATCCTTGAGGAATAAAGGGCAAACCAAGACATTCTCAGATGAAGGAAAAGTAGGAGAATTTGTCACCAGTAATCTACCCTTTCTCTGGTAAAAGTTCTCTAAACAGAAAGGAAATGAAAAAAAGATTACACTTGGAATATCATTGTGGTAAAAAGAATGGCCTCCCAAAGATGTCTGCATCCTAATCCTAGGAACCTGCGAACATGTTACTTTACATAATACAGAGAACTTTTCAGATGTAATTAAATTAAGGACATTGATATAAGATTATCCTGGATTGCCCAGATGGGCTTAACATAATTACAGAGGTCCCTTTAGGAGGGAGGCAGGAGAGAGAGAATAGAAAAGACTGTGACAATGAAAGCAGAAAGAAAGTGGAGGATTTAAAGATGCTACACTGATGGCTTTCAGATGGAAGAAGGGATCATAAACCATGGAATACAGGTGGCCACCAAAAACTAGAAAAGGCAAGAGAACAGATGCGCTCCATTACAACAATCAGCAAAGGAGCAGATACTCTCTTAAATTCTTCAAAAGAAATGCACCCCTGCCAACCCATTTTAGACTTCTGACCTCCAGAACTGTAAGATAATAAAAAATTGCTGTGTCTTAAGCCATCAACTTTGGGGTAATCTGTTACAGCAGCAACTAATACAACCAGAAATAAAGAAAAAAAGGGTAAACAAAATTATGAGTAAATATAATAGGCTTTCCTCATTTTGAGTTTTCTAAGCTATATTTGATCGATAAAGCAAACATAACACTGTCGGATCCGGTTCTAAATGTATATAAGGGAAATATCTAGTGTAATTATGTTATAAATAGGGAAAGGTAAAGAGCATAAGGTAGGTAAAATTTTGACACTTCACTTGAAGTCATAAAATGATGATACCAGTAGGCTCTGATAGTTGTGTATGTATAATATAATGCCTAGAGCAACCACTAAAAGACCTGTAAAAAGATACAAAAAGATACACTCAAAAACACTACCAATAGATTAAAATTGAATTTTTAAATGGTCAATTAACTCACAGAAAGGTAAATAAAACAAATAAAAGACTGAAAGAAAAAAAAATTTAAATTATGGACTTAACCTGCAACGTAACAATTGCATTAAATGTAAATAATCTAATTATATTAATTAAAAGGCATAAATTGGCAAAGTATTTTTTACATGGCCCATAGAAATCCTAAGCATGTATATACCAAATAACAGAACTCCAAATATGTGAAATACAACTGATACAACTGGATAGAGTAATAGACAGATCCACAAAAATAGTTGGAAACTTTAACACCCTTCTTTCAACAACTGATAAAATAACAAGAAATCAGCTAACACATGTAAAATCAAAACACTATTGGTATTAGTCCATTCTCATATTACTATAAAGAACGGCCTGAGACTGGGTAATTTATGAAGAAAAGAGATTTAATTGACTTACAGTTCCACATTGCTGGGGAGGCTTCAGGAAACTTACAATCATGGTGGAAGGCAAAGGAGAAGCAGGAACATTCTTCACAGGGTGGCAGGACAGAGTGAGTGCAAGCAGGGGAAATGCCAGACACTTATAAACCGTCAGATCTCATGAGAATCACTCATTATCATGAGAACAGCATGAGGGAAACTGCCCCCATGATTCAATCACCTCCTCCTGGTCCTGCCCTTAACAAGTAGAAATTAGGGGGATTTATTAGTCCCTGTTCAGGCTGCTGATAAAGACATACCCAAGACTGGGCAATTTACAAAAGACAGAGGTTTAACTGGCCTCACAGTTCCACATGTCTGGGGAGGCCTCACAATCATGGCAAAAGGCAAGGTGGAGCAAGTCACATCTTATGTGGATGGTGGCAGGCAAAGAGAGAGCCTGTGCAGAGAAACTTCCATTTTTAAAACCACCAGATGTCATAAGACTCATTTACTATCATGAGAACAGTGCAGGAAACACCTGCCCCCCTAGTTCAATCACCTCCCATCAGGTTCCTCCCACAACATGTGGGAATTGTGAAAGTTACAATCAAGATGAACCAAACCGTATCATTCCACCCCGGCCCCTCCCAAATCTCATATCTTCACATTTCAAAACCAATCATGCCTTCCCAACAGTCCCCCAAAGTCTCATGTCAGCATTAAGTCAAAAGTCCACAGTCCAAAGTCTCATCTGAGACAAGGCACGTCCCTTCTGCGTATGAGCTTGTAAAATTAACCAAGTTAATTACTTCCTAGATAAAATGGAGGTACAGGCATCAGATAAATGCTCCTAGTCCAAATGGGAGAAATTGGCCAAAACAAAGGGGCTACAGGCCCCATGCAAGTCCAAAATTCAACAGGGCAGTCATTAAAGCTTAAAGTTCCAAAATGATCTCCTTTGACTCCATGTCTCACATCCACGTTAAGCTGATGCAAGAGGTGGGCTCCCATGGTCTTGGGCCAGTTCTGCCCCTGTAGCTTTACAGGATACAGCCCCCTCCCATCTACTTTCATGGGCTTGTGTTAAGTGTCTGGCTTTTTCAGGAGTACAGTGCAAACTGTCGGTGGATCTACCATTCTGGGGTCTGGAGGATGGTGGCCCTCTTCTCACAGCTCTGCTAGGCAATACTCTCGTGGGGGTTCTATGTGAGGACCCTGACCCCATATTTCCCTTCCGCATTGCCCTAACAGAGGTTCTCCCTAAGGGCTCTGCCCCTGGAACAAACATTTGCCTGGACATCCAGGCATTTCCATATACCCTCTGAAAGCTAGGCACAGGTTCCCAAACCTGAATTCTTGACTTCTGTGCACCTGGAGGCCCAACACCACAAATAGGCTGCCAAGACTTAGGGCTTGCACCCTCTGAAGCAATGGCCTGAGCTGTATGTCAGCCCTTTTTTAGCCACAGTTGGAATGCAGGGCATCAAGTCCCAAGACTCCACAAAGCATCAAGGCCCTGGGCCTGGCTCATGAAATGATTTTTCCCTTCAAGGCCTCTGGGTCTGTGATGGAAGGGGCTGCCTGAAGACCTCTGACATGCGCTGGAGACATTTTCCCCATTGTCTTGATGATTAACACTTGGCTTCTTATTGCGTATGCAAATTTCAGCAGCTGGCTGGAATTTCTCCCCAGAAAACAGGTTTTTCTTTTCTACATCACAGCCAGGCTGCAAATTTTCCAAACTTTTATGCTTTGCTCCCTCTTGAACACTTTGCTTCTTAGAAATTTCTTCCACCAGATACACTAAATCATCTCTATCAAGTTCAAAGTTTCACAGATCTCTAGGGCAGGGGCTAAATGCCACCGGTCTCTTTGTTAAAGCATAGGAAGAGTCATCTTTACTCCCAAGTTTCTCCTCTCCATCTGAGACCACCTCCACCTGAACTTCATTGTCCGTATCACTATCAGCATTTTGGTCAAAGCCATTCAACAATTCTCTAGGATGTTCCAAACTTTCCCGCATATTTCTGTCTCCTATTGAACCCTCCAAACTGTTCCAACCTCTGCCTATTACCCAGTTACAAAGTCACTTATAAGTGGGAGCTATTATCCAGTTACAAAGTCACTTCCACGTTTTCAGATATCTAAGTAGCAGCACCGCACTCTCTGAAGTAGCAATTTACTGTATTAGTCTGTTTTCATGCTTCTATAAAGAACTCCCCAAGACTGGATAATTTATAAAGGAAAGAGGTTTAATTGACTCACAGTTCCACATTGCTGGGGAGGCCTGAGGAAACTTACAATCATGGTGGAAGGCAAAGGAGAAATAAGCACCTTCTTCACAGATGGCAGGACACAGTGAGTGCAAGCAGGGAAAATGCCAGATGCTTATAAAACCATCAGATCTCATGAGACTCACTCATTATCACGAGCACAGCACGGGGAAAAACCACCCCCATGATTTAATTACCTTTACCTGGTCATGCCCTTGACAAGCGGGGATTATGGGCATTACAACTGAAGGTGAGATCTGGGTGGGGACACACAGCCAAATCATATCAACTACAAACAAGTAAGTTCTAACTGACATTTTTACAACACTCACCCCAACAACAGAATACACACTCTTCACAAGTGCCCACCGAACATACACCAAGATATGCTATGTCCTGCGCCATAAAACAAACCTCAACAGTTTCTAAAAATAAAATCATACAGAATATGTATGTGGTCAGAGGAACAAAAACAGAAGATGAGAGGAAAACTTCTAAATACTTAGAAACTAAGCAACATACATCTAAATAATCCATAAACCAAAACGAAAGTCTCAAGAAAAATTAAAAATACATTAAGCTGAATGAAAGTGAAAATACAACATAACAAAATTTCTGGGACTCAGCTAAAACTGAAAAGGAAATTTATAGCACTAAATGCATATATCTGAAGAAAAACTCTCAAGTAAATAACCTTTTATCTCAAGAACCTAGAAAAGGAAGAAGAAACCCAAAGCAAGAGAAGGAGTGAAATAATAAAGATAACATTTTAAAAATCAATGAAATTTAAAACAGAAAATAATATAGACAATTAATGAAAAGAGTTGGTTGGTTCTTTGACAAGATCAGAAAATAGATAAACACAACCAGACTGACAGAACCAGAAACATCAGAAATAATACAGGGGATTGAAAGGAGAATAACAGAATACTGTCAATACATACATACATTTGACAACTTTGAGGAAGTGATCTATTTCATCTAAAAACATGTACTACCACAACTCATCCAATATGAAATAGATTATTTCAATAGCCCTGTAACTATTAAATAAAATTCATAATGTTAAAAAAAAAAACTCCCAAAAAGAAAATCTCCAGGTCCAAACAGTTTTACTTGAGAATTCTACCAAACATTTAAAGAAGAATTAACACTAATTCCAATCTCTTCCAAAAAAACAGAAAAGGAGAGCATACTCCCAATTGAATGTATAAAGATAGTTCACCTTGATACCAAAGCCAAACAGATAGTACAAAAAAAAAAAAACTGTAGGTCAGTATTCTTTCTGAATATAGACAAAAAAATTAAAAAACCAAATGTTAGCAAACATATTAAAAGAATTACACAACATAACCAAGTGGGGTTTATCCCAGGAATGCAAGGCAGATTTCTGATTCAAAAATTAATCAATGTGATATACCATATTAACAGGCTAAAAAGTCAGTCACATGATGGTATCAATTGATGCAGAAAAAGGCATTTGACAAAAGTCAACATCCACTTACAACAAAAAACTCTCAGAAAGTAGGAAGAACAGGAACTTCCTCAACTTGATAAAGAACATCTACAAAAGACCTACAGCTGACATTATACTTAATTGCAAAAGACTGAATGCTTTTCCCCTAAGGTTGGAAACAAGGCAAGAATATATGCTCTCACAGCTCTTATTCAACATAGTTCTGGAAGTTCTAGACAGCGCAATAAGGCCAAAAAAAAAAAAAAAAGCATATATAAAAGAAAGAAAGAAAAAAGAGAAGAAAAGAAAGGAAGGGAGGAAGGGAGGGAGGGAGGAAGCTGTTTCTATTTGCAGATTAACGTGATTTCATATAATATATAGAAAATCCAAAAAAAACTAACAAAAACTCTTAGAACTACTAAGTGAGTTTATCAAAGTCACAAGATACTAGATCTATACCCCAAAATCACTGCATTTTCTATACTCACAAGGAACACATGGACATCAACATTTAAAATATAATACTGAGAGGTGACAGCGTGCTGGCAGCCCTTGCTCGCTCTCAGCGACTCCTCGGCCGCGGCATCCACTCTGGCCGCGCTTGAGGAGCCCTTCAGTCCGCGGCTACACTGCGCAAGCCCCTCTGTGGGCTGGCCGAGGCCAGAGCCAGCTCCCTCTGCCTGCGGGGAGGTGTGGAGGGAGAGGCACGGGCGGGAACCG
>NW_012105586.1:767821-776420 GCF_000951045.1 Mandrillus leucophaeus
CTGCAGCTGCAGAGGGTGCGGCGGGTCACCCAGGACTGCCGGCCCGCCAACACTGCGCTCAAATTCTCACCGGGCCTCGGCTGCCTCCCCACGGGGCAGGGCTTGGGACGTGGACTCCTGCGCAGCCTGAGCCTCCAGGACGAGCACCGCCCCCTGCTCCGTGGTGCCGGGTCCCATCATCCACCCAAGGGCTGAGGAGTGCAGGCTCCGGGCAGGGGACTGGCCGGCAGCTATGCCCGCGGCCCTGCTGCGGAATCCCGTAGGTGAAGCCAGCTGGGCTCCTGAGTCTAGTGGGGACTTGGAGAATCTTTATGTCTAGCTAAGGGATTGTAAATACACCAATCAGCACTCTGTGTCTAGCTCAAAGTTTGTAAATGCACCAATCAGTGCTCTGTATCTAGCTAATCTAGTGGGGACTTGGAGACCTTTTCCGTCTAGCGCGCTGTGTCTAGCTAAAGGATTGTAAATTCACCAATCAGCACTCTGTTGAAATGGACCAATCAGCTCTCTGTAAAACGGACCAATCAGCTCTCTGGAAAATGGACCAATCAGCAGGATGTGGGTGGGGTCAGATAAGGGAACAAAAGCAGGCTGCCAGAGCCTGCAGCGTCAACCCGTTTGGAATGCCTTGCATGCTTTGGAAGTTTTATCTTTACGCTCTCTATGATCAGTCTTGTTGCTGCACACTGTTTGGGTCCATGCTGCCTTTATGAGCTGTAACTCACTGGGAAGGTCTGCAGTTTCACTCCTGAAGCCAGCAAGACCATGAATCCACCTGAAGAAACTCCAAACACATCTGAACATCTGAAGGAACAGATTTGCTACACACCATCTTTAGAAACTGTTAACACCCACTGCGAGGGTCCGTGGCTTCATTTTTGAAGTCAGCAAGACCAAGAACTCACTAGTTCCAGACATAATACCCTTTACAATCATTTAGACTTACATGTAAGTATTACATTTTGTGAGTCTGTATTGGACTTTTATTCTGAAAACTACACAACATTTATGAAAGAAATCAAAGAATATCTAGATAAATGAAGAGATGCCATGTTCACAGATTGGAAAACTCGACATAGTAAAGATGAAAATTCTTCCTAAGTTGATGTATAGGTTTTTACACGATTTCAGTCAAAACCCCAGCAAGATTCTTTATACATATAAACAAAATTATTCCAAAGTTTTATAGTAATGCAAAGGAACTGTAATAGTTAAAATAATCCTTGGAAAAAAGAATAAAGCTGGAGGAATTAAGGCATTGTAGGCCAGTGTCAAGATGGTGGACTAGAACCTGTTCTTGTGTGTTGCTGTCATGGAGTGTAAACAAAAGGGTTTGTGAACACTGACCCTACAGGTCAGTGAGAAACCATGGTGGGTTACATCAAAGCAGCAGGGGAACACAAAGCAGCGAAGAAGAAAGCTGGGCACCAGTATCTCTGGGCTCAGCACAGAGCCAGGAGAACCTATCCATATAGGAAAGGGTGAGTGAGTGAGACCTCTCCCCTCCCCACCCAGGGTCCATGTAGGGGATCAATCAGTGTGTTTGGAAAAAATTATAGATATAGTAATAGGGAATAGACACAAATCTTCTTGGAAGGACGGGGTTTGCATAGCTTCAGTAACAAATTTGGTTGAAGGCAGGTTAATCCTCTTTACCTTTAGTTGATAGCAAAAAAGCAAACAACAAGGGGATGTGGGGAGTTTATCTAAATAGCTCTTTTACTCATGTGGTCTTAAGACCAACCTTTGATCAACCATGGATGCATAATTGCTCTCTACTCAGGGAGTCAGTAATGTTAATTACCCTCTAATAGTGTTTACTCGAGACCATTGTCGTTTAATCTGTACTAAATAAATGCAAACTTTGCCAGCGTATGGAGGCGGATGCTCTAGACTCAGAGCAGAGCCTCTTAGCCAGACTGACAGGCAGAATATCTGTCAATGTACATCTCTCATCCATCGCTGGGTCAGCGTCTGTGGGTTGGACCCCCACAGGTCCAAATGAAAGAAAAAATGTTAAAAGAGACCTAGAGAGAAGGGGCAGGTCACCTACAAAGGGACCCCCAATCAAGCCAACAGTGGCCCTTTCAGCAGAAATTCTATAAGCCAAAAGAGATTGGAGGCCTATATTTAGCATTCTTAAAGAAAAAAAATTCCAGCCAAGAATTTCATATCCAGCTAAACTAAGCATCATAAATGAAAGAAATAAGACCTTTTTATATTTGTTACCACCAGACCTGCCTTACAAGAGGTCCAGAAGGGAACACTAAATATGGAAAGGAAACACCATTACCAGGCACTACAAAACACACTTAAGTACACTGACCAGTGACACACTAAAGGTACCGCACAAAGATATCTGCATAATAACCAGCTAACAACATTGTGACAGGATCAAATTCATACATATCAATACCAACCCTGGATGTAAACAAGCTAAATGCCCCAATTAAGAGGTATAGAATGGCAAGCTAGATAAAGAATCAAGACCCAATGGCATGCTCTCTACAAGAGGCCCATCTCACATGTTATGAACAATGACATTCATAGGCTCAAAATAAGAAATGGAAAACAACTACCAAGAAAATAGAAAACAGAAAAAGCTGGGGTTACAATCCTAATTTCAGGAAAAAAAAAAATGGACTTTACACCAACATAGATAAAAAAAAGATAAAGAATGGCATTATATAATGGTAAAGTGTTCAATTCATGAGGAAGACCCAACTATCCTAAATATATATACACCCAACACAGAAGCACCCAGATTCATAGAGCAAATTTCTTACAAAGAAACTTAGAGTCCCACACAATATTAGAGACTTTAACACTCCATTGACAGTATTAGACAGATTATTGAGGCAGAAAATTAACAAGGGTGTTCAGGACCCGAACTCAGCATTTGTCCAAATGGACCTAATAGACATCTACAGAATCCTCCACCCCAAAACAACAGAATATGCATTCTTTTCATTGCCACATGGCACATACTCCAAATCAACTACACAATTGGACATAAAACAGTACTTAGCAAATTCAAAAAAATGAAGTCAGATCAACCACACTATCAGACCACAGCACAATAAAAATAGAAATCAATACTAAGAAAATCACTCAAAACCACACAATTAAGTGAAAATTAAACAACTTGGTCCTGAGTAATTTTGGGGTAAACAATGAAATCAAGGAATTCTTTGAAACTAATGAGCAAAAGATACAACATACAACTAAGGCAGTATTAAGAAGGAGTTTATAGCTCTAAATGCCTATATCAAAAAATTAGAAAGATCTCAAATTAACAACCTAACATCACAACTAGAAGAACTAGAGAAGCAAGAGCAAACCAACTCTAAAGCTAGCAGAAGACAAGAAATAACCAAAATCAGAGCTGAACTGAAGAAAATTGAGACATGAAAAACCATACAAAAGATCAATGAATACAGAAGGTGGTTCTTTGAAAAAGATTAGACTGCTAGCTAGACTAATAAAGAAAAATGAGAGAATATCCAAATAAACACAACTAGAAGCGACAAAGAGGGCACTACCACTGATCCCAGAGGAAACAAAAAATCAGAGACTACTATGAACACCTCTATGCACACAAACTAAAAAATCTAGAAGAAATGGATAATTTCCTAGATAATACAACCTCCCAAGACTGAACCAGGAGGAAACTGAATCCAATAATGAGTTCCAAAATTGAATCAGTAATAAAAAGCTTACCAACTAATAAAAAGTCTGGGACCAAATGGATTCACAGCCAAATTATACCCGATGTACAAAGAAGAGCTGATACCATTCCTACTGTAACTATTCCAAAAAGTTGAGAAGGAGTGATATGGTTTGTCTCTGTGACCCCAACCAAATCTCATCTCAAACTGTAATCCCCATAATGCCCACATGTCAAGGGAGGGACCTGATGGGAGATGATTGGATCATGGGGGCAGTTTCCCCCATGCTGTTCTCATGATAGTGAGTGAATTCTCATGAGATCTGAGGGTTGTAGAAATGTTTGACAATTCCTCCTTCTCACACTTTCTCTCTCTCTTGCAGCCTTGTGAAGAAGGTGCCTGCTTCCCCTCCCGCCATGATTGTAAATTTCCTGAGGCCTCCCCAGTCACGTAGAACTGTGAGTAAATTAAACCTCCTCCGTTATAAATTACCTAGCCTCAGCTATGTCTATAGCAGTGTGACAATGGACTAATACAAGAAGAGACTCCTCCCCACCTCATTCTATAAGGATAGTGTCATCCCAATACCCATCCCTGGCAGAGACCCAAAAAAAGAAACATTTAGGCCAATATCCTTGATGAACATAGATGCAAAAGTTCTCAGCAAAACACTACAAACTGAACCCAGCAGCACATGAAAAAGCTTATCCACTATAGTCAAGTAGGCTTTATCTTTGAGATACAAGGTTGGCTCAACATGTGCAAATCAGTAAATGTAATTCACATAAACAGAAGTAAAAACAAAAAACACACAATTAACAGATGCAGAAAAGGCTTTTGATAAAACCCAACATCCCTTCATGTTAAAAACCCTCAATAAACTAAGCATTGAAGGAACATACTTTAAAATATTAAGAACCACCTATCACAAACCAACAGCCAGCATCATACTAAATGGGCATAAGCCAGAAGCACAAGAACCCTTGAAAACCAGCACAAGACAAGGATGCCCTCTCTCACCGCTCCTATTCAAAATAGTATTAGAAGTCCTGGCCAAAGAAATCAGACAAGAGAAAGAAATAAAAAGCATTCAGATAGGAATAGAGAAAGTCAAACTATCTCTGTTTGTAAATGAATGATTCTATATCTAGAAAACCCCATATTCTCTGCCCAAAAGCTCCTTGAGCTGGTAATAACTTCAGCAAGTTTCAGGATACCAAATCAACGTACAAAAATCAGTAGCCTTCCTATACACCAACAACATCCATTCTGAGAGCCAAATCAAGAATGTAATTCCATTCATAATTGTCACAAAAAGAATAAAATACATAGGAATATAGCTAACCAGGGAGTTGAAAAATCTCTACAACAACAATTACAAAACACTTGTCAAAGAAATCAGAGATGACACAAACAAATGAAAAAACAGTCCATGCTCATCAATAGGAAGAATTGATATCATAAAAATGGTCATACTCCCCAAAGCAATTTACAGGTTCGATGCTATTTCTATCAAACTACCAATGATATTCTTCACAGAATTAGAAAAAAACTATTAAAAAATTCATATGGAGTCAAAAAAGAGCCTGAATAACCAATGCAATCCTAAGCAAAAAGAACGAAGCTGGAGGCATCATGTTACCTGCCTTCAAATTATACTACAGGGCTACAGTAACCAAAACAGCATGGTACTGGTACAAAATAAGACACATAGACCATTGGAAGAGAATATAAAGCCCAGAAATAATGCTGCACACCTACAACCATCTGTTCTTCAAAAAAGCTTCAAACACAAGCCATGGGGGAAGGACTCCCCCATCAATAAATGGTGCAGGGATAACTGGCTAGCCATATGCAGAATATTGAAACTGGACACCTACCTAACACCACATACAAAAATCAACTCAAGATGGGTTAAAAACTTAAATACAAAACCTGAAACTGTAAGAACCGTGGACGATAATCTAGGAAATACCATTCTGGACGTAGGTCTTGGCGAAGATTTCACAACAAAAATGCCAAAAGCAACTGCAACAAAACACATGTTGACAAATGGAATCTAATTAAACTAAAGACTTTCTGTACAGCAAAAGAAACTATCAACAGAGTAAACAGACATCCTATAGGATGGGAGAAAATATTTGCAAACTATGCATCTGGCAAAGATCTAATATCCAGAATCTATAAGGAACTTAAACAAATTTATGACAACCCCATTAAAAAGTGGGCAAAGAACATGAACAGACATTTTTCAAAAGAAGATATACATGTGGCCAATAAGCATATAAAAAATGCTTGACATCACTAATCATTAAAGGAATGCAAATCAAAACCACAATGAGAGACCATCTCTCACAAGCCAGAATGGCTATTGTTAAAACATCAAAAATTAACAGATGCTGGCAAAATTGTGAAGAAAAGAGAACACTTATACACTTCTGGTAAGAGTGTAAATTAGTTCAGCTATTGTGAAAAGCAGTGTGGCAATTTCTCAAAGAACTTAAAACAGATCTACCATTCAACCAGCAATCCCATTATTGGGTATATACCCAAAGAAATAGAAATCATTCTGCCATGAAGATACATGCACCTGCATGTTCATTGCAGTACTATCCACAATATCAAAGATATGAAATTAACCTAGATGCCCATCAACAGTAGGCTGGATAAAGGAAATGTGGTACATATACACCATGGAATACTATGCAGCCACAAAAAAGAACAACATCATGTTCTCTGCAGTAACATAGATAGAGCTGGAGGCCATTATCCTTAATGAACTAACACAGGAACAGAAAATCAAATACTGCATTTTCTCACTCATAAGTGGGAGCTAAAAAACAGAACATATGGATACTAGGAGTGGAACAACAGATGCTGGGGCCTAGTTGAGGGTAGAAGGTGGTAGGAGGGAGAGGATCAGAAAAAATACCTGTCCAGTGCTATGCTTATTACCCAGATGATGAAATTCAACATCCACTCATGTTAAGGGATCTGTACACCAGACCCTTGTGATAAACAGTTTACTTGTATAACAAACTTGCACATGTATCCATGAACCTAAAATAAAAGTTTTTTTTAAGAAGGACTTATTGTAAGGCTGGCTGCAGTGGCTCACACCTGTAATCCTAGCACTTTGGGAGGCCGAGGCGGGTGGATCACCTGAGGTCAGGAGTTCGAAACCAGCCTCACCAACGTGATGAAACCCCATCTCTACTAAAAATACAAAAAATTAGCCCGGTGCAGTGGCAGGCACCTGTAATCCCAGCTATTCAGGAGGCTGAGGCAGTAGAATCGCTTGAACCCGGAAGGCAGAGGTTGCAGTGAGTTGAGATCATGCCAGTTCACTCCAGCCTGGACAACACAGTGAGATTTCAAAAGAAAAGAAAAGAAAGGAAAGAAAAGAAGGAAAGAAGGAAGGAAGGAAGGAAGGAAGGAAGGAAGGAAGGAAGGAAGGAAGGAAGGAAGGAAGGAAGGAAGGAAAAAAAGAAAAGAATGAAACACTTAATGTATAGCTACGGTAATTAAGACTGATATTGATAAGACTGATATTAATTACTATGGTAATTAAGCATGATATTGGCATACAGTCAATTTCCAAGTGCCATAAGAAGGCAAAAGAAAAGACAATCTATGAAACAAAATAGGGAATACAGAAATAGACCCACCCACACATATATGCCCAACTGATTTTTGACAAGATGCAAAAGTATTTCAATGGAGGAAACATGGCCTTTTTGACAAATGATGCTGGAGTAAGTGGATATTTATAGGTGGGAAAAAAAAAAAACAACCTTGACCTAAGTCTTACACATTACACAAAATTAATTCAAAATGGATCATGGGCTTAAATGTAAAACTATAAATCATGTAGGAAAAAAACATAGGAAAACCCTAGGGCTGGGGGGAATGATAGACAACACCAAAAGCATGATCCATAAAAGCATAAATTGATAAATCAGATTTCATCAAAATTCAAAATGCTTGCTTCATGAAAAACCCTGCTAAAAAGATAAAAAGACAGGCTGTAGACTAGAAACGTATATATACAAACCACATATCCAACAAAGAACTGGTATGTAGACTATATAAAGAATTATCAAAACTCAATAGTGAGAAAACAATTCAATCAAAACATGAGCAAAAACATGAGCCAGCATTTTACTGAGAAGGAGATACAGATGACAAATAATCACATGAAAAATAATCACATGGCTATGCACCCTTAGCCATGAGGGAACTGCAAATTAAAACCACAATGGCAAAAAAAAAATAGTGACAACACTAAGTACTGCCAAGAATGCAGAGAAACTGAATCCCTTGCACATTGCTGATGGGAGCATTAAATGGTACAACCACTCTGAAACAGTTTGGCCATTTCTATAAAGGAAGGAAAGAAGGAAGGGAGGGAGGGAGGGCGGGAGAAGGAGAGAAAGGAAAGAAAGGGGCGGGAGGCGTTATCCAGTCTCCCACTGATGGGCATCTAGGTTAATTTCATGTCTTTACTATTGTAAATAGTGCTGCGATACTGATCATAGCCAAAAACTGGAAATAAATGCCTTTCATCAGGTAAATGGCTAAACAAATTGTGGAACATCTGTAACATGAAACACTACTTAGCAATAAAAAGGAACAAACTATTGATACACACCACAACCTTGAAGAATCCCCAGGGAATGATGCTGAGTTAAAAAGCCAACCCCAGCCGGGCGCAGTGGCTCATACCTATAATCTCAACACTTTGGGAGGCTGAGGTGGGAGGATCACTTGAACCCAGGAGTTCAAGACCAGCCTGAGCAACATAGGGAGACACCATCTCTACAAAAAAAAAAAAAAAAAAAAAATTAATTAGCGAGTGTGGTGGCAGACACCTGTACCCCCAGCTACTCAGGAGGCTGAGGTAAGAGGATCAATTGAGCCCAGGAGGGTGA
>NW_012105586.1:776470-778983 GCF_000951045.1 Mandrillus leucophaeus
TTAATTAGCGAGTGTGGTGGCAGACACCTGTACCCCCAGCTACTCAGGAGGCTGAGGTAAGAGGATCAATTGAGCCCAGGAGGGTGAGGCTGGAGTGAGCGGTGATCCCGTCACTGCACTTCAGCCTGGGTGCCAGAGTAAGACACTGTCTCAAAAAAAAAAAAAAAAAAAAAAAAAAAACAGCAAACCCAGAAAGGATACATACTGTATGATTAGAGAAATGAAGAATTGATTACTGGTTGTCAGGGGTTCAGGGGAAGGTGGGGTGAGAGGGAAGTTGGTGTGGCCATAAAGGGGCAACATGAGGGATCCTTGTGATGCTGGGAATGTCATGTATCTTGACTTCATCACTGTCAATATCCTGATTGTAATGTTGGATTATGTCTATCACTGGGGGAAGCTGGACAAAGGTACACAGAACCTCTGCATTATTTCTTAAATTAGATGTGAAAAATTCAATTAGAATATGGGCAAAGAAATGTAAGACATTTCTTGCAACTACATGCAAATCTATTATCATCCTAAAATAAAAAAGTTTAATTTAAAAAATACAAGGAAGTGATCCCCATGAAAGTTAGGACAGCAATTACTTCTGGAGGGAAAGTGGGAGCTGTGATTGGGAATGAGTAGCTGGTAACATTCCCTTCCTGACCTGGAGGTAGTTACCAGGGAGTTTCTGTAATTTACCAAAGTATACATTTGTTTTGTGTGGTTTTCTGTACCTGTGTTTGGTTTTACAATACGTTTAAAAAAAAAAAAAAAAAGGTACTTCATCTGTCTAGATCCTGAAGTTAGCAAATATGAGAAAGGATTCCTAGTCAGTCCACAATTGACATGTATTATGAGCAAGAACTAAGCATTTATCATCAGCAACTAAGATTCTGTTGTTTGTTACAGCAGCGTAATCAGCACATCCTGACTGATACTTATGCAGTAGGACAGTTTATAGATAAGTTGTCTGAATTCCAGGGCCCATTGGTTCACTTAGAACCACTGAATCTAGCAAGGAATGGCAGTGTGTCCTTGGCGGTGGCGAGTAGAGAGGACTGTTTGATAATGTTAAGTAAGTAACAACTAAGACAAATTCCCTGCATAGGTTTCAGACTAAATCGTGCCCCACTCCTCCAAATTTATCTGTTGAAATCCCAACTCCCAATACACCTCAGAACATGATCATATTTGGAGATAGGGCCTTTAAAGAAGTAATTAAGGCTATTGATGAGATTATACGGATGGGTCTTAATCCAACAGGATGGGTCCCCATATGAGAAGAGGGAGAGACACCAGGACGTGTCTTCACACAGAAGAAAGACCATGTCAGGACACAGTGAGAAGGCAGCCATCTGCAAGCCAAGGAGAGAGAACTCAGGAGAGACCATGCCTTCTGACACTTTGATTTTAGGTGTCCAGAACTCCAAGGTATTTCACTGTGGTTACCAGAGCGGACTAGTACACCAGGACACAAATTGTGCACTAAAACATCAGATGATGATCTTGCACCAATAGGAACAGATCATTTCATTCAGCCGCGCCACCCATCCATTGCAGATTGCTGCCTACCTATGCCCAGCACATTACAGAGTGGAGGTGGAGGTAAACAGGAAGCCTGGAACCAGCATTGAGCATAAGCATGGTTTCAATAGGGGCAGGACTGGGGATTTCGGTGTGGTGGCAGCTCCATCAGCAGAGAACACACCTCTGCCATCACTGTCTCATCTCCCTGAACCTCTACCCTCACCTGCAAGGGATACGGCTGCTTCCAACAGGGATGATGAGCAGGTGCACAAATCAGCCACTTTGGTCCACGTGGGCAGTGTCAGAGGGTGGCTGGCTGCGTGTGTCTCTTGTCCAGCAGCAGCCTGCATGGTGCTACCACCTTCCAAACAGATGAGATTCCAGGAGAGCACTCTTCTAGAGTGGGGGTCACCCAGCTTGCTCTGGCAAGTTTCAAGCGTTCTTAAATCTACAAGGGACTCTTCAGGTCTACCAAGGTCTGGGGAGGATGGTCCAGGACACAGTCTCCTGCTGTGAACACGGGAAGAACAGTTTTCCCAGCCCGCAAGTGTCCTCCTGGATTCACAAGGGACTCCTCACGTCCCCATCCTATCCCCCAAAGCAACCATCCAGCTCTTGTCATTTGTCTGTATGGAGAATGCAAGCACACCTTTACAAAGAGGTCATTTCACTTTTCATAGGGTTGAATGCATCCCAAATATAAAACACTGGCAACAGACGGTGAAAGAAAAATAAATCTTGGGGCTCCCAAATCACCAGTCTAAAGGGAAAAGTCAAGCTGAGAACTGCTTAGGGCAAACCTGCCTCTCATTCTATTCAAAGTCATCCCTCTTGCTCGCTGAGATAAACTCGTATCTGATTGCCTCCTTTGAAAACGCTAATCAGAAACATAAAAGAATACAACCATTTGTCTCTTATCTCCCTATGACCTGGAAACCCCCTCCCCACTTCTAGTTGTCCTGCTTTTGCTTTGAGTTGTCTCGCCTTTCTGGACAAAA
>NW_012105586.1:779663-813659 GCF_000951045.1 Mandrillus leucophaeus
TGTTCCCTTGTATCTTCCATGCCACAGGTCATAGCTCTGTCCCGAGGCCACACATTGGGTCCTGAATTGGGAGAAAACATGATAAGCATTTGGGGACAATGACACCCTCATATTGCCCCCTGCCCATCCCCTCTCTTCCTGTGCACACAACCTCACACTCCCCAGGTTAAAAAGATCTTCCTCCTCTTAAGGAAAAGGGCTGCGCACTGGGGCTGCTCCTGCATGGGCCGACGGCATCCACTGGGGACCCAGGGAGGGATGGTGTTCAGAAGAGACAGACCTACCAGAGAATAGGCCTCATGTCAAGAAGAGGGGATGGAGCCCCCGAGGAGCTGTACCCAGCCCAGGCCCCATCTAGTTGGCAGGAATGGTGAAACTAGAGTCCCCTCCCAACCACTGGCTCAGCAGGTGCAGTGTGGAGCACATACCTGTTCCCAGCTTGCACACGCATGGAAAAGCACACACATGCTCCACCAGGAGCAGTGAGTAGGTGTATGATGTTGGAAAGGGCAGGGTAGGGGGAAGCTGGAATAAGCAAACAAAGCTGACCCTGGCCATCCAAGGTACAGCTTTTCAGCAGCGCTGATGGCACCTTCTGCCACTCCCTTCCTTCTTCGCATCCCTCCTGCCTGAGGATCCTGCTCCCTGCAGGTGCCTTCGCAGGAATGCTGTGCCGCAAGATTTAGATTTGACCTTCAGGAGCAGCAGGGGCTGTGCAGAACAGATGTACCCGGAGCTGGTGCTAGATAAGCCCACCTAGAATGGCTGGCTCGGAAGGACCATGTTAAGAAATGATTGGCCCTTTCCCAGCACAATGAATGGGAAATGGGGGGACGGCCCCCGATTGAGTCACCCAGCATCATCTCTACCTATGTCCTGCTTGGACAACAGCCTCTCCCTCAAGTCCACGGCTTCAGGATGCCACAGTGGGCAGCACCTAGTCACAGAAATCAGGCTCTTTGGTTTCATATTAGTTGTGCATCATTAAAGATCTAAATACAAAGCAAACAAACAAACCAGAAAGGGAAAGATTGCCCATGCTTGCCCTCTGCCTACAAATCCTCCCCATGCCTCTCTTCCACGTGGCTGTGCCCAGAAGACAAAGGGCACGTTGGTAAAAATGTAATTTCCACAAGACAGTGGAATCCAGCTGAGCAGGCCTCAGGGTAGCTGGTTTGCACCTGGATCCCTACGTGTGCCGGAAGGGCCTTGCTCTTGGACACTCTCCGAGTTTCTCCTACCCTGCTCTCCAAGCAGGAGCCCTGCAGTGTCTCCTAATTTAGAGGAGATGGACCTGGAGCGGCATCAGGCAAACCACAGAGCCTTAAGAGGCCTTGGACCACAGACGGCTGCAGCCATTGGAGGATGCTCCACTGGGATCTGAGCATGGGGCATCTTCCACCTTCAAGAACCAGACCAGTGGTTCGCTCCACCATTTGTGACCTCAGGGGAGGTCAATCCATTTGAGCCTGTTTCCTCTTCCATAAATATAGGAGCAATAACGGAGCCCACCTCCAAGGGGGTTGCCTAAGGCAAACACGTCCAGTGCAAGGCACATGGTGCGTATCCAGTAAGATTGATCTGTCATTGCTTCTTGACACAGCCATGCCACTCTCTCAGCAAATGATCATACTGTGAGCAAACACGTACCAAACTGTCAGTGTCTGTGTGAAAACAGAAGTAACCTAAATTCTGCCTATATTATGTACCCCCACAAACATCACCATTAAAGGTAATACAGAAGTAATAATCATCTTAAAGTTTAAAAGCCCAGTGTGATTAACATCATAACTAACATTTTCCAGTTCCGAAGCCAGGCACTAAGTGTTTTGACGTAACAAACAATTTTCCTAATAACCCTATGAGGAAGGAACTATGATCATGCCCACTTTACAGATGAGAAAACTGAGGCATGAGGAGGTTCGACAACTTCTTGAGGTCACACAGCCCGTTGATGTCACAGCCAGTTGCTAATATTTATATCATAAAAACCTGAGGGATTATGCACGAAAGGGTCCATCAGGCCAGGCGTGGTGGCTCATGCCTATAATCCCAGCACTTTGGGAGGCCAAGGTGGGTGGATCACCTGAGGTCAGGAGTTTGAGACCAGCCTGGCCAACATGGTGACACCTCGTCTCTACTAAAAATACAAAATTAGCTGGGCATGGTGGCAGGCACCTGTAATCCCAGCTACTTGGGAGGCTGAGGCAGGAGAATTGCTTGAACCTGGGAGGAGGAGGTTGCAGTGAGCCGAGATCGCACCACTGCACTCCAACCTGGGCAACAAGAAGGAAACTCCATCAAAAAAAAAAAAGCCATCAGGGGCAGGATTTCTTTGGATTTTCTCTATTTTTATGGCGTTAATAACCATGTACATTTTCTAATTAGAAAATAAAAAGTTTTGTGTTTAAGCAATCACACGCAAGAATTTCCCCATGCCTCAGTGCTGAGGTAGGACACACGTGTTATGAGCTCCTTAGGGCACACCCCAGGCCTAAGAGGTCACAGAGGGAGAGACGGCTTCTAGTGGAGGCCTCCCTGTCCTGGGCTTCAGGGTGGGCATTGGTGTGTGCCAGGCCCCTGCCTCCCCTCCACTCTCAGCCTTAGCCTTCTGCTGCTAGCATCTAATGGCACTTGGGTAAGACAGACATATATAGACCACTCCAGTGCCCAAATTTCCAGAACAGCTGGTTTGGAAGTGCTCGCCCAGCATGGCCCTGGGAAGGGGCAGGGGACCAAAGCCGCAGATGCCCAAAAATGAGGTTATTTTGCGAAATCCTACCAGTTGATGCCAAAATCAGTCTACTCGTTTGCCTTTCTGTCATGCAATCTTTCACATCTGATGGCAAGAAAGGGAGGCTGCTTGTTTAAAAAAATTTTTTTTGTAATTTTGTGCATCACAAGGATCAGAGCCACAATCCCAAGATATAGGCAGGCGCCAAGAGCCACTTGAACACCCTTTAGAGTCCTCAGGGCCCCACTTGACATTTGGCGACCTTCACATCCAAGGCGTGAGCTGCTGTTAAGAGCAGAGGAAGCCGCTGCCTGGCTGCCGGGCAGAGGGCCAGGACTGGCTGAGAGCTTTCAGAGTGACCAGCTGGAACCCCTCAAGATGACCAAGAAGAGAAGGGCATCGCTGAGGGTCCTGGCCCTCTGAATAGGGTTGCCAGATTTAGCAAATAACAAAACAGAATTCTCAGTTCCATTTGAATTTCAAATAAACAACCTTTTTTATTTTTTATTTTTAGTATACATATGTCCCATACAATACTGGGGACATAGTTGTACTTTAAAAACTGTTTGTTATCTGAAATTCAAATTGAACTGGGCATCCCATACCCCACCTCTGAAGCAGTGATGTTTAAAACAAAATTTCCCTCATTTTTCCCCCTGGCCCTGAAGGTGGACAGGAGAGATCCACAAAGAGAGGCAGGCCATGGTTGAGAATTGGACAGAGTGCTCTTCCCATCCTGGAAGCTGCAAACCAGCTACTTGCACACAACTGCATTGGATCCCTGAGTCAGCAAGGGCTCCTCCGAGGTCCATTTCTCTGAGGGAAGACTCCCAGTGTACCCCATAATGAATCCCGAGGACCTACTGACAGGTAGGTCCCCAGTGACAGGTGCCGGGTGCTGTCACTGGCACCAGATACAGCATTGAACAAGACAGATGTGGTCCCTCTGCTCTCATGGGACCGACATTCAGGAGAAGCCGAGAGACCAGAAAGTCTCAGGTAATGATAAGTGGGAAGAATAAACCAATAGGCCCAAATGAGATGTGATGAGCTACTTTGGACTCTGTGTTCAGGGAAGGATGCTGAGAAGAGGACATTCAAGCTGAAAGCCACGTGACTAAGCAGGGACAGTCATTGCAGGCAGAGGAATTAGTTTGTGCAAAGGCCCTGTGGCAGAAGAGAGTTTATGTAGCCCAGGAGCAGAAAGATGACTACTGTGACTGCAGTGAAGAGGGTAATGGGGGTGGGGGGAAGGGTGCAGGGTGAGGCTAGGGGTGCATCTAAACCAGAAAGGGCAGTTGAATTTTATTCTAAGTGCATGGGAAGGCTTTGGAGCATCTTTAGAATGACTTGATTGGATTCAGAGATACGCACACAGCCCAAAGAAACACACAGCATCCTAAGCTGCCAGGACCAGAACTGGGGGCAGACAAGTAAGGTGGTCAGGGTGGGAAATGCAAGGAGACCCTCAATCTCAGATCTGTCTATGTGCTGACTTTTACTGGCCCTCAGTCCCCTCTCCCAAACCCCGCACAGAAGCCACCTGATGACTGAATCACATGACCAGTCTCACCCTCTCAGCAAACCCGCCCTCCCTGTCTCACCTGCTCTGGACTAGGAGGAAGGATCAGGAGGGCATGGGAGAGCTTTACTCTGCACCCGGCCCATCAGGGACCAGCTGAAGGTCTCGTTTGCTATGGGTTGGCCCCCTGGCCCCTCCCCACCAGCCTATTGTAACGAAGGAGAGACTCCAGGCCAGGCTCTCATCTTGGGCACAGGTTTCCTAGAGCTGGGGGCCAGCAGTTCTGTCTTCTCAGCCGAGCCATGGCCAGCAAAGCTGTCAGGACAGTTTGAGTTTCTGGTCCTCCAGCCCAGCGGACTCTCACCCTCAGCTGGGCGCCCCACCTCACATCACTGCATCTCGCCCCTTATCTCACGCCAGAGGGGGACCCCAAGCCTGCCTCTTTGAAGCAGGGAGCTCAGGGACTGCTTCCCACCCCCTCAGCTGAGCAGCTTTGTGGCCCCCAAGGCTCCTTATACCTTCAGCCATAACCAGGAGCACTGGGCTCACCTACTTGACCTACCCCTGCCTGGGCAAAAGCCGGATGTCCTGGGGCCTGGACTTGAGGGAGGTCCCCATCTGCTGGCGAGAGGTGGCATCACAGCCTCAGGTGAGCTGCCCCGCTCCCACCTGCAGTACCCAAGAAGCCTCTGTCCCAGCCACAGCTGATGTGTTTGGTGAGCTGTGTGTGTGGCCTCCTCGGGTTCCCTTGGTGGACACACGCACAGTCCTGGTCACTCAGCAGGTTGCCAAATCCCAGACCTCACCGAAGTACTAGATCCCCCATTGCAATCCCCACTGGGTTCCCTCTAACCTGACCCAAGGAAGTCGAGGCTGTCCGCATTCTGCGTGCTGCTACCGCAGAGGTCTGTGGGGGCTCCCTGTTTCCCGACCCCTGTCTCAGTACCGCTGTCCTGTTTCTCCACTGGAGACAGGTGGTCAGGTTCAGCAGGCTCTGTGAGGCACCTGGAAGGTGGGCGTTGCCAGAGCCAGTCCTCCCCTCTCCTAGGAGTAGCCCAGTGCAATGTTCTAAAGAGTCACCAGAGACGCTGTTGAATGCAAACTCCAGAGCCTCTGGCAACCTCGATTTGTTGTTCTGCTGGAGGCTGGAATGCTGTTTTCAATCATTGCTATGGCCATAATCCTCAAACAGCGGGCATTCAACTTGGTGGGACATGCCAAGCTTGTTGACAACAACCCGAACCCCATTCTGATTCAACACCTGCTGGGGTGGAAACCAAGAATCTCTCTTTTGACAATAGGACCAGGTGATCCCAGAAACAGGTAAGTTTACTTACCCTAAAGAGACCCAGCAGTAGGTAATGTTATCCTCACTGAAACGTAGGAAGGTGGAAGTGACTACCATCCCCCTATACAAACAAGGAACCAAGCTGAGACCAATGACCAGCCCAGGGTCATAGCCAGTATGGAGCAGAGCTGAGATTAACCTGGGGATGATGCTCCAACACCTTTTAAACCTGTGCGTCTTGTATGGGTACAAATCTGAGCAAAGCAAAAGCCCAAGGAGCTGATTGCTGTACCCTGAGAGTCAGGGACTGGCCTCTGTTATAATGTTTCCACTTTCAAGGTGGCTTGAGATCATGAGGAATTGCTGAAACAGTGGTAAAGGGTGCAGTGAGGGACAAGGATGGGTGAGTAGGACATCTTGGCCTTGGGGCCCTGAAAGTCCTGCGTCCGATACCTGGCCCACATCTACCAGCTATGTGACCCTGGTCAAATCATCGAACATCTCTGAGCCTCACATTTTTCATCTGTGAAACAGCTATCGAGATACTCACACTGCTGGGTTGTGAGATGAGAGGGGATGTGGAGAAAATACCTGGTACATCACAGTGCTCAGTAAAGGGTGCCTGTATGAGAATAGCAGCCCTGGTCTTGGAGGCAAAGGCTGGCTTGGCTCTGGGTTGATGCTGAGTAGGTGTGACCTGGAAGAGTCACCCAGTTCACTGAGCAACATCAGTGCAGAACACACATTAGACCCGCCCTGCCCACCTTAAAGCCCATTGGAAGAATGGGATGGAATTATGTGTGAGAATATCTAATGAAGCTGAAAAGTAGTCCACTGATGGATGTCATCATTTTCATTTTAATTCCAGGCTACTTGCCATACTAAGAAAACCTCTCTTCCCTTCATGAATCTTTCTAAAGCCTAATGTGGAGGTTAGGTGGGGGAGACCTCATTGGGATCTGGGTCCCCTGGGCCCCCTCCTCCTTCAGAAAGCTTTCCTGGATGCCCCAGGCTGGATTTGAGGTCCCGTTGCTATGCTCTCAATGCATCCAGGATTGGCCTCCACACTTTTCATTCCCTTAAATTCTTTACTTTCTCCTCCATCTACTCACCCCACCTCCCCCTGCCATCACCACCCCCTGTGAGTTCCCCCTTAGCAAGGCCCATGTGAAATTCATCTCTGTCTGCCCAGACTAGGGGACCAGCCAGTGCTGATGAGTTGCATGCCTGGATTTCACCTCATTGGGAGTCTACTCTGTTTACTTTCTGGATAACTGTCCTTCAAAGAGTGGATCGTTCATTGTATGTGTCAACTTGAATTGACCCCGGGGTACCCAGATTAAATGTTATTTCTGAGTGTATCTGTGAGGGTGTTTCCAGATGAGATTTGCATTTAAGTCTGTGGACTCAGTAGATGGCCCTCCCCAGTGTGGGTGGCATCGTCCAATCCATTAAGGACCCGGAGAGAGCAAAAAGTGGAAGGAGTAACTCACCCCTTTTCCCCTGCCCCACTGTTGAGCTGGGACATCTCATCTCATCTTCTGCCCTCAGACGGGGATTTATATCAACTCCCCTGGTTCTCAGACCTTTGGACTTGGACTCAGTTACACCACTGGCTTTCCTGGGTCTCCAGCTTGCAGACAGCAGATCTGGGGACTTCCCAGCCTTCACAATCATGTGAGCCAATTCATCATAATAAATCATATATATATATATATATATATCCTTCTGGTTCTGTTTCTCTGGAGAACTCTAACACATTGCCTCTTCTCTTTTTTAGAGGAAGTGTTTAAGTGAAAAGCTAGAACTTTGGGTTCTTCCTCCTACTTTTCTGCAATATTTGGATGTGGACAAAGATCATTTTGGGGTCTCCTTCCACCCAAACCCAAGAATACACTTGTCTTTCACTCCCCATCAGAATCCCCTGTACCCATCCCCATCCTCTTGGGACTCAGATATCTAACTCTGCCAGGATTTGTCATCAGAGGGATGGTTATTCCTTCAAAGAATTCATTTACATTCACACCCAGTAGGGTGGCTAAATTTTAAAAAAGACAGTGCCAAGTGCTGACAAGAATGTGGGGAAACTGGAATCCTTATGGGTAGGGATGTGAAATAGTGCAGCTACTTTGGAGAACAGTTTGGCAGTTCCTCAAAATGTGAAATATAGAGTTGCCATATGACCCAGTTCCCTCCTAGCTATATATCCAAGAAGATCTATGTCCACACAAAAACTGTCACAGGAATGTTCATAGCAGCAACATTCTTAATAGCCAAAAAGCAGAACCAGCACCAAAGTAAATCACCTGAAGAATGAGTGAGCGAAATACGGTCTATTCCTACAATGGAACATTTGGCCATAAAAAGGAATGAAGTACTAACATGCGCTGCAACCTAGACAAACCTTGAAAACATTATGCTAAGTAAAAGACGCCAGTCACAAAAGACCACATATTATCTAGTTCAGTTCGACTTCTATGAAATGTCCAGAATAGATAAATCTACGGGAACACAAAGTAGATCTGTGGTTGCCTAAGGGTAGGGGCTGTGGGAGAAATGGGGAGTAACTGCTAATGGGCCTGTGGTTTCTTTTTAGGGGTGATGGAAATGTTCTGAAATTGATTGTGGAGACGGCTGCATGACACTGAATATACTAAAAGCCACTGATGTGTACGCTTAAGTGGTAAGTGGTATGATCTGTGGATTAGCTCTCAATAAAGCTGTTTAAAGACGAGAATATATTTGCAATCAAAAGAGGTCTTTCTGGTGTTAGTGATGTGGTTCAACTCACTGGCTGGCAGGTGGCAGAGTAGCCTTGCTTACCAGGTGGGATGTTTCCAGAGTGAGCTTCCTTGAGCCCTTGGTTCCTCCTGTTGCTGGGAGGGAGCATTCAGGGACCCGCACCCCATTCCCACTGAAACCACCACCACAGAAGACAGAGCACAGAAACCAAAATGATCACTCCCACGCTTGTTCCTCACAATCGCTCTTCACACTTTTATTGTTATTTCTCTTCACATGGCAGATACAGAGCTGTCGTCTTGAAGACCACCACTGACCAGGAAACGCCACTTTTACAAAGCCATCCCCCCTTTTCAGGATTGGAACAGTTTTCCTGACCATCTGGGAGCACTGAGGGGTGACCAGCACATTTGCACATGCAAAAAAGGAGTGACCCCAAGGCCTCAGCCACACTTCCCAGCGCTCACCATGGGCTGCAGGTGACTTGCCAGGTTTGGGGTTTGTGAGCTTTCCTCGCTGCTGAAGGGGGAGCCCCTCCAGAACTGAGAGGCTGGGGTATGGCTCATGAGTGTTGACATTTACGGGACAAAAGCGTATCATTAGGATAAGAAACAGCCACAGCACTTCATGCTTGTGAGGGTTAACTGTAGGAGCCACTGAAAGGATTACAGTTTATGAAAATTTAAAGCGAACAACGGTTTTTAGCTGGGTGGGAAACAGGAAAACTGTGATGTTGGCCAATGATCACCATTTTTCTGCCCATGTGAGGGTCCGCATGAGACCCTTTTTCTAGATCCTTATCAGACCCCATACTGCAGCCGATTGACTGACTCATTAAATAACACAAGTTATAAAACTTTAAAAATGGGGCATTTACAGTCAGGGACATAAATACGTGCTTTTAAAAGTGTCTACATACATATTTACAGAGTTGCAAGATCAACCATAGTAGCCCTGAAAAAAAAAAAATCCCTTTATTGTGTGACAAATCGTGCTCATCAGAGCTCCCTCCTTCCGCTCTGGGTTTGATAGCTCACTATCAAAATTGGAGCTGAGAAAACAGCACCCAAATGGTTTCAGACATCCTTGTCTGGGGTCTGCCCCAAAGGCACAAAACCCAAGAACCTCACTGAACTGGGTTCGAACGCCAAGCTCAGCTCACCCGTTTCTCCGAGACATGGACTGACTGTCCTCCAGACAGCAGGAGTCAGCCCCGTCCGCCCCTGGCAGGATGGCCTCCGAAATCTCTTCTTCTTCCCCCTGTGCTTTTTAATCTTCCCTTTTTTTTTTTTTTTTTTTTTTCATTTCCCAATTTGTTTGCTTCCTATTGCAGCTAATTTGAGAAGCTCAGACACTAAAGGTGTTCATGGTCCCACCAAGTGTGGCAATGAAGGGCACAGGAGATCCCTCCCCTCCATACACCATCCCCATTCCCTGCCCTTCCCAAGGGAGGAAATAGATCTGTAAGTGGGGACAAAGTCTTTCTCCCAGGTGCACCTGATTTGAGGTTCTCTGCAAAGACTCAAGAGCAATGGACTGATGAGAATTTCAAGTCTGGAAATGACTCAAGAGCCAGAAACTCAAGACACCTTAGGCAAGAAAGGGGATTTTCCATGTGCCGGGGCCAAGGGGAATGTTCGGGCTTGGCTCCAACGTGTCAATATGCTATTGATTCCCAGAGATGTTGCGGGGAGAGGGAAGGTGGGGAGACAGGGGTGGTACTGAAGGGGAACTCGGCCTCCTCCTGAAGGCCTTCCTAAGGCTGACCCCTGGGTCAGACAAAAGTCCCCATAATGGCAAAAGACAACTTAAGAAGCTAAAAGCAGGGTCAAGGAGCTCTTGAAAAATTGCATAGTAGGAGAGGCCCCACCCCAACAGGAAGGCTGAGCTGCAAAACACGGTCCCAAGAGCTGCATCCAAGTATCATCCCAAAGGACAGCGTGGAGTCGGCCGCCTTCCTGCCGCCTCGGGGTTCAGGACCCTTGTTTGAAGACCACTCGCGCACCCGCACGAGAACACGTGAACACACACGCACGCACACATGCACACACGCACACATGCACGCACGCACACATGCACGCACGCACATGCACTCCCTTTCGCAGGCTCACACAACTGGGATAGGTCGGTACTCCCTGCAGGGCAGACTGCCAGTCCCTTTGGCTTCACTGATTCCAGGTCACTTCAGGTGCTGAGGAGAAAAAGAAAATAAAAATAATAACGGTGAGCGCATATTCAGTGCCGATCATTAAGCGTTATTGCGCTTAATTTTGTAATTAAACTGTTTATTGAAACATACCGTACATACAGCAAAAAGCGCAGCTTGATGAATTTTCACAGTGAATACACCTGCAGAGCTGGCACCCAGATGAAGAACCAGAACATGATAGTTGTTCATCAGCCCCCAAACCGTGACCCCTTTAAGGATACATGAACCCTCCTGCCCTCCGGAAGAACCACTGTCCTCACCTCTAACACCGTAGACTGATTTCACCCATTTTTTAAGTTAAATAAATAGGGTCAATCAGTACATCTCCTCCTGTGTCTGGCTTTTTCCACTGAGTGTTTGTGAGAGTCACCCACTCTGCACGTGTGGTTGATGTTTTCAACCTTGTTGTTGTGTAGTGTGCTACTATAGAAATACACCACCTCTATCCATCTACTCCTCTGCTGATCCACTACTGAGAACTTCCAGTTTGGTGCCATGTGAGTCATGCTGCTAGAACATTCTTGTATGTGTCTAGAAGATACATATGGTATATATATGTATGCATTTCTGCTGAGCGGAAGTGCTGGGTCGTAGGACGTTCATAGATAATATATCAGCATTCTTGTAGGTGTTTCCTGGTGCACGTGGGTACATATCTGCTGAATGTGTCCCCAGCAGTGGGACTGCTGGGTCCTGAGGCACCCATGTGTTCAGCATCAGTTGACACTGCCAAACAGTCTTCCAAAGTGATGGTACTCCTGCTTAATTTCCTTTGGATGTTCACAACAACCCTCATGCCAGGCAACACAGATCCCCATTTTATATGAAAGAAATGGAGGCTCAGAGAGGAGAAATAACTTGTATAAGTCTGCCGATGATGAGCAGCAGAGGTGAGGCTTGAACCCAGGTCAGGCTCATTCACTCCAGCATCTGTGTGCTCTTCCAGTCGGGAGGGGATGGCTGTTCCCGCATGGTTCCTCCGCAGAAACCACATTTACAGTGCTTAGTCCAGAGCTGAAAATATGGGTGAACCTTTAGTAATGTTCACTAAAGACCAGGCGCAGTGGCTCACGCCTGTAATCCTAGCACTTTGGGAGGCTGAGGTGGGCAGATCATTGGAGGTCAGGAGTTTGAGACCAGCCTGGCCAACATGGTGAAACCCCGACTCTACTAAAAATACAAAACTTAGCCAGGTGTGGTGGTGGGCGCCTGTAATCCCAGCTACTCAGGAGGCTGAGGCAGGAGAACCCCTTGAACCCGGGAGGCAGAAGTTGCAGTGAGCCAAGACTGCACCACTGCACTCCAGCCTGGGCGACAGAGTGAGATCCTGTCTCAAAATAAATAAACAAATAATGTTCACTGCATTGGGTTGAATTGGCTGGGCCAAGTTCAGGGATACAGTTCTCTTGCCCAGTGGACCTGGTCACTACTGCTAAAAATAACTACTGCTATTATTGTTACTACAGTTAATAATGTAACATTTCAATAATAATAAAACCAGTTTTTTATGGAAGGCTTACTGCATACCAGGCACTTTGCTAAGGGCTTTTCATTCACTAAGCTATGCAATCCTCTCAACAAACCCATGACAGAGGTATTATTATTATTAACCCATTTCGCAGATGCGTGAATTGAAACACAAAGGAGTGAAGTAGCCAGAACGCATAGCTCCAGACACTGTGCACCTAACCACTACGCTATGTTCATTTCAATTCCCCGAAATGTCTCGATGGGGCTGGAAAGGGCTGTTTGCAGGGAGTGGGACACTGTGCACCTAACCACTACGCTATGTTCATTTCAATTCCTTGAAATGTCTCCATGGGACTGGAAAGGGTTGTTTGTGGGGAGTGGGATGTCTTCAAGAGAGGGCGTGTCCCTTCCCAGAGGACGCCCGCTTATGCAGCAGACTGGCCTGTCTGCCTGTGCCTATGAGCCAGGGCAGGGGGAAGAAAAGGAAGCAGAGGCGGGGCCAGCTATGGAGTGGCTGCATTCCCTTGGCCTGGCGTAGCCAGCAAGTGTGGGTCTCCCCTGGGTCACGTGGGATCCATTAAAGAAGCTATCTTGCCAGTCCCCCACCGAGAGGGCAGCCCTCTGGGGAGGTCACAGCCGCAGGAGCTGGGGGCTGGACCTGAGGTGGAGGGGAGCTCTCATACAAGGGAGATGGGCCAGGAGGGGCAACCTCCACATACCCCACTCCCAGGACCCCAGGAGAGAGCCCCGGTCAGAAATCCTGCCCACAGAGGGCCCTGAGGCTGCCGATCTTAGCCAAAGGAGCAGCAACAGCCGAGAGAAGGATCACAATGGTGGCCAGACAGGTGAGAGGCTGTCCCTTCCCTGGGCCTCTCGCTGAACCCCTGGGGTGGGAAAGACGCGGCGTGAAGACAGGATGTGCAAAGGAAGCCTCCCTATAGACGAGGCAGTGCAGCACTTTTCTGCACTTAAAAGTGAACAGAAACCTCTGGGCTTTGTGTGAGCCACAGTAAAGAGGGTGCCACAGAGACTGGTGAAAGGCAGTGCTGGCCAGAGATCACACTTCTCCGTGTTCATTCTTCCTGCATTCAGACCGTCCGGGAGACGGGTGACGAAGCCTTGAATTCGGAATGGGCAAGAGCAGGCAAAGCAGCCAAGGCCGTGGGTCCTTCAAGAAGGTCAATCTTTTCTCTGAACAAAACCCACACGCACACACAGTTTTGCATGAAGGAGGCACGGTCCACTTAAAAGTCCAGGATCCGTCCAGAGAATCAGGAGACCAGAGTGTTGATACCAGTTCTGCCACACGCTCCTTCATGTCAGTTTCCATCTCTGTAAAATGAGGGCTTGACCTGCACACCTTCCTGAGCTAAAAGACTTGGCTGTGGCATTTTGATAAATCTGGAACTGTGTTAAACAGTGCTATGGACTGAACTGTGTCCCCCTAAAACCCTGATGCTGAAGCCCTAACCCCGCCATGTGATGGTATTTGGAGGTGGGGCCTTTGGGAGGTGATTAGGGTTAGATGAGATCATGAAGCAGGGCTCATGATGAGATGAGTGGACTTCTAAGAAGAGACACCAGAGAGCTTGCTCTCCCCCAGGCCCCGGCCACGTGAGGACACCACAGTAAGGTGGCCATCTGCAAGCCAGGAAGCAGGCCCTCACCAGAACCTGGCTATAGTGGCACCCTGACCTGGTACTTCCAGCCTCAAGAACCATCAGGAAATAAATTTCTGTTCAATATTTAAAGCCACGCAGTCAGTGGTATTTTGTGATGGCAGCCTGAGCTAACTAAGGCAAACAGTATAAAGAAGATTTTTTTAAAAATTATTTTAAAAATAATAAAAGTAGCACATGCTTGGTGTAAGTACCAATTTATAAAATGGAAAAAAAGCTACCTAAGATTTTAAGGAGCAAGTTTTAGTCACTTAGACATGAAACTGCTCAGTTTGGAGCCTTCGTTGTTGGTGAGCAGAGACCGTAAGATGCAGGGGCAAACGACGTTAGGTCTCTCTTCATTTGATTGCTTAGCTTGGGAAACTGTATGCGTTTTTAAAGAAGGAAAAAGAAGGCCACCACCTAGGACAGTGCCTGGCCCTGGGGCACAGCCTAAATTCATAAGGCTTGGCAAATACTACATACATTTCATCTTCGTCATGGCCAAGCCTGCAGTGGCCGACAGAAACGGCCCAGTCTGTTTCGGAAGGAAGCCAGCCCAGTTGCACCTGGCTCTCCCTCCGGCTGCAGAGAACACCTGCTCTGGGGTGGAAGCAATTCCCCGGTGCCCATCAACACAGAAGGTTCATGCAGCAGCCTTGGCCACAAAGAGGATGCGGGACACAAATGGTTCCCAGAGTTGGAATTGCTCATCCTGACATGGTCTCTCATTTTCCAGAAGACTCTAGCCACGTCCTATGTCTCTTCTCTTGGGGCCTCAATTTTTCCATCTATAAAATGGGAGGTTCATCTCCCAGGGCCTCCGAGTTCTGTACTATCTTAGAGACCATTTCAACATTGTTCCGTAAGACTCCAGCTCAGGGTCTAGTCTCCAGGTTCCCCTGTCAGGGAGCAGCTGGCCCCAGAGAGACAGGTTCAGTTCCGGCGGCAGACAACAGACTCTCTGGGGAAGAGTGGATTTTATTTTTGCTCCCTCCCCAAACCCCAGGGAATAAAGCCAAGCCGGAAACTCCAACTGCTTTAGAAAGAGAGAAGTAAACAGCCGGGCGCGGTGGCTCACGCCTGTAATCCCAACACTTTGGGAGGCAGAGGCGGGCAGATCACGAGGTCAGAAGATCAAGACCATCCTGGCCAACATGGTGAAACCACGTCTCTACTAAAATACAAAAAAAAAAAAAAATTAGCTGGGCGTAGTTGCGGGCGCTTGTAGTTCCAGCTACTCAGGAGGCTGAGGCAGGGGAATCTCTTGAACCTGAGAGGTGGAGGTTGCAGTAGCCAAGATCGTGCCACTGCGCTCCAGCCTGGCAACAGAGCGAGACTCTATCTCAAAAAAAAAAAAAAAAAAAAGGAAAGAGAGAAGTGAGGTCTTGGGGAGGGAGGGCAGGGAGAAGGAAGAAAGAGTCTTCTCTCCCTGGCATAACACAAAAGACCTCGAGTTTCAGAATTCAGCCCATTCTTGCCTTGAACTACACTCATTCCAAACGACCCTGGCTTGTTTTAACCCCTGCCTTGTGTTAAGCAGGCATCCCCAAACCTAAGTGTGTCCCAGAACCCAGGGGGTCATCTGCTAGTGCAGGTTCCCTGGTCACACCCACTAGGATGGGCCCGTGAAAACAATACCCACCCACAAATACAAGCAGGGCTGTGGGGGGTGGTGGCCAGTCCCCTCTCCCATTAACCCTGTATTCAGCATCTGTGCTGTGCCAACCACTTCCATGCTGGGTATCTCACCGGGCTGATGTGACTTCCCACAGAGATGTGAACTCGGGATTTTTTTTTTTTTTTTTTTTTTTGAGATGAAGTCTCGCTCTGTCACCCAGGCTAGAGTCCAGTGGTGTAATCTTGGCTCACTGCAAGCTCCACCTCCCGGGTTCAAGCCATTCTCCTGCCTCAGCCTCCCACGTAGCTGGGACTACAGGCGCCCGCCACCACGCCTGGCTAATTTTTTTGTATTTTTAGTAGAGACGGGGGTTTCACTGTGTTAGCCAGGATGGTCTCCATCTCCTGGCCTCGTGATCCGCCCACCTTGGCCTCCCAAAGTGCTGAGATTACAGGCTTGAGCCACCGCGCCCGGCCGAATTCGGGATTTTTTAACGGGGTTTGGCTCTACTCATACTATAGTCCAGTAATTGGGATTTGAGCCTTTTTGGCCATTTTGTATATTTGGAACTGGACTCTGAGATCTGTATTTATAACAGCATCTTAGATCTTCTGATGTGTGAGGTCCTCTGATCACACTTTGAGATGCTGGCCTTGGAGACACAATGAATGCAGTTGTGTGGTGTCACCAACAGGGAGGGCCAAGCCTGCTCATTGGTCACCAGCAGAACCCAGGTACTCCACAAATGAAAAGTCTGGTTTCCACGTTTTTATCCAACAGAAATCTTAGAGTGACTCCACGCTTTTACTATCAGAAAACCTAGGAAGAGACTGTTTTGGTCCAAAATAAATCTGAGTTTTCTATTTCATGGATTAGGACAGATTACATATCCCTTATCCGAAATGCTTGAGACCCAAAATTTTTTGGATTTGGGATTTTTTTTGGATTTTGGAATATTTGCATATACACTTACTGGTTCAGCATCCCTAATCCAAAAATCTGAAATCTGAAATGCTCCAATGAGCATTTCCTTCGAGTGTCATGTCCTTACTCCAGTTTCAGATTTTGGGGCATTCCAGATTTTGGATTTTTGGATTAGGGTTACTCAGCCTGTATTATTTTTACTTTCAAATACACTGTGAGAATAGGAACTCTGCCATCTTTTCTGGGCATAAGGCCTCTGAGGCAATTGAGATCTGAGTATAATTAGTATTTTTATCATTATTACTCCAGTAATGACTTACCTAGTGCTTACTATGTGGCTGGCACTCTTCTAGGTGCTTTGCACATTTGACACTGGTAATTCTCACAAACACCCTATAAAGTAGGTACTATTGTAGTGCCCACTGTACAAATGTGGAAACTGAGGCTCAGAAAGACTAAGTAATTTGCTTGAAGTTCGCAGCCAGGAAGTGGCAGAGCTGGGATGTGAAACAGGTGGTCCAGAGTCGGCACTCAGCCACGTGCCCTCCTGGAGGGAGACCCTGCACCGTGCCTGGTACACACAAGCAATCACGCCCACCCCTTTCTCTCCTTCCCTCCCCACCCAAGACCCAAGCCCACACCCCCTCGACCCCCAGACCCACCCACACAGTGCCAGAAGCTGTTCCGTCCTGCCTCGTACCTGTCAGGGAGCAGGCAGAGTGTCTACTCTTTGAAGAATGGTCCCTGGAACTGGGCTGCAGCCGGGGCTTTGGCCTTCCTACACTGCCTGGTGATGTACGGGGCCGCTGGTGGAGAGCATCGGGATGCCAAGCGGAGGCTGTAGCTGTGTAGGAAGAGGAACAACACACATTGTCATCAGGAGCCCAGCCCAGTGCCCTAGACATTGCTGGGGGGCTTCCTTAGTGCTGGTCACCACTTCCCAGGCCTGGGCAGGACTGCACTTCCTGGACGCCTTGAGGCCAGGTGCCTGGCGTCAGCTAACAGGACATGAGCTTAAACCACCAATGTGTACTTCTCCATGTCTGATCCACCAATTCTCTCCCCTCGGAGGCGACTGCAGAAGCACGGGCAAGAGGAGTGCCCGTTGGGCTGGTTCTGAGACACCATGTTGGGCAGCGCCGTCTGGTGACCCCCAGTGGATATGCAGGTGAGCCAGAATGATTCCGATTGCATCAGAACAACGGCTTTGCCCTTCTCTGGTTCTATTTCCCCATGGGCCTCCCTGTTCTCCCCTCCTGCCAGGCCCCAACACCCATAAGGCAGAAAGCATCTGGGGAGGTTACTGTTATCAAAGTACAAACACACCTGCACATGGGCTGGGTTGTGGGGGATGGAGGCAGGTCCCCTCCCTGCCCTTAACCCCACCCTCCACATCTATCCTGTGCCAAGCACTTCCATGCTGAGTATCTCACGGGGGTGACGTGGCTTCCCAAAGAGGTGAATCTAGGATTTTGGGGGGGCATGGTTTTGCCCTATTTGTACAAAAAAAGCTCCCCCACCCCACCCCAATAAATGGGATTTGATTTTTTCAGAAGGGCCTTTAAAAAATTTATTTGAAAGATAGATGATTCACACCATTATTCCTCTCCTTTCCTCACTCAGCTAACTCGTCCTTCTCTCCCATATCCCAACTGGGATGTTACCTCCTCCAGGAAGCTTTCCTTCTTTAACTCCTGGGTGGGGTGTTCCTCCAACAGGCCCCTTACGTGTCCCCATCCCAGCACTTGTTACACTGAATTAAAAGCCCGGAATAAGGTGTCTGCCTTTCTCATGAGCCCTGAGATCCCAAGGTCAGGATCTTTGTCTCGTTCATTGTTGTATCCCCAGCTTGGCACAATAAAAATAAACATCCGGCCAGGTGCGGTGGCTCACGCCTGTAATCCCAGCACTTTGAGAGGCTGAGGTGGGTGGATCACCTGAGGTCAGGAGTTCAAGACCAGCCTGGCCAACATGGTGAAACCCTGTCTCTACTAAAAATACAAAAATTAGCCAGGCGTGGTGGTGGATGCCTGTAATCACAGCTACTTGGGAAGCGGAGACAGGAGAATCGCTTGAACCCAGGAGGCAGAGGCTGCAGTGAGCTGAAATTGTTCCATTGTACTCCAGCCTGGGCGACAGAGCAAGACTCCATCTCAAATAAATAAATAAACAAACAAACATCCACTGAGTAAGAGTGATACATACAGGCTCACTGCGTGTCCAGAACTGTGCTAGGCATTTTCCACAGACAAACAATCTAACTCTTCACACAACCTACCCAGGTGGATACTGTTATTATCCTTCATTTACAGATGAGGAAACTGAGGCACAGAGAGCCTGTCACCTGTCTGCCTCTCTAGATGGAAGAATGGAAAGTGAGGGGGGCCTCCGGACAAGGCGGCCCAGGTCAGAGGAGGCGGGAGGCCAGGCAGGTAGGAAAGCAGGAGGGACAAACACGCCCGGAACCCCACCTGCTCTGGTTGTTTGCAGAGCCAGCTCTGCCTGAGGGAACAGGAGATGGGAATGGAGTCCAGCTCAAAGCTGGCACATGGCAGAGCTCACATCAGTGGCTCCCAATCAGGGCACACACTTGGTAATGTCTGGAGACACTGTTGGCTTTCACACCTGAGAGAAGGGTGCTGCTACTGGCATCTGGAGGGTAAGGCCAGGGGTGCTGCTAAACCTCCTACAGTGACCAGGACAGGCCCCCGCAACAAAGATTTAACCAGCCCCAAATGCTGATAGTGCCAACGTTGGCAAGGGAGCCCTCAATCAATATTAAAATACGCAAATGTATCAACAGATGAGCAAATGTAGAAGGTGCCAGAGAAAAGCCTCAGACAAGATGAAGAGACCTGCTGTGACAGGGGAGACGAGTGAGCCTCCCCCGAGGGCCTGGCTCTCCGTCAAGGTCAGGGCTGCCCCTGTTTGAATTCCTCCCCCGTGCTGTGCAGCCAAGGCCCACGGTCAGCTCAGTCTACTCGCCTGTGCAGGAGTTAAGGAAGAAACGGAGGCCCCACGCTTCATGCGACTGTGCTCCTGACGGGCCACCAAGGCCCATGAGGGGGCCTGAGGTGGGGGGCTGTCTCTGCAGCTAGTGGCCACCCCCCACCCCCATTCTAGCTGGCTGGTGCCCCAGGAGACCCAACCTGGGAGGAGACAGCCAGCTGGGAGGCTGCTGGAGACATGGACTCCTATGTCCTGTTGGGGAATAAGAAACAGAGCTGGCAAAGAGCAGGTCCCCTCCCTACGACGTCACCCTTCCTAGGGAAATGTCTACAGTGGTGTAGCAAGACCAGCAGAAGCTTTGGAGGCAGACATGCCCTGCATCATCAGCACCCAGCTTCTCCTTCTCTCTGTTATTAAATATCCAAAAGCCAATCACACAAAAATAACACCCCGACCTCCCAGGCCTCTCTAGCCAGCCAGTGCGTCTCCGCTCCCTTTGGCTCCTGTGGATGCAGCAACCACAGCGTCTCCACCAGGGGGCGCGCCTCCTCCCCCGGCTCATGGCGTCCACCTGGGTGGAGGGAGTGGGTCGGGGCAAAACCCCTGAAGGCAGAGGCCCCTCTGCCACCCCTCATCCACTGCCTGGCCTAATGGAGAACCACGCCAGCCAACATGAATATGGCCTCCATGACTCCTAAGGACTTTCTCAGCTTTCTCTCTGAACCCTCCCAGCAGCCCAGGAAATAGAAAGAACAAGTGCTTTTGTACCCCTTTCACGGATGAGAAAACTGAGGCTTAGACGGATATGGAGACTTTCCCAGGGGAGCAGAGCGCAGGCCTTTCAGCTCCCGGGGCCACAATTTCGAGGAAACACCAGGTCACCAATTGGGTGTTTCCTATTAGGATGGGGACAGGACGTCCTGGGGGATTGTCCTTCCTGATCAAGAAGCACTTCACTGTCAAAGAACTCATGAGAGCACAGCACCCCAAGCCTGGAGATGTTAAATACCGAGGACCAAAGCTCCGGAGTTAGGTGCTTCTCCAAGGCACAGGAGCAGTTAGCGCAGAGCCTCATGATTCTTGGTTACCACCCACTAGCTGTGTGACCTCAGTGAGTCATGGACCTCTCTGAGCTCCAGGTTGATCTTCTGCAAAGCAGGAAGACCAATTTGGGGTTACAGTAATGATTAACTTTGGAGAAAGGTCTCCGTGCAGGGCACCCTGGCCCTCCAGTAAGTATCAGCACAGTGTTGTGACTGTGGCAGTTGCGGGTGGTGGACACATATGGCGAAGTCATCATCCCAGGAGGATGCAGTATGGCCACCTGGGGGTGGCCTCCGATCCTCATTCTCATTGACTGTATGGCTCAGGGTAAGCCACTCCCTGTCTCTCGGCCTCGGAGCCTCAGTTTCCCCCTCTGTAAAATGGAGACAGTCCCTGCCAGTCTGCCAACAGAGAGCAGGGCTGGAAGCATTTTGGTGACCAGGATTGGGAGCATTTTGCTTTCTGGTAAGAATCCGGCACATGTGAGATGCTCCTACTGGGTATGACCCCAGGAAGCATCGGAGCAGGAGGTGAGCCAAGGTCCTGACCGGTCCTTAAAGACTGAATGTCAAGTAAGACCTCTGTGTCAATGCTTTAGTCAGACTTTTGGCTCAAACTCCTGTGCAGGGCTCCACACTGGCACATCCACTGCCTGCTCGGCCCCTCGACTTGGATGTCTAATGAGTGTCTCACTTTAACACGGCAAAGTGGCACATCCTAGGGTCCCACCTTGCTCCCGCCCCTACTAGGCTCCAGCCACACTGGACGCTTGTCACTCTTCTCAGGAAATGGCAATGCCAAACGTGTTGTTGTTACAACTAAAGCCCGGTAGCCCTTTTCTTCCTCTTCTATTCATTTTGCTGCTTCGGATTGGCCATAGACCTAGAAACCACACTCATTTGAAGCAGGTGCACTGTCAGGGCAGTATGCTGTGATCATGGGGCCTGTGAGACCCCCGCTGTGCCCACCCCCAAGCTGATCCATCTCCGGGTTCCTTAACTCTGCCTCCAAGTCCACACACCTCTCTCCACTCCCACTGCCACCACCCAGCTCAACCTGTGGCATCAACGCCTTCCACGGAGACTGTGACAATTGCCACTGCATTGTCCCCACTTTGATGCTGCCCCCCGCCCCCACCAATCCATTCGCCACTAAGCAACAAGAGAAGCCTTTATAAGGACCATTGGACATGACCACGACACTGGACCATGTCACTGCCCAGTGCAAAAGTGGCCCAAGCCATCCCACACTATTAGAGTGCTGTGCGCCTGCCCGCCACCCTCCCGGTCCCCTCACGCACTCTGCGTTTGCCCTGTGCACTGGTCTCTCAGCCAGGCCAAGCTCTTCTTACCTGATTGCTCCCCGCTTCACTTTGCCCTGCCCTGCCCTCCTCTGCCCGCAGCTCCCTCCCTCCCACCTTTTGGGTCTCCGCTTAAGTGTCCTCCGCTTAAAGAGGCCTTCTTTGACCTCCCCGTGTTCGCGGCCACGCCAGCCCTGTTCTCATAGCCTCTGGAGTTTCCTTTCTGTCTTCCTTCTGTCCTTCTGTGACTTTCGCTCACAGCTCTTCCCACAGCAATCCCCTTGCCTGTCGAGTTGCTGATTCCTTCACCACTAAAAGAGGATGTCTTTGAGGGCAGGGACTGAGTCTTGCTGACAGTGGAATCTCCTGTGTCGCCAGGCACGGGACCTGGCACAGGAAATGTTGGGTGGTGGGTAGAGGCAGCCATGAGGGATGCCCCTGGTTTGCAAGTGGAGGAAACATGGTCTCAGGACCACACACCCTTCCCCGGCCCGGCCCCTGCCCAGGGACAGCAGAGCCCAGAGTCTCCAGCACAAGGACAGCCCGTGCGCTCCCAGCACTGCCTCCAGTTACAAGGGGATGCCCCGTCAGCCAGCAGGGGGCGAGCACAATGTCACAGGATGCTTCCTGTAGGTTATGGTGATGGCATCGTCGCTGTGCAAGTAAGTGTTCACGAGTCAGTGACTGGCTTATCCAGAGGCCCGTGAACCTTCACAATCCCGAGAACAGCCTAGAACGTTGTGGAAAGTCTGAGTCGTCCACAACCAGTGCCCACTGATCTGTAAACTCTTTTTTTTTTTCTTTTGAAATGGAGTCTCACTCTGTCACTCAGGCTGGAATGCAGTGGCACTTTCTTGGTTCACTGCAATCTCCGCCTCCCAGATTCAAGCGATTCTCCCGCCTCAGCCTCCTGAGCACCTGGGACTACAGGCACCCGCCACCACGCCCGGATAATTTTTGTATTTTTAGTAGAGACAGGGTTTCACCATGTTGGCCAGGTTGGTCTCAACTCCTGACAGCGGGTGATCCACCCACCTCAGCCTCCCAAAGTGCTGGGATTATAAGCGTGAGCTACCACGCCCGGCCCCTGATCTGTAAACTCTGACAGAAGCTCACTGCATGCAGGCACTAAGATTCACACCTGGGCCTGCAGCCTGTCCCTAAGGAGCAAAGTCACACAGAACTCAAGCTTTTGGCCGGGCGCAGTGGCTCATGCCTATAATCCCAGCTCTTTGGGAGACTGAGGTGGGCGGATCACAAGGTCAGGAGATCGAGACCATCCTGGCTAACACGGTGAAACCCCATCTCTACTAAAAATACAAAAAATTAGCCGGGCGTGGTGGCAGGCGCCTGTAGTCCCAGCTACTCCGGAGGCTGAGGCAGGAGAATGGCATGAACCCGGGAGGCGAAGCTTACAGTGAGCCAAGAAAGCGCCACTGCACTCCAACCTGGGCGACAGAGGGAGACTCCATCTCAAAAAAAAAAAAAAAGGAGAGCCCAAGCTTTCATGTTCAGTGCATGCTGCTCTTACTGTACACACAATCCAAACGAATATGGCCGATGGCTTCCAAGTCCACGGCCAATCAGAAGCAGCAAAATGAATAGAAGAGGAAGAAAAGAGCCATTAGATTGAAGCAAATACAGAGTCTGTAGCAGACAGCAGTCACTTCCCTGGAAGCGGGAAACGAGGGCAAGTTCAAGGGCAGGGAAAAACGATGTGCTAGGCCATGTATGTGCCGTGATGCTCCAGGTCCATGCACGCTTAATTTTGTCCTTGGGGAACCTGAGAGGTCAACAGACTTGAGAGAGGTTAACTAATGTTACAGATGGAACGTTTGTGTCCCCTGCATCCCATTCATGTGCTGAAGCCCTAACCCCCAGTGTGATCGTATTTAGAGGTGGGACCTTCAGGAAGTGACTGGGTTTAATGAGGCATGAGGATGGGACATTCATGACGCAATTAGTGCATGTGCCTTGTAAGAAGATGCGTGTGCCCGAGAAAGGTCATGTGAGGACACAGACAGAAGGTGGCAGTCTGTGAACCAGAAAGAGAGCCCCGACCAGAACCAAAGCATGCGGCACCCTAATCTTGAACTTCCAGTCTCCAGAACTGTGAAAAAAATAAATTTCTGTCATTTAAGCCACCTAGTCCATGGTATTTTGTTATGGCAGCCCAAATTTTGTTAAGACAACTTGCCCAGAGTCATGCTTGGTGAGATTAGGGTCTGAACACGGGGTCTGGACCACAGCCTGTCATCTCTGCACATGACTCCCTCCCTAGGGGATGCATCCATGGCTTTGGTGTCCATGGCCAGCCTCACACAGATGACCCACCGGTACCCATGCCCAGCCCACATCTGGCCTTTGAACTCCATTTACGCGCTGACATGACATCTCTTGGACATCTAGAAGGCCCCTTAAATCAGGTCCTGAATTTAAATTATGACCCTGCCTCACGCCTGCCACCCCACCCTGCTCTGTTCTTGGTGAATAGCACTGCATTTGTGTCCTGAAAGCCAGAGACCTGGGAGTCAACATGGTCCCTCTGTCACCCTCTCCTGCTACACATCACCTGCCACTGGCTCCATTTAGTCCACCTTCCTACCTCTTCTACCACTATCGGGGACCACCTCTAGCCTGGAGTCCTGCAAGGCGCCTTCCTCACTGGACTTCTCCCTTCCACATGGCTCCCCTCCCATCTGTTCCACAGAAGCGTGACCATCATCCCAAAAGGCAAAATGGACCACGACACGCCCGTGCTGCAACCTATCAAAACCCCATGATTCCCAGGACACAGTCCAAGTTCCTTAATACATCAAGTCCAGCCTGCACTGCCCTGCCAGCCCATCTCTCCCCTTCCGTTCTTGTTACTCCAGCTAATCTGGGTAGAACCCATTTCCCGGTGGCCTCTAGTCCCGGTTCCTCACTAGATTCACCCAGAGAGGCCTGGGCTGCATGCCAGGCCATGACATCAGGATCTCTGGGGCAGGATTGGGCAATGGTATTTTTAAGCTCTTTAGTGATTCCAACATGCAGCTGGGTTGAGAACCACTGCTCTAGAAATGCTTCTGGGCCACCCTCTTGAGGCAACATGGCCCTGGTCAGGTTCCCACGGCACCTGCCCCCTCACGGGCAGTTTCTCAGGCATCTGTGACTGTCTGATAAATGCAGGTATCCCCAGGGACCGTAAGGTCTCTGATGGCAGAGCTTGGCTGAGTTTTGCTCATCATTGTATTCTTAGTACCTAATTGTGAGTGAGTGAATAATAGACCCTCAACATGTAAGGAAAGAAGAAATGAGCGAGTCAAGACTCCGTGATAGTCCCACTGCACAGCTGTTCTCAGACAACAAGAAATCTGCACCCATTCAGTGCAGGGGAGGGAAAATGGACTTACTATGCTCCCAAAGATGTTCCTCCATAAAATCCTGGCAAAATGAATGAGATACGTAGTCCTAAATAGGGTTGAAGAAGTTCAGCATCAAGTTTTTTTTTTTTTTTTTTTTTTGAGAAGGAGTCTCGCTCTGTTGCCAGGCTGGAGTGCAGTGGCACGATCTCCGCTCACTGCAAGCTCTGCCTCCTGTGTTCACACCATTCTCTTGCCTCAGCCTCCTGAGTAGCTGGGACTATAGGTGAGTGCCACCACACCCGGCTAATTTGTTGTATTTTTAGTAGAGACGGGGTTTCACCATGTTAGCCAGGATGGTCTTGATCTCCTGACCTCGTGATCTGCCTGCCTCGGCCTCCCAAAGTGTTGGGATTACACATGAGCTACCACGTCCGGCCCAGCATCAACTGTTTTTAGAAAGCAGGGCGGTGTAGCATTACCTTGGTAAGATTTTCAAACACAGTGGTTGAACATTTTAAACATAGTGGCAGGGTTGGGAGGAACCTGCTGTGTGCCCCACACAGACTTTGCCCAGAAGTGTCTTGCCCCTGGCAAAGTGCTCCACTGCCTACCCTAGGAGGGAAATTTCTGGACATTTTACTTAGAACAAAAACTAATGGACTTTGAAAGCACAAGGGGATGTCATACGCTATCCAATCTGTACAGTCGGGGAAGGATTGGGCAGAGGACAGATCTCAGACACCTGGGCCACTCCTGGCTCATAGGAAGGCTCAGAAATGGTGCTTCAGAGCATCGTCTCCTGTGGATCCTAATTTCTTACTTGTCAGAATCCCATGCTAGTCTGAAGACAAAGCAAGGGCATTGTCTATACAATAGAACGTATAACAGAACATGTCTAGAAATAGAACATCTGTTCCATTCCTGGCCTCAAGGACACATTCATTCTTTCAATCAGTCATTCAGATTTCCAGTGGCCCATTCTTGCATCAGGGACTCGGCACAGGCTGTTCCTGGAACGCTGTTCCCCCAGGTGGTCTTGTGGCTCACCCCCGAGCCCCCTTTCAAGTTTCTGTTCAAATGTCTCCTTCCCAGTGAGCCTCACTTAACAACTCTGAAATCGCAAATCCCCCTGACACTCCCCATCTCGACTCCCTTTTACTTTCTCAGTTGTGCTTATCCCCATCAACCTACGTTTACTGGTTATTGTTCACTGTCTGTCTAGTAGGCTCCATGAGGGGGTGCACTGGAGGCTGGTTTGTCACAGAGGCACCCCGAGTACCCCGGCCGCTGGCTGGCACACAGTAGGCGTTCATCCACTATTTGTCGGGCGAGCCGTGTGTCTATTCTGTGCCAGGTGCTTTGCCAGTGCGAGTTTTGGTGAATAAAACAAGTCAAGTTCTCTACATATAGCGTAGTTTTACGTGTCACTTAGTGTAGCCTAGAGAGGAAACATACTCATTTCAGAAGGAGTTTGATCCCCGTATGAGGCCGAGACTCAGGCCTCCTGGCTCCCAAATGAGCACGTTTTTATTCAGCCTCCAGTGGTTTTGGATAAGGGAGAAATCCAGACACACTGAAGTATACAAGAGAAACTGAAGAAACAGAGGTGAAGGTGAGAGTGGAGGAGAAGACAGGGAAAGGTGACATGGGAAACGCCAGCGCATGGGCTACGACCTGGGGTGGGGGGATCAATCCGTCCGGATACCTGGGCCTTGTGCGTTCCAGGAAGTGGGGACAGGAAGTGCAAAGGCCCTGAGGTGAGACCCACCAGGAATACCAGAGGTGATGTGGGCAGAGGGGAGGGTCTCATAGGCCTTCAAGTGAGGTGGCAGCCAGGCTGTCCTTCTGGGCAGAGGAATGTCAGGACCCAAAGTGGCTGCTGTGCTGAGCACAGACTGTGGTTGACAGGGAAGGAATTGGGGACACCAGCAAGGAGGTGGCTGCCACCACCCAGGGAGATGATGGTGGCCTGGACCTCAGGGCAGCCGAGGAGGCCGAGCTGGGAGAAGCTGTGGATTCCGGGTGCATTTGGGGATGTGGGGATGGAGGAAGAGGTTTGAGTCTAGCTGGTAGCTGGACTCCAAGCAGGACCGTTTCCATTCAGCCCACACAGGGAGGATGGCAGGGGAGGGAGGCTTCATGGAGAAAGAGTTTCATTTTGGAAAGATTCAATTTAAATCGAGACACTCAAGGGAGATGTCAGGTGGGCGGCTGATTGGAGATTCTAATGAGAGTGGAAACCTGGGACTGGTCAGCATCCGGGTGGTATTTAACACGTGTGACTGGATGAGATCACCAAGGGAGAGCAGAGATGGAGCGAGGGGACAGAGCCTAGGGACAGAGGCAGGATGAGGGGGAGCAGCCAGTAATGCGCGGAGACCAGGAAAGGGTGGTGTCCAGGTGGAGAGCATTTCAAGGAAGAGGAGGATTAACAGCGTCCACCGCCGCAGATGGGCCAAGGGAGATGGCACTGGAAACCAACCACAGCATTGAGCATCCTGGGGGCTGCTGGTAACCTTGGTTTGATGGCTCCTGAAGAAGAGCCAAATCCCTGAAAGTGCATTCGAGAGAGAGGGGGAGGAGAGACACTGGAGGCAGGAACCCAGAGGATGCTTCAAGAAGGATGGAGGGAAAGGAATTTGGGAAGGAAGGAGCTGCCGGCTTTCGGAGGACATGGGCGCTCCAGGGCTCCAGGGTCCCCACCTGGCCACGGTGCTCTTCCAAGCTCCCTGCCAGACTTCCGTGGGCATCCTGGGTTGGGACTCCTGCCTGCCCTGGTCCCTCCTTGCACCTTTTTCTTGCAGTCTTCAGGAGGGATCTCCTGGGACAACCATGCAGAAAGCTGGTTAGGCCACATCGCTGGCCACAGAAGTCTTACACAACTCTCTCTAAATTCTCAGAGTGCAATTCATTTGAAGTCAGTGTCTGATGTTCTGCACTTTTGCTGAAGGTAGGGGAGAGGCAGAGGGTGGGGAGATGGTGCAAAGGCAAGACAAGCCTGTGATCATGCTGATTCTCCCTGGAGGCTGGGTGAGGGCCCACAGGTGGGAGCTGTGGGAGCCACCGGCCCTCAACCACTTCCGGGAACAGTCGACATCCACTATAGGACCCACCTTCCCCAAGTGGGAAGGCCCATGTGCTCCAGGGGGCCCCCGCCCATTCAAATGAAGCCCCCAGCCTGGGGGAGCAACTGAGAAGACAGAGAAGAAAGAAGCAGGGCAGGAACCCAAAGGGGGATGGGGTGGGGATTCTAGAACCCAGAGCTGGAATCCTAGCTCCATGACTGACTTGCTGTGTGGCCACTGGAAAATGCCTCTACCTCGCTGAGCCATAGGAGTCTTGCCTGTAAAGTGAGGATGTCAAGCAAGAGGAAAAAAAATAAAAAGCATAATCGCATCATCCACTGAGCACTTTCTATGCACCAGGAGCTATTCTGGGTAGCTTCTGGGAGCTCCTCAAATTCCCAGCAGTCCTGTAAGGCTGGGCCTGTGATGGTCCCGGTTTACAGAGGAGGGTGCTGAGGCTCAGAGAAATAAAGAAGCTGGACACTCAAGCTCCCTCGGCCAATTAGAGAAGCAGCCAAGATTTGAATCCAGGACCATTAGATACCAAAGCCCATGCCCCACTCCCTGACACAGTCCCCGTAGCAGTGAGGATTGAAGAATTGTTTCCAATATCCCAAAGCCAGGTGGGGGTGAGCCTTTGCCCACAGAACAGCTGCACTGACCACCCACGACTCTGGCAGTCTGTTTCGGGCTGGACCCACCTTCGCTCAGAGGACACCGGAACAAAGAACCCCAACCTCGGGTGCTCGCTGCAGTCCCCGGGGATACCAAACCGATCCTGACGCCTGCTTTCTATCCCAACAAGTTCTGATTTCATTGGTTTCAGGTACAGCCCAGGCATCAGGAATGTTAAAAGGTGCCTTTGCAGGCCACTGGTCTAGATCCCTGTACTCACAGTGTGGTCCCCAGACCAGCGGCATCATTTTCCCCCGGGAGCTTGTCGGTAATGCAGACTCTCAGCTCCCACCCACTCCAAGTCAGAATCTGCAGTTTAAGAAGATCCCTGGGAGAGGCATCCGCATGCGGGCACCGCAGGGGCACGGGGCTGGGGAACTCCTTCGGCGGAGTCTCGAGTGTGGGCAGCCTGCTAGGCTGCAGTGGGCAGCAGGGGCCCGTTCTGAACCCTGGTGAGGAGCTGCTGCTTGGTGAAGTTCTGTAGACAGTCTCCAAATGAGGGGGCCGAACGGGAGAGAATGAAAGTAGTTCTTGGGAGGCAGTGGTAAAAGTGTGACGCCACGGGCCCAACGAGTCCCTGGGGTGCCTTCAGGTGAGACAGAGCCCTTGAGTACCACCGGTGGGGATGGTGGGGACACCAGAGCTGACAGTGAGGAATTAGTACACGCCTGCCCGTGCGCTGTCTTCATGTCATCCTCCCTTTAGCCCCGGGAGATGGGCTGTTATACCCTTTTTATGGCGGAGGGGACGGCAACACAGAGAGGTTAAGTAACTCGTGTACTTAAGAAGTGTGAATAGAAGGACAAAGGGAAGATTCATACCCAGATCTGATTCCAGGGCTGGAGTCAGCCTCAGCAGACACATTTTTCTTCCTTCTCATCAGCCCACCGCTGAGCCCCCAGTGTGGCCTCCACGCTCCCAAAAGATCGATCACGCCCCTGCTTTGTGGAGCTTCTAAGCCAGGTTCTGAGGTCTTCATGAATTCCCCAAACCTGTTTGGGTTGAACTCTAAATACCCACCATGTGACAAGCTCGTAACACCTGACCCAGCTGACAGGGAGGCTGGCCCGCCCTGGCCTGAGGTGACCTCCGCCCGGGAAACCTGCCGGCGGGGAAAGCCCGGCTGTGGCTGCCTCCTTTGCTGCCAAGACCCAAGAAGTGCAGGGGACCCCAGAGGCCGCAGGGAGCAGCCCTTCCCTTCCAGACGAGGAAACCGAGGAGAGCGAGCAAGGCACTCGCTCACAGTCACACGCCAGGTTGTTCCCTGGGAGCGGTGAGGGGACAGGACTAGGCTCACTGCTTATTTGGGGGCATTGATGATGGGAAGAAGGGTAGTTGAAGCCCCTGAGGACTCGCTGAGGGCACTCAGATCTCTGTAACTGGCTCTACCTGCCTGGCTCCCCCACTGGACTGGGAGCGCCAGGAGAGCATGGTTGGAGTCTATTCACTTCTCACCCATTGAACCTGCCACGGGGCCTAGTACAGGTAGGTGCTCAGAGAACGTTTGCTGAGCAAACGGATGGCAAAGCCAGGCTCCTGGTGCGGTTCAACCCTGAAATGTGCCGTCCATGCTGCTCAAAAACCAAACCCTCCCAGAATGGCTTCCCATAAGGTTTCTCTCATTGCCAAGCTCCTGCCCAAACCCTGGGCAGGACAAGTTCTCCATTTTTATGACAGTTCTGTGAATCTAACCCTACAGCCCTCAGGCCTCCCCAGCCCACCTTCCCCACTCCATTCAGCGCAGGGGTTCGAGTCTGGAGAATGTCACCTCAGCTGGAAACACCGTCACTGCCTGTGACATGACCAGCCCGGGTGAGAGAAGCCCAGCAGGGTGGAGGAGCGGCTCCTCCAGCTTCACAGTTCCCTCCCTCCTCTGCCTTCACACCTCCCATCACACGCTCCCCTGCAGCCACCCGGTTCTAGGCTGCCCCAAATCCTGTCCCTTCTTTCCTCTCCAGTGGAGCTGAAACAGATTGCTTTCTTCAAAAGGCAGCTTCTAAGAGTAGGAGGGAAGCCAAAAAGAAAACACGAACGCAAAGTGCGTGAAGACTGATGAACATAGAAAAAGCAGATTCCCAGCTGGGGAAGCAAGAGATGATGGTCCCTTATGAGACCCAGCAGAAGAGCCCTTTTTAGACGGTAAGATTCTGTAAGGACACTAGGACTCCGTTACTGTCACCACTCCGTCTTTTAAAGATGATCTAGGTCAAAGAAGTCAAAAGGATTACATAAACCCCAAGGATGAAGAAAAGAAGAGCTCACCCTGTGTGTGGTTTAGAGTTGCTGGGGCTGAGAGTCTCAGAAGCCTCATGTGGCATCTGCCCTGGACCGAGAATTTCTAGAACATGATGATGATGCCTGCACCGGACCCGGAGCCGGTCCAGGGATGCTAACAATGAGAGGCAGCTGCCCCCTGTGGTCCTCTCTGCTCCTGCCTCGATGCTCAAGAAGTCTGTGGGAGCTGGGGGTTCTTGGCTACCCAAGAGGTCAAAACCAGCTTGTCTCGGGGCGCCTGGGTGTGCCTGGCTGGCAGGGCGTCCCAGATGCAGGGCTGGCACTGTCACGGGAAAGCCACACTCACTTGGTGCCTGAACGGGTGTTGGTCAACATGGGGATGATGCTGCCCGAAGGGCAAGGGCACCATGGGCTGTGGGGCTGGAGGTCTCATCCTCAGAATGTGCCCAGGGTGCAGGGTTGAATAGTACAGTCGGCTCTCGTGCCTTCTCCCTTTCTGTTCGTGATCCCCAAAGTCCTCAAACAGGCTGGAAGGTGGCCAGGACAGGACAACTCAATCTCCCTTACACCTGAGGAGCCTACGGGGGCCTGCAGGTGTCAGATGACTCTGATCCCAGCCGTCTGGCCCCACCCTGGACTGCTCAGACCTTCCCAGGATCCTGCACTCCACTCAGGTTGAGAACTGCTCCAACAGACACCCAACCCAGCCAGGCACTATTTGGGGAGACCACGGAACGATGGCCAGGTGGCGCATGTGGAATGAAAAGTCTCCCAATGTTTCTTACACGTTACCAGCATTTCCCAAAACCAGGTTCAGTGGAACTGGTTCCCACAGACGCTGTATGTGTCCTCATAATCATTTGCATAATTGCAGCTAACATTTCCTGCTTACTGTGTGCCAAGAACTGTGCCAAGTGTTTGATACGGAATAATGACTTTAATCTTCCCAAGAACCTTATGAGACGGGCACTACTGCATTTTACGGATGAGGAACTAAGGCACAGAGAAGTTAGGCAACTTGCCCAAGAACACACAGCTGGCAGGCGGCAGAACTGGGATGGAAGCCCGAGCCATTTACCTCCAGAGCACAGGCTTGTGAAACCAAATGGGCGTGTCTCTGCAGAATTTCTGGGCCTTTCATGTCCTGACAGGCAGTGTAAATTCCTAAGAAGAGGAGACATGTTGTCATCTACCCCAAACTTATTTCCTGTAGTTATCTGATAGCCACTGACCGCTCACTCTGCCAGTTACTGTGGGTTACAGTGCTGAGTCAAGCAAACACACGCTCTGAACGCACAAGGGGAATTCTGCAAGGGATGGCTTTGTCATAAGCCTATCCCTACTCAGTTCCAGGAGAGTGGCTTTCCACACACAAGGGCCCTGGCCTGAACCGTCCCCTTGCCCCCTCCATAGGATGTCACTTCAGTCCCCGCTCACGTCGATGCCCGTGCCTGCAGTGCCCTCCCCAGCATGGCCTCCTCTCCAGCCCCAGGGGGGCACTACGGGAACACTAGGCACATGGAGCCTTTTGACCCATCTGGTTTGACCTGGTGCTCCTGGAGAGGCAGAGACCATGAGGTAAGTCTGACAGTCCTAACTCCGCCACCAGCAGCCTGAGCGGGTCACCTGCCCCCTCAGTACAGTTTCCTTTATGAAATGAGCCTAACGTCAACTTTGTATGGCTGGGGAAGCATTCCCAACTCTGCCTGTGTGGTGCCTGGAGCAGAGCAGGAGCTCCATGAAGCTCAATCCAGAGAGGCTCTTACAAGAGGAGACCCCTCCAACCCTCCTTCAGAGAGAGCTGGCCCAGCAGACCAAAGCAGGGAATCAGTAAATCAGCATAGGTGCGTTCCTTAAGCATTTCTTAATTAGAAATAGAGGGATGTGTGTGTGTTCACCAACCTTTTTGATGGAGAAAAACACACAAACATGCTGCCTGACCACATTTTAAATTCATGACCCCAAAACTCCGGTGGGCTCCCAGCGCATATGCCTCCTGGCAGCCCTTGTCTGTTCCCTGGTGCCGTTCCCTTGATTACCCACGTGGCTGCTGTTCACCGTCTCCCCTCTTCCTCCACATCTCCCCATCCTCACTCACCTCCAACGATTTCGCTCCCTATGGCACACACTGGTGGTGGAACAAGACTCCCACAGTTTGTGCCCTGCCTCCCTTCCCAGCTGCCTTCTTCCTTGTAAGGTGGGATGCCCTCTCCTGAGCCCCGCTCCTCCCGTGGGTGCCAGGCCCCATCCTCTTTCAGGCAATCAAGGCACTCCCCATTTCCACTCCAGAAGTCTCTAGTCCCGCATCCATGTTTTATTTCTCTCCCTAGCATTTATCATCTGACATGCTGTTTACTTGCTTTCCTGTCTCCACCAACTATAACATAAATTACATGGAGCAGGACATTGTGTCAGTTTTGTTCACTGCTATATCCCCTGGTACCTAGAACAGTGCCAGGCATGTAACAGCAGGTGTAGGCCCCATATTTATGAATGAATGAATGAATGAATGAATGGCCAAGAGCTGCACTAACTTTCTGGACTAAATCACACCCACATTACATCATCTGTAACTTCCAGTTTTTGTTAAAAGTGAGGAGAGAACCTAAAACACTTATAAAGGGAATCTGAGTACAAAATCTTCCTATGCCTTTATGATCTCTGTCCTGGTCCCTGCACATTTTTAATTTTCTCACCCATACCTAGTTGGACTGCAATTTTTAAGCGAATTACTATGAGCCTTTCTAAGCATTCAACTTGTTTTTCATAAAGAGCTCTATGCTATTCATCGGCTTGTATAATATTTAATTCGATTGTGCAAGTGTGATAATAAATACAAGTGGCATAAACAGGTTTGGGAACCAATGCAACTGACCTTTGGCATGCATTTCACTTGGCTGCTGGGAATGGAAGCACATGGACTCTCTCCATGAGCGGTAGTCAGGATTTCCAGAGGCAATGAAGAGCATGCATTAATATGGTGGGTTGGTCAAACTAAAGTCAGTTGGGCTTCAACTGTATGTTTTATCCACAGTTGGCGTTCCAACAAAAGTTCAGAAGGATTTCTCGTCCCATTCCATTCTCCAAGGCCCTGTGCTTTGCAAAATGTTTTTTTTTTTTTTTTTTTTTTTAAATAGATGGAATTTCGCTCTTGTTGCCCAGGCTGGAGTGCAATGGTGCGATCTCAGCTCACTGCAACCTCCGCCTCCCGGG
>NW_012105586.1:815504-819129 GCF_000951045.1 Mandrillus leucophaeus
GCTCCTACATGAAGTTTGTAAAGTTAACACAGATTTGTTTTCACTAAACTCACTTGTAAAATTCAATCACAGGAGCCTAACATAAGCATGAAGACATTAAGAGTATAAAACTCACACCTGTTAACATATACACTGGCTATGAGAGAAATTTCAAAACGATTCCAGAGAAACAACCTGAATCCATAAGAGAAATCCGTTTCATGGGCAGGTCCATCAATCTCTGCTAAAGGTAGTGAACTACAGGGACTTCCATGAGTTTGTAAGGACCAGCTCTTTGAAACTATCAAGATTCGACCACTGGCACCAAATAGATTATTTATTGTAAACATAAATTAAAGGACACAGGATGGTAAAGAGAAGGAAACTCTTGTTTCACCTGGCAACAAATATTTGCTGAGAAAGGAACTGATTGCACTTTTACCCAAACTTTTGTTTCATTCTCTCCACAAATCATTTCTTTAACTCATGTGTTTTGGGAGCTTAAAAGGAAAAAAGCAGTCCATTATATGTGTGTTATACTTAATACTCTCCTATCTAGGTCACTTGTCCCAGCAACATCACTTACCAGCACAGATCAAAAGCCAAAGTCTATTATGTTTTGGTTTTTGGCTTTCTTGGAGACAGGGTCTCGCTCTGTTGCCCAGGCAGGAACATAGTGGTGCAATCAGAGCTCACTGTAGCCTTGGCTTCCTGGGCTTAAACAATCCTCCCATCTCAGCCTCCTGAGTAGCTAGGACTACAGGTGTGTGCCACTGTACCTGGCTTTTTTATTTTTTGTAGAGATGGGGGTCTCACTGTGTTGCCCAGGCTGGTCTTGAACTCCTGAGTTCAAATGATCCTCCTGCCTCAGCCTCCCAAAGTGCTGGGATTACAGGTGTGAGCCACCGCATCTGGTCAAGACCTATTGTTAATGAGTGAGCAAACTGTGTCCAAAAATCCATGTTCTGGAATTAATGCACTTGTAAGGGAGGTCCTTGGGAGATCTCTCAGGGCCTACCATCTCTTTGTTGACATATGATAATTAACAGGACCACAATCTAGCTTCCCAGCCCACAGTTAACAGAAGCATAACTAAAGGATGCCAGGAAGCACAGACAATATCCATGAGTGACAGATGGAAAAGGAGATCTTGAGGAGTACGCTCTTCTCAAAAGTCACATCTCAAGCTTCTGGATCCTCTAGTGTGGGGTCAGGATCTCCTAAATGCCAGAATCATCTTTTCTACAACAAAGTATTAATTGATGGTTACCTTGAACCCTCAAAGAAGGGTGAAATTGAGTCCAGTGTAGTTTTAAAAAACAGAAAAGTAGCAGACACGAGATCACAGGCAGCAAATACGTGGCACTCCAGAACCACTTCGCCTTTGTGCATACAAGGCAGACATGGGTCACTTAGCCAGCCCTCTTTCCCTGAGTGTGAACCCAGCGTCAGAATCCAGTTCTATGCAGCACCCTGGGCAACTGCTCCCCCTACACAAATGGAAACCTGCTTGTCAACTGTGGCTTGGAAAGACTTCTGTGAAAATAGAAGGGGGAGAAGTTGACCCCAGAGAGCAGGCTCATCCATCCTCTGAGCTGGTCAGTATCTAAATCTGCTTCTTCTCTAACAGAGCTGGAGGGATGAGGCTCCACCCCTGGAAAACAAACAAACGAGGCCTGGCCAAAACGTCAGACATGCTGGTTTCCCAAGAACATACAAAATGGGTTCATCCCGGGAAGAACTAAGACATCCATTCACCTGCAACACACTTTTAAGCTCCTTCAAATCTGCTGGTGCTTCTTGTCCTGCAGACAAGGTGCTTACTAAGTCACATTGTCTGCTGCTTGATGGTGATGCCACTAAAAGGCGGCACAGGGGCGTGACCAGGGGCCCCCTTCTGCCTCCTCACTCCCAGACCCACAGACGAGAGGTACAACAGACGCGCGATTAAAAAACGAGCCGGACTGCCTGGACTTGACTCCTGGCTCACCTCCTACCATCTGTGACTTCAGGCAAATTGCTTGACTTCTCCGTGCTTCAGTTCCCCCATTTGTAAAATGGGAGAACATAAAAGTATTCACAGGGCTCTTTTGAAGATTAAATGAGGTAATACATGGAAAGCCCTTAATATCGTGGCCAGCAAGCATTGGTGATCATCCTTACATTATTATTGTTTCAGCAAATCGAGGTTATTTGGCTTTCATGGTTTTACAGAGCTAATGAAATGCTTTCTTCTGAACTTACCTTTTAAAAACTGACATTTGGTTTTGGAATTCAAAACCAAGAGAAATAGAAAGTTACAGGGAGGAGGTGATAGAATAAGAATGAATCATCTTTTTTTCTCACTTTGAATTGAAAAATGATTTCCTGTCTTACAGCTCATGTCTCTTTAGTTCTGATGGGTAGGAGAACCTGCTATAAAAAGGAAGTGGCTCTGGTCCACACAGGAACAACTCTGGCCTGGCAAAGACACAGCTAAGGTCCTCGGTGTCACTGGTGGCCAAACCAGGAGTTACAGGCCACTTGAGAGCTTTCTCTCTGGGCAGACGCAGGAGATGAGGGAATGTTCTGGCTACTACAACTCACGCTGTCATGAAATCTTATACATGGCATGCCAGGCTCAACTTTTCATCAGATTCAAACTGAGATTAGAGAGGACATCATTCAGTCATAATAGTGATGCTGACAGCAGCTGACGTTGACAGCACTCACTGGGGTGAACAGCATCTGTGGTCCTTCCAGGCTGCTCTCAAGTTGTCTTCGCAGCAATTCTTTGTGGTCAGATTGATTATCTCCCTTCCACAGAAAGGAAAACTGGGGCTCAAAGAGGTTCAGTGACTTGCATAGATTAAGCTTACAGAACTATACGTGATAAAGCCAGAATTCAAATATTTTATTCAACAAATATTTATTGAACAGCTACTACATGCCAGGCTCCGTTCTATTAATAGATGCTGGGAATGCAGCAGTGAAGAAAATGAAGTTCCTGCCTGGGTAGAACGCTCATCTAAGAAGGGGAGACATAGAGTAAACAAACATAATGAGTCCATAAACAGAATGTACAGAAGGCTTAAGGGTCTTGAACAGTAAAGCACAGCAAGGAAAGGGATGAGGGACCAGGCAGTGTGACAGATCGATGGTCAGGAAAGGCTTCTTGGAGGAGGTGCCAGCTGAGCAGCCTTCCAGGTCCAGAGCCAATGCCTGTACCTACAGTCCGCTGCCTGTCATGAAAACAGTAGAACCTCAACCCCGGCTAGCGCTGGCCCGCACCTCACCATCTTTTGTGGAATGCAAGTGGCCTTCAGGAAATTCGGAACTTTGAATTTCCATTTCTATGTAATCACGGCAGACCAGGCTGAACTGAAGCTCTGTCTCAACTTGCATTGCTCCCACGAGGGACCCTGGTCTCAGACTGAGAAAGGCTCCGGCGATCCTAGGAGACTGAATGTCCAGAGCTCCCAGGTACCAAGCTTGTCCGACCTGCAGCCCACAAGCCACATACAGCCCAACACAAATTCATACACTTTCTTAAAACATTATGAGGGTTTGTGGTATTTTTTTTTTTTTTTTTTTAGTTCATCAGCTATCATGTTACTGTATTTTATGTGTGACCTTTCTTCCAACGTGGGCCAGGAAAGGCAAAAGA
>NW_012105586.1:820079-822731 GCF_000951045.1 Mandrillus leucophaeus
CCGCCCTCACAATTCTTAATTCTCTGTTCTTCCTTAGGCAAGGGTGAACATGCTCGACTTAGTGACTAAGTAAGTGGAGGAGACCTCTGTGTTTGCTTGGAGTGTTTGTGACTCATGAGGGTGAAGGAGAAATGTCCAAGGCAAGCGATACTGTGTTGCAGATCCGGTTTTTGGAACAGCTTTGTTAACACAGCCCATTCAAATGCATATGGCACCATGAAACCCGTCAGTGTTTAAACCCTAAGAAGATGATTCATTATTTTGAGCAAAAGTCAGAAAATGTGCAAGGAAAGTCACCCATGGCTATGTATTTTGGGAGGCTCTACTAGGGAAGGATCTCCCCATTCTCATCCCTTAGGAGGTCAAGTGTCAGGAGATGGAAATTCGAGCTTGGTACCACAGAAAGGGTCACCCTATCTTCCGGTCCAAAAACAGGGATAAAAGAACCTAGAAATCTGAAGGAACAGTTGAATAGTTTACCCCCATGAAGTTCAGGATGTTCAGCCTGTGAGGACTCGTATCGTTGGTGTGTGTACCAGTGTAGACTGGGAGAGGAGACTATAATTCCACCAGTACCTTTGAATTAATAAACTGTGCTGTCCTGGGTTTCTAGCACAGTTTTATGCTGGTCTCTATGGGTTACTGATTGGCTTTCATCATGCATTTTTAACCTTAAGGACTATGCCCAGAGGCAGTAACACTAATTTTAATTAGCTATCACCAGCCATTTTTTTCGGCTTGATTTTAATGGATCATTTACCCATGGACGGGACATTCTCTGTTCAATCACCAGCAGTTAGTTGCCCCAACATTCACATTTTAAACCAAGAGGTCGCAAGTTAGGGTCACATAAGTAGGTCACTGAAGCGGAGCGGTAGCTTTGGCTCTATTATCCTTGAGGATTTTTCTTCTTCTTCCACAAATACTGAGTTCCTACCACATGCTCAGGCCTATGGTGGGTGGAGGTGAACACACACACGCAGGGCGCTGTGTTGGCAAACCCCCAATTCTCTCTTACCTACGACACTCAGAAACGTCCCCAGCTCCTGAGCTGCCCCTGACGCATCTATTACGGGGTTGTTGTAAGAATTAAGGAAAAACATAATTGAAAGTGTTCTGAGAGTTGAAACGCGCTGTAAGTATATCAGAGATGGTAAACAAGCAAAGGAAAAGAATTTAAAATTAAAATCAGAAGAAATTCAGTGATAAGGGATACCATGCCATTAAAAATTTAAAAATTTTTTAAAAAAGAAAAACTTTAAAAGCCCTCAGAAGTCCGGGTAAGACTCATTTGACAAGCTGATAAAAATGAAGATTTCAAAGTCTCACCCCCAGAGATTATGGTTTAGTAGGTCTGAAACTTTTAATCCCCCAGGTGATTTTTTAATGTAGGTGGTCCACTGAGCAAACATCCTGGGCAGATAATCCAAACTAGTGCTCCATCACACACCCAGGAACATAGGCAGGAAACAGCACTTAGAGCTGTAATTAACAATGCAAACCAAACCACAAAATGCTCTTACCTCGCCATGTGCCACACACAACTCGGAACAACACCTTAATAAAACACCTGCTGTTAGCTGGCACTCACAGGCTGTGTCTGTAATTTAAAAAAAATACTTTCAAAGGATATAAACCTATCATTAATTACAGGGTTGAAATAACCTGGCACGGCATATATTTCAACTACAATATCTGACACCAGTTCATTGAGGCCTATCAAATGCTTCGCTCCTACATGAAGTTTGTAAAGTTAACACAGATTTGTTTTCACTAAACTCACTTGTAAAATTCAATCACAGGAGCCTAACATAAGCATGAAGACATTAAGAGTATAAAACTCACACCTGTTAACATATACACTGGCTATGAGAGAAATTTCAAAACGATTCCAGAGAAACATCCTGAATCCATAAGAGAAATCCGTTTCATGGGCAGGTCCATCAATCTCTGCTAAAGGTAGTGAACTACAGGGACTTCCATGAGTTTGTAAGGACCAGCTCTTTGAAACTATCAAGATTCGACCACTGGCACCAAATAGATTATTTATTGTAAACATAAATTAAAGGACACAGGATGGTAAAGAGAAGGAAACTCTTGTTTCACCTGGCAACAAATATTTGCTGAGAAAGGAACTGATTGCACTTTTACTCAAACTTTTGTTTCATTCTCTCCACAAATCATTTCTTTAACTCATGTGTTTTGGGAGCTTAAAAGGAAAAAAGCAGTCCATTATATGTGTGTTATACTTAATACTCTCCTATCTAGGTCACTTGTCCCAGCAACATCACTTACCAGCACAGATCAAAAGCCAAAGTCTATTATGTTTTGGTTTTTGGCTTTCTTGGAGACAGGGTCTCACTCTGTTGCCCAGGCAGGAACATAGTGGTGCAATCAGAGCTCACTGTAGCCTTGGCTTCCTGGGCTTAAACAATCCTCCCATCTCAGCCTCCTGAGTAGCTAGGACTACAGGTGTGTGCCACTGTACCTGGCTGTTTTATTTTTTGTAGAGATGGGGGTCTCACTGTGTTGCCCAGGCTGGTCTTGAACTCCTGAGTTCAAATGATCCTCCTGCCTCAGCCTCCCAAAGTGCTGGGATTACAGGTGTGAGCCACCGCATCTGGTCAAGACCTATTGTTAATGAGTGAGCAA
>NW_012105586.1:828746-899793 GCF_000951045.1 Mandrillus leucophaeus
CTACTCTCCACGAACCCCGTGGCTCAATCGCTCCGCACTTACCTAGACAGAGAAGAACACATCATTCTAGGAGCCTTTAGGAGTGTTTTAAAAATTCTGACAAAGCTCTAGCCTCACCAAAGGATAGAACCACCCACTCATGAAATTATAATAGAAACTTATGCTTCTCAGTTTCCACGAAGGCCTTTTTTTCTCTTTCAGGGCTTTTGAAAAGTGAGTCGTTTTGGCAACAGCCTCTTCCTCAAGTTCTTTAGTGATCACCATCATCGAAGGTCCCCACATGCTGCCCCTTTCCACCCGGGGCCGGCTACTAAGACCTGGCAGTTTCCTTAGCAGTGCCTCCCTAGGTCTGTTTTTGTGAGGACTTGAGCACCTGGCGCCGATTAAGCGTCCGCTGTCATCACCAGCGCCACCACAGCCATCAGCCACTGGATCCTCACTGGGAGCACACGCTGCCTTCTGTAATGTGCACGGCACATGGTAGGTGGGGGGCACAGAGCTCCACCGCAGGCCAGGACGCTGGGATGCCGCTGGCAGCGTGCCCGGCCTTTCAGTAACTACCAACACCCAGGTAAGGAACATCCAGATGGGTAGGCATTCAACGTCCATGTTTTTCCCATGATCCTATACACTCTCTCTGCGGCAGAACTGCTCTCTGGCCATCAGCATCTCATATGGGGCACACAACAGCTATGTACCTGCAAGTCTCTCCAAAACCCAAAGGCACAGTGATTAGGTGCTTTCAAATTGTAGTTGAACTTGGCTCTGGAACCAGATGGCTGGGTTTGGAGTCCCCACTTGTAGCTATGGGAAATATTTCAAGTGACGTTGCCTACCTCAGACTCGGTTGATCTATCTGTAAATGAGAATACCATCTCCGTCAGGTGTGGGAGAGCTCAAAATGTAAAGAACTCAGAAAACTGCCCCGAAGCATTGGAAAGGCCAGTGATACTCCAGGTGCATCCTCACCTGCCTCCATGGTGGTTAGCTACACCCCGAGGGTGCTCTTAAGAGTCCTAGGACAAAGCCCTCCAGGTCTACAGCCTGAGACCTTGATGATTCAGATTGGCTGTTGAAAGATGTTTTCTGAATGGCTGGCTGACTGAATCACAACAGGAGAATGTGCCTGAATTCACAAGTCCAATAATAGCCTGGAAATAGAAGCCATCTGAAAATGTTCTAAACTTTAGCTGGGTTGGCAAGGATTGGATGCGATTATAAAAAGCAAGTGAGAAGAGAATGTTACTGCAAGGAAAATTGAATCCATGAGTTTTAAATAACTTCATTCCAATAAAAAAATATTAAAATATATTTTGGGCCAATAATTATTGCTATGACAAATGCAACCACTGTACATTGAAATTCTGTTAAGTTAAAAAATTAAAATAGCCACAACTGTCTCCTAGGGCCTAAATGCCCTTTTGTTAACTTACCTGTGTAACAAATTCCAGATTTTTTAAAAGTGAGTCCTATTTTAAATGTATATTTACATTTAATGCTAAGACTCAGTAGATATGTAAGTAGGATTCCAGATTATATCATAGGCTCCTGTTTAAACATGAATAAGGAAATATTTTTAGCTTAGGTATGTTCTGAATCAGAACACAAACCTGGGCTTTAAAATCCACCTGTAGCTTTCTGTGGTTGCTGAAATGACACTCCAGTTCTCTCCCCTCACTGAGTAACTCAGGTGGTACCTATGAAAAGATGTTCAGAAACATGGCTTGTTCTGTTGACTTCCTGTCATGGTTTATTAGCTGGACATGGGAAGGCACATTTAGGCACCAGTCTTCCGTAAAATGTTTATGGTTTCCAGAATGTCCACCTGAATTTCTATTGTAAAAAAGTGTTGAAAAGAAATCCAGCTGGCATAAAGGAGGCAGAAATGCAAGCATGTGCAAATCCTATTACCCGCAACAGGTCGACAAGTTTACTCTAATAAGTATTTCTGGGTTACCTTTTAATGATTCACAATTGAATGTGATTTTTGCAACTGCAAGTAATTTAATGCAGAGTCATGACGGTTTTCTCAATTCTTAATGTAGAAAACTAAACGAAATCTACATACCCGCTCCAGGTTGTAATCCTGTACTTTATTAAAATATACTTATTTAAATACTTATTTAAAAATAACCTATCAGCAGAACGCAAATACCTATTTGTTTTGCATGTAACGCACTATTTGCTGAAGCTGGGAGGCAGCCTAGACCAACTTTCTTTTTGGGTTAATGGCCAGCAGCTCAAGGTTCTCCGCTGGTATCTGAGGAGATGCTTGAGGATCCCTGGGCCTTGAGAATCATCTCCAAAATCAAAGGGTATTACTATAATGAGCTTGGCTTCTGTTAAACAGTTCACACTGCCGTTGATGAAGCAGATGGCTCTATAAAGCCAGCTTGATTGACCTGAACTAATTGGTCTGTGATGGGGGTAGAAGTTTATTCCACAGTGAGAGGGAAACTAAAAGCAAATGGGTCCAGGAGCAACTCCTGACTAAAAGTCTCGGTGCACCAGGAAGATTTCCTTACCCACAAATGACTGTTCTACTTGCTCACTAATGCTTCCAAAAGCTTTTACGGAGAAGGGACTGCATCCTGTTTTCTACATTTAGATGAAATAAAATTCCTTAAAAAACAAACCAAAAAAAAAAACCTACCTACAAAAATGATGGACTGCACAGTGCAGCTTGGAGTTCAAATCCCAACTTGTCACCTTAGAGTTGTGTGCCCTTGGAACAACATCACTTTCCCCAAATCTGTTTCTCCATCGGTAAATGACACCAACCTCAGGCTGTCATTGCGAAGACTTGTTTTGTAGATGCTCAGCAGAGTACCCAGCGCACAGCAAGCGTTGGAAAGCCACGCTAAGTCCACCCTAAAGCTTCTCAGATCATTCCACCACCACTCAGAGGAAGTGGCACAAGGGCAGAAGGCGGGGAGGGAGGAAGTGACGTGACCCTGTGTAGATGGCAACAAGGATCGGGCCTGGGGCCTGGGGCTGCAGCACAGAGATCCATGGCACCACCAAGGAGCAGTTTCGCACTTTTTTCCCTACATGCCACCCACTCAAACCTCAAACTGTATTCAATTTCTATTTTGACATTAGATGTTTGGTCTAAAATCTTAATGTCCACATGTCACCATTCTCACCAATCTGGACCTTTATTTTTCTTATCCCATAATGCTGTGTATTCAAGGTTCTGCTTGTGAGGCAAACCCTTCAGGAAAGGTCAAGCCACCAGAAGGGCAGGGCCCAATGGGGCTTGGGCCTTGGAATCAACATAAGCCAGAGAGAAACCACACATTAGGCCCGTGGTTCCTTCACCCTCAAGGCCTACCACCTCCTCTTTCCAGCGAGTGGACACGGCTCAGGATTGGCTTCAGAATAACTGATGCCCTAACACCAGCTGCACGCCCCCGCCAGCCTGAGGAAGAATGGGAAAACAGCACTGCCCACTTTGCAGGATGATTATAAGGATGACATGCGGCACTGCGAGGCCTAAAGCGCACACAATTCTCTAGCAATTGAGAGCTACCCTCATCTTGTTATTTTTCCCATATTAAATTCAGAAATTCTCCTGTGCCCTGAATTTACCTGGGGTCTTTAAAGTACATATTACCCAGGTAGGTCCCCAGCCCTAAATGGACTCATTGGAAAGTCCACTTGTAGGGCCCTGGAACTAGTAGTTTTGACAAGCTCCCCAGGTGAAGTGTGGAACCCACAGTGTTGAAGGGCAGGGCTTGTGGCTCCCCATTTTGTTAAGTCTAGCAGAATGGCCCATCCACACCTCCAACGCCCTCAAATATACGCTCAACAGCAGTGCTTTACCAGCACCTTCACTGAGGCTGCCCGAAGCGGCAGCTGCAGGGGTGGTGCCATCAGGCAGGAAAGAGGCCATGACAGCTGGGCCTGTAAAGGCTGATGGGGAATGACAAACCATTTTCTGTAGCTATCAGCCTGGTCTTTGAAGCACTTTAAATGTGGCCTTTATATCTGAGTCAACCCTTTTCTCATCCGCCTGTGCTCTAATCCACTTTCAAGGTAAATTGCCCTTTATGATTTTTTTTTATGGATTCAAGTCAATATATTCAAAGCGAGGTTCAATATCAAATCAAAATCCACATGAATAAAATATCAAATGCATTAAGTGAGCGATAATTTTAGTAGAGTCATTTTAACGTAAGTATTAAAAGCCGGCAGTCATCTAGATTATTGGCACTCAGATATTAAGCTAGAAGCATCTCCTTGACCACCTAGCCTTTGGGGAATTGTGACAGCGACGAGGTCTGGAATATGAAGTATAAAGTGGGGGAAAAAGCCACTATGAAAATATAAGCCCCACAGGGGTCAGGATTTTTATCCATTTTGTTCAGTGATGTATCCTAAGCACCTAGAACACAGCCAGGCATACACTAAGTACTCAATAAATTAAGTTGATTTTGTAAAATATCTTGCTAGAAAGTACTTGTAACAACTGAGACGAGACAGCCAGCCTAGCAAGGCATTTACCAGAAACACTGTGAAATGCTTCAATGGTAACAGGGACGGAAGGCTTTAATTAGCTTTTGATTTTTTAAAAAATGTTTAACTCTATCATAAAAGAGTCAAAGCAACCCTAACAAGGCAGCTTCGCCCTTGGTGAGATGGATGTGACGTGGTTCCTTGGTGACTCCTCCAGTAAACATCTGAGTCCCTGTCATGTTCCAGGCAGAGCCAGGGACACTGTGGAGACCAAACCATCACCGCACCCTTTCAGTCCAGTGCTTGTGTCTGACAGCATCCAGATCCAGGAAAAAAGATCTCCTCCTCGAAGGCACACTCAGAAACCAGCCAGTCCACTCCCCACCTTTTGCAGGCTGGGAACTATGATCCAGAATGTAAAGGAACTTGCCCAAGGCTAAAACACCAAAGACACAGCCATGGAGGGCGCCTGTTGGAGGCCTGTTTACTGAAGGTACAGGAAGGGATGAACGGCCGGCAGATGGGTTCGGATGGAAACCCAGTTCTCCCCCAAGACCATGCTCTTTCTCACAACGTTCAGCTCCTCACAGGGCACTGCTGCGTGTTCAATCCTCATTTGTTTACAACTCCTAATATCAAAGACCACTTCCAGATTCCCACCAACCTCTCTCCTCCTCCGTGTTTTTCTAAGGGAGATATATCGTATGCCAGAAACGTGAGCATCTGGCCAAGGGAAGCTGGCTATCCCTTCACCACCTTTCCCTGAGGAGTGACAGACAGATGTGGTTAGCAAACTGCTATGATGATAAACTATAGGAAACCACTTATAGTCAGCCATTTTTAATCTTAAAAAACCCCGGCAATGTCATATAAACTGAGTATGTCACAACTTTTTGGTTGCATTCCTTGGAAATCCATAGAAATAAACATCAATCTACAAATTAGAGTAAACTGTCAGGAAGCACAGAGACCCCACAGATGAAATTATTTTATATTTTACTCTTACCCGAGTGAGTTCACAAGGTACTTCTTGGCATCGTTGCCTGACTACATGTCCACTCTCTACAAAGAATTCCAACTGGAATGAGCAAATGTTCAGTTACTGTCAAATAGAAATAAGTGAACAGACGCCAGGTGCGCTGAGCAGACGCCACACTTTTAAATCAGAGCGCGGCCTTTGAATAGTCCTCCACACACCTTGTTTTATCCCCTAACTGCTCCCAATTATGTACAAAATGCAGTCCTTTCACAGATGTTTAGAAAGTTTTTTATTGGTTACAATAATATAAAATGCATTGTTTAAATTCTCCTCTAGTTATTAAGTGTTTGCAGCAATAGCACAAAAAAATCTTTTTTTAATACATCTGACGAGCCCCAGTGATTTCAATGCTGGAGGGAAAAACAGCAAACAGCACTCTTGTCTATCTATAATTAACCTCTCTCTCTCTCAATGCTACATTGGTTAAAATCAATGGACAACCCCTTTTGGTATGTCAAATTGTAAATTTTAATGTTTTCATTAGAATAGTCTTTTATAGCACTCTCCAAAAAGAAGCAATAAAATAACTAACAGCAAAGTTCAATACAGGAGCACTCTCCGGGTTAACAACGCCAACAAAAAAAGTGAAATGTAAATCACATATAATACAATTGAAGCGTCCAAAACAATTTAAATAATTTTAAATATTTTATTTTTAAACTGCTACAAATGCTTTATACAATATTTCAACATAAAGTCCCCATAACAGAAATGTAACAAAATGGGAATGATAGTGGAAGGATTAAAGTGGCACAAATTCACCAAACAAATATTAAACTACAAATTTTTAAGAGGTAGATTACTTTTGAAGTCGAGAACAAAAAACAGTATGAATAAAACCTAGCCGCTTTCCACCAACTCAGTCATTAATTTAGGGGGAGGCATAAAATGCAAGGACAAATGGTATTAATATACTTAGGAAGAGGCCAATTTGTTGTTTTTAATCTCTATTAGAGATGCAAGTGTAAAACCTGGTATGCAAATTCATTTATACTTACGTGTAGACATACATCTGTACAGGCCTGGGATGCGCCTGTGCATTGATATATTGCTAAATAGTCTCTGATAATATAATAGTTATAAATTAGTGCCAGATAAGAATCTGAGAGGATAATGTCCATTTGGATATACAAACGCAACACCAGAATAGGCATAAAAAAGAGTCCATATCCAATCTGGTTTCCTCTCCATTAAGCTGGCAATCTACTTGTGATTTAAAAAAACAAAAACAACAAAAAAACAAGAAATACCAGGGTAAGAGATCAGCTAAATGCCTCTCTCTGTCTATAATTAATTTAAAAGAAAGGCATCAAGAGCTGATATGTGACCAAAACGTTTTAAATGAGTGCATCCAAATTTGTCATCCCTGAAACCTACAACAAACTACTGCTAAAACAGAGAACTTGCTTTGCAAGGTTAAGTTCAAATCATTCCTTTCTCCACTACGTGCCAAAAACAAGGGTCATGCTCAGATCTGAGGTACCAGTCCCATGACGAGGAGCCAGTTCATCTGGCCCGTCTTACAGTGCCCTTCTCTTTGGATCTCAATCACCTGGGCGCCCAGCATGCGCGTTGGGCCCCACCGAAGCAGCAGATGCCTGACTCTAAGCCTGCCGGCAATCAGTTGAATGTTAGGATTTTTGAGTCAGCTTCAACTGGTCTTGCAAGCTTGGTAGATTTCGTATCCTTTGCCGTAGTGCTTATCCTAAGTTGAGCATGCAACACCTTTTAGTCAATTAAGGTTTGTTTTGTTTGGGGGGCTTTTCTACAGGAAGTTCCTAGAAAATAAGAAAACTGAAGATAAATGACAACATAACATAACCTTACATGAATTGACCATGTTAAAGAAAAAGGTGAATAGACCGTAAGACAAATGTTATTAAGACGACCACACACACATGACTGAAGGTATTTAGGAATGAGCGTCCTACCCAGAAGATACACCCTGCAAGGAACTACACGCATTTATTTCCAAGGGGTGTAGCAGAGATGGAGGAGAAATTAGCACTTTATTTTTTTTAATCAACTCCTGGTAAATGGAAAAACTTGGTCTAGAATTTCATTTTGCTTCTCTACCTTTAAGTTTTCTTGACTGACTGCGACAGGAACTCAGTTTGAAAAGAAAAAAGTAGCTCTAAAAGAAGTATTAAAGAACCCAAAAACACCATGGGGTTCACAAAGGTGAAAGATGGGTAGGAGGTGAGTAGAGAATGTACCTCTTTCCTTCCCTTTCTGTTTTATTGGAGCCCCTGGAAATGATCCCTTAGCAACAGATTTAAACTCGGCACTACAGAAAGCCATGGTGAGGGGTGGGGGGTAGGTCACTGTAGTAAGAGCTGCAGCAGGAGAACCTGAATGACTGTGGCATGCCTGCTTTCCTGTGTTTTGTCCTAAGAAAAATATTTGGAGCACATGGCTTTTTGACACCTTGTCTGGCACCATGGCTTATGTTCCAGGAAATGACCCTCAGTGTTAAGTAGAAAACTCATGGAAAAATCACATGGCTGATCGCAAGCATATACTTGAAAAACTGTGGAATCCTAAAGTGGCATTGAAATGTAAAATATCTGAGTATCGAAAACTAGCTCTTAATCAGAGCTTGTTGTAAAGATATACACAGGACAAGGATGTGCTGCCTGTTCTATAAGTCATCCCTGTGTCCCCAACAGGGGAAGTAAAGCAAGCTGCAAACAGAGTGAAAGTGAGTATTCCTAGACATGTAATAGATGTGAGGACTCCTTGTGTCAGGAATCATCCCTACACAAAATTTACAAGTAGAACTATACTTAAACAGGAAGACGACTGTAGTTCAAACAACTCCTTATTAGTGTAATGCAACAAATATGCACTGAGGCTGAGGCTGCCTCTGTAAGAGCCCTGGGCGACACGTTAATGACAATCATCATATTACCCAGGTCTAAGTTTACGAATCCCAGTTTTGTGCTAAACTCACTACAAAGTACTAAGACCAAAACAAACACTTCAAAGAAATGCCCACTTTTGTGTCCAGATAGTCAAAATATATCTTGATGAACATTTGTTTTCTAATTCCCAAGAACACTTCTCAGGTTTATGGTGAGCTGGTAAGTGGACCCTTGGATCACATTCCTGACCTACAGATGTGTCCACAGCACAGTTCCAGCACCTCACACAGAGCTGCCACCAATGCCTGTCATTTCCGTCCACGGTTAGGACCATACAATGTTTTCTTATCTGATTCTTCTGTGCTTCCTTTTAGGCCAAATTTCACTCCAGCAAGGTAACCCACTGTTACTATCAAACAAAGCAAAATAATGGAAACTAACTGGAGCAAAGAAGAGACATGCTTTTTAAGGCACTTTAGTCCTCTGTAGTCTTAAAGGTTACTCAAAAGACACTGGGTAGAGGCTATTTGAATAGACTTGATAAATGTAGAGTCACTCTGACAGCTATTCTTTGCAGAAATTAATTTTTCCAAATCAACTTTAACCCTGAACTGTGTAAGTGGGGCCCAGTACAAAACAAGCACTTCTTTTAGATAACACTGAAGACAAAAAGGATAGAAACAGTACATTCTAAAGCATCAACCACCTGAGAGGTGTTTTATAGTACAATCTGTGAAAATGAAGGCACATTCTGTCTGTTGAAGATATAAGCAACTGGAAAAGGATTCAATTTGATCATGTCCTATTGGTGTGGCACCTCCAGAATACAGACTCAGCGCAAACAGGTGCACAATTCAATTACTAAAGGCAAGCAGTTTTGACAACTGATAACACAGGTGCTTATTTTCAGCAGAGCTAACCTCCAAGATGCTACCTATGTATGTGCCGTGGCCAGAGACCAAGTGTTGGTCAGACCTATGGCAACTAAATATTTAACACATTTATGAAGTAGTTTTTTAAAAATCTGATCCATTAATCCTATAGTAAATCATTCAAATCAGCCTGTTAATGATTCTTCTCTATCTTTAGCTGTGATTTAAGGCACACCAGCATTAAAAATTCTACCTGATCAATTATGCAGAGCTAATGGCACCTGTGTCCTCGTGACCTCTACAGAACGGCAGTCGCGTCCACACTTAGGATCCCTAATTCCGCTTACTTAAAACACCAAAGAATGTTCAGATACCAAAAGCTATAGCATGAAGGCCTAGAGTCAGGTGGCATACCGTGAAAAGACAAGATTTACAAGTATTTTGCAGAAATGCTATCTGATGAGTAATTTTCACGAGACTGAACTATTCAGAAAGAAACAGCAGGAATTCCAATACACATCCACTTCGGACAAAGGACTTAGAAAGTCTGAGAATCCAATGTAACAAATTCAACCACTGCCCTCTCTCTTCATCTGTCACTGAGAACAGTTCTTAATATAGGAAGCACAGGCAATAAAGCAGTAAAGTCACTTCAAATCTAAGACAAATCCTTCTATCATTAATGAGGAGACAAAGGTACTGACAAACGAGGCTGCCATGCCCTGGGTATCACACCGGCCTGAAAGAGCCGCCAAGGGTCCTGCTTGGAGTTTCAAGCACGTCTCTCCTACTCTGCTTCCCAACCAGAACCTGACTTGTTTACTGTCCTATGGCTGAGCTCAGGAGGTGGCGGACAGGACTAAGGCCTTTTTAAAGGACTATGTTTTGTTTTGACCGATGCAATCAGTTGTTAATATTTAAGCACTGGCAATGAAAGAAAGTCTCAGGTACTAGATCTATACTGAAGTCACAGAAATATTAAACAAGATTGTAACAAGGTTTACTAATGAACTTAGTGACCCGTCTTAACCTAAGAAATGGCCTATGATCGGGAAATAAGACACATGACACTGAGCTATTACCCAAGACATAAAGGAAGTTTGAGAGGATTTCATATTTTCTTAGAGTACTTTTGAGAGCTTTTCTATAGTTTCGAATTCAATTTACATCTGGCCATATTAAAGAAGTGGCACCACTTTGTGAGTCCTAAGTCTGAAATTAAAACTATTTATTCATCTCTAAAAGCAGCCAAAGCAGTGACCCTTCATGCCTTTAACTTATGCAACAGCTATTTCCTTTCAGTGTTTAGGTCGAAATTTTACAGGGAGGGGGAAAAAAAAAAAGCAACAAGAAACCAAAAACCGCCCGTAGGCAAGGATACTGTCGCCTTCCCAGTCTTTCCCTCCCACCAGCTCCTGGGCTTACCTGAAGTCCTTCAGCTCCTGCTTGGCGCTGCCGTCCTCTCTCTTGTTCTCACTCAAGTCAGCAGCAGCTGCCAGCTGAAGGCTTCGGGTGACTGGCCCCCCGCTCCGCTCTCTAGATTTTATATTGAACCGGTCTGTTCTTCTCTTACTCGCCAAGGTGGATTTGCTTTGTAAAACGGCTTTGCTTTTCTGTACCCTCACGTGCAGGCTCCGCGATGTTTTGCTGGAAAGCTGAGCAGAATGATTTTTGGCCACAGCTTTAGGTTTCTTCCCCTCAACATGAGTTATTTTGGCCATTCTTATCGGGCTGGAGTTCCTTAAAGAGGAGGAGCTTGGTTTTTTGGATTTCACCGAAGCTGCAAACTTGACGTTCTGCTTGGACCTGAAGGATGAGGAGGGGAGCGGGACTTGGGTGGGGCCTGAGCTGCGGGCTCTGGTCTTGCCCAACGGAGTCTGCATGCTTTGCATTTTAATCTCCGCATCCGCTGTCCGTCTGCGGTGGTTGCTGTTGCTGTTTTTGTCACTACTTGCAGGTGATGAGTGTCCACCTTTCTTAGATGAATGAGAAACTTTTTTTTTGGGAGGGGAAAGGGGTTTCTTGGGACAGCTGAAAGCGGCGTGTTTATTCAGGCTTCCAATGTAAGTGAACTCTCGATTACAGTAAGGGCAGATGTGAGAGGATGACTCACAAGCATTTTTCAAGTCAGCCTTCTGCTTTGCAGATTTGTTTTTCTGAAGAATTGCTTTCTGTACAAGCTGATTTTTTTTCTTCAATGCATTTAATTTGAGCTTATTCGAGGACATTTTGCTGAGCTCAACACTAAAGTTTAGCCTTTTGGGCTGTCCCATTCGTCGGAAGGCATTTTTCCCAGAGTTATCTAAAACCACCACGCCATTTTTGGGTTGCACAGTTTGTTTTAATGGTACTGGGTTCTTCTTAGGCGTGTACCTCTTCTTGTCACTTGCAGAAGCACACGCCAGGATATGTTTGTGCAACTCCGGCATGTTGTCGACACCTTTTCCACACTTGGTGCAGCGAATGGCAGTAGTAAAAGTCTGTGGAATATTGTGTGTAGTGAAATTTGTGGCTGTCACACCAATCCCCATGGGGTTACGGTGATGGTACTGAAATGGAGGTGGTTTAAAGCTTGGGTAATGCTGATTGAGGCCTAATCGAACATCTGGATCTTTTGTCTTTATTCCAGAAGCCATTATTTTTATAGTCGTGTAAAGCTCTTCAGAGGAATCGTTTAATTCCTCTTCTTCTTTCGAAGTTTCTAAAGGATCTTCTGGCAAGCTCTGCATATGCTCTACATGGGCCTTGCTGGGATCTGTAAAGTTTTGGGGCCTCAGAGTCCCACTTTCAAACTGGTGATGTGTGCACACCTTATCTGGGTGGAGATCTCGCTGGTGCTGCTGCAAATTGCACAAAAAAGCAAATTCTTTTTTACAAACAGAACACACAAAGATATTCCCAACTCCATGAAGCAAAAAGCGATGTTCTGACAAGTCCGTTTTATCCTTAAAAAGCTGCACACAAAATTCACATTTGAAGGGCCATTCTTCAGCATGAATAGATAAATGTTTGGTTAGATCTTTAATGGAAAGAAAAGGTGATTCACAGACGTTGCAAACAAAGTTTTTGTTGAATGTTTCCTGAACAACATCCTGTTCAGCAGCAGACTGGGGCTCTTCCCTGGGTTTCAGACCTTCATTCTCCAATTCCTCCTGTTTGAAAGATATCATGGGGAGAGAAGCCTCCAGATTATCACCAGAGGAAACAACAGATGAGATCGCGGAGAGAGGAGGTGGAGAAGGAGAAGAGGAGGAAGATGAAGAAGAAAATGAAGAGGAGGAGGAAGATGAAGAGGAGGAAGAAGAAAGTGTTGGAGGCCCGGGTGATGCGGCAGACATCAGGGACTCCACAGGAGGAATGGGAGAGGGAGAGGGGGACACTGTTGGGGACAGAATTGGAAGTGGGGACTGTGCAGTGGCATTTGAGAGTGGAGAAGGGCATGGATGTGGAGATGCACTGGAAGAGGGGGCTGGAAGAGGTACGGTAGGAAGGAGGGGAGGGGGCGGAGTGGCAACAGTTAATACCGGGGGACAAGGTGGAGGGGAAGAGGGATCTGTGGGGATCAAGAGAGGAGGCAGCTGACCAGATGAAAGGGAGGGTGTCTGCAGGGCAGGTGATGAAGGACAAACATCAGGTGGGGACTCAACAGTAGGGGCAGGGAAACCAGAGTCCGGACCGAGGTCAGGATCTGGCTGAGCTTCTAGGGATTTACAAGGACTTGGGCTCCTGGTCATATCTGCAGGGTTTTCTACAGGTAAATCGATGCCATTATATTCATTGAGAAGAACCTTCTGCAGCATGCAGGTGGTTGGTTTCCTTTTCTTTACAGCACTACACGTAGGCTGCACTGAATGATTCTCTTTGAATTCCTTGCCTTCAGAGTCACTACAAGGCTTTTTATGCACACTGAGATCTAAGACAGATTCCCACTGGACTGGAGTCTTGCCTGTACCCTCAGTCTTCTGTTTGACACCGCTGGATAAATCCAGTGGCTGCTGGTTGCACACACTGCTAAAAGCAGAACTGGCTGTCCACTCTTTAGACATTTTATATTCATCAAAGCATGGAGGGCTCACAGTTTCTCTCTCATCTCTCCCAGACAAACTCCATGCTGGTGAGTCACTATGACTTTCTAATTTGGATTTTTTGGAAGTCAGCACTGCATCGGTCCACGCTGCTTTCCCATCACTTGGCTTTCCAAAGTCTCGAAGGGCAGGACTGTGCTGTGGAGAACTGGGAGGAGAGCTGGTCCGCCTCTTAAACCTACTTGAGGTCACAGGCAACATTGATGCAGGAGCAGACACACAAACAGGACCTAATTTAGCTATTTCAGTTGCTGAAATCCCTGCAGGAGGAGTTAGTTTATCTTGGGTTTGAAGAAGTTGCTTGAGCTTTGATGACAAATAAACACTTTTCTCTTTATGGAAAGACACTGCCTCCGTTGTTGATATGCTAAGAGGAAGACTTAAGGAGCAGGAGGGGGCCATGGGGTCAGAATCTGCTTCGGCCTTAATTTTGGGCAGTGCAGGCGGGCTCGCCGTTCTCCGTTTCTTGGCCTCACTATTTGTGCTGCCCAAAGGCTCTTTAGGAAGATCTTCTGTTACAGGGACCTGTGTGGTCTTTATATTTTGAGTAATTTCCACCGTAACTGGAGTAAGCAGACAATTTATACCATACAAATCTGCCGAAGCAGACTCCATCTCAATCACATCACAGTTACTAGTGTTGTTATTAGTTTGAATTTTACCATCAATATAGTAATTTAAGTTTTCAGAGATATTGCTAGAAATGTCCATGATGTACACGTCATCTGCTTCCCCTTCCTCCTCTGGCTCTGTGCTTGGTACATAGACGTTCTGGGTGGCCTGGGCCTGTTCTGCTGGAGGCTGGGGCTCTTCAAGGCCTCCTTTTCGCCGTACACCTTTGGGAATCAGATGGCGTTCGTGAACTCTACGCTGATGCCGTCTCATATTAGTATGAGTTCCAAAAACCTTTTTACAATATTTGCATGGATGAAGTTCTTTAACTTCCCCATTCTCTTCTACAACAGAAGAATTTACTGTGTCTTGGGAAGCCTTCTCTGAATTCATGATCAGACAGTCTGGCCCAAGACTGGGAGGACTCAACTCATCTTTTGAAGTAACGTTTTCTCCAGATGCTTTGCCATCAGCCAGGTCCTCTGACGGCTGTAGTGTTTGGCTGGGTTTCCGCTTTAACCCTGCTTCGTGGCGCCGCTCATGCCGCCGCCGGTTAATCTGTGTGCCAAAGGCTTTCCCACAGTACTTACATTTGAAAGCATGATTGATGGTGGATATATGGATATGCATGTGACGCTCAAGCCCCTGTTTGGTTGTAAACTTTCTTTCACAATGCTGACATGGAAACATAAACGTTTCAAATACATCACCATTGGCCTCTTCTTTAGTTCTGGGGATTTGCATGGCAGGTGCTACCTCTGAGAAGTCTTCAAGAGTTTCTTCTGAAGTTGTTTTTGGTTCCTCTAATAAATCTTCTGGCTTCTCATCACACCGTATTTCTGGCTCTTTCACAGAACTTTCATTTGGCATGCTGGCTTCTTCTTCCCCCTCTTCTTCCAACTCATCATCATCTTCTTCTTCTTCATCCTCCTCCTCTTCCTCCTCCTCCTCTTCCCCCAAATCATTCACCTCACAATCTGCTGCTTCTAATCGCTCGTCTGGTTCTGGCTGTGGCTCCCAGGCAGGGGCAGGGGTTGCTAGTTCTGGAGGAACCTCCTGGAGGGTGGCCGGCTGCTCAAGTGCTGAGGCTGAAGGCTTCTCTTCGTCTTCTTTAGGACCTAGAAAGCACACGGAAGCAGAGGCATGGAAGTGAAGCATGGGAAACCAGCTACTTGGTGAATAATTTGTATGATTCAAGTGATTTCTCTTACCACCTAAAACATGAGGGAGATGATGAGGAACAATAAATTACTTCTATTTTATATACTTAATTGATAAAGTTGTATTGGATATGAATCCATTTCATTCATCCATTCATTCAACAAGTATTTAGAGTACCAGCTACATACCAGGCAATATTCCCAGCAGTGAGGATACATACACGAACGCAATAGACAAGGATGTCCATGTGGAGCTGGGGTTTTGTGTTTAGTTGCACATACATACAACTCTGTTTACAGACACTGCAGTGTTTAAAATTGTGTTGAAGTAAACTACATTTTAGGAGAGTAGTTGTAAATTCTAATTTCTCATGATTCCAAACTGGAAATAGTTCATTACCAGACGTATCACCAGGTTAGATCCTTGTGAGTCTGTCTGGAGTAAATGATCCTCTCTCCTTCTTAACTAAAACGTTATATTCAGAAGCTAGCACATTTTCCAGAATCATGTAATCACAAGTTTTTCAAGCTAGATAATCTTTGGAGATCATCTCTTCTAAGCCTAGCCAAGTTATTAAGAACTCAGGAGCATCTCACTGAAGGGAACAGAAATCTGCAGTCACTTTGGAGTCCCTAGGTCAAGCCCACCTGAGGTGGGTGGTAGAAGGCGGCCATGGAAGGACTTGCTTAGAAGGTGACAGTGGAGGAGAGACCTAAGGAAAATGAGGCATGCAAATACTGGGGGGGGGGGGGGGGGGGGGGGGGGGGGGGGGGGAGGAGGAGCCCTACTCGATAGAGGAACCCTCAAAATGCATAAGCACTGAGTCAAGAACATACTAGATGCGTTCAAAGAACAGCAAAGACGTCAGTGAGGTGAGGTGGGGAAGCTGGGGAAAGTGAGGGCAGGAGATAAGACTGGAGATGCAAACAGGGGCCTACTTACACAAGCCCCTGCAGGCTGCTGGCCTTTACTCTGAGTGAAAACGGCAGGCTACCAGATAGAAATATATAATGTGATTTGTATTCAAGAGAATCACTCTGGTTACTACAAGGAAGATAGTGAACCCTAGGTGACAAGGGTGGAGGCAGATGGACAAGACGGGGCCCACTGCATCCTCCAGGAGAGGCAGGATGGTGGCACAGGGGTGGCAGCAGGGCGGGACTACAAGTGCTCTGGATATACTTTGGTGATGAAGTTGACAATGCGCCTGCTGACTGGTTGTGGTGACAGAGAAGACGACATTCCACAGAACTGCGATAATCCTGGCTAATAAAATGTTGAAGACCACAAGAGAAGCAACTATGGTCTGTGTGCATGTGCATGTGCATGTTGTGGGGGAAATCAAGAGCTTACTTCAGACGTGCTAGAGTTTAAGGTACCTGAATACATTAAGTAGACAGCTTTATATGAATCTGGAATTCAATAAAGAGGCTGGCCTAGAAATTTCAAAATCCTAGAGAAGGCCAGAGAAGGTATCGGACTGGATGAGGTCACCTGGCAGGTGAACATAGGCAGAAGAGGGATGAGACGACTGTGTCCCAGATGACTCCACAACTGAGGCTGGGGGAAAGGCCAGTGAGGTAACTGGAGAAGCAAGAGAGTGGTGGCCCTTCGGCTAAGTAAACAAACTGCTTCAGGGAGGGAATGATCAGCTGTGTTCAGAACTCCTGCTGGGTTGGATAAGGACTGAGAATGGAACATTCCATCTGCCAAGGCAGAGGTCTGGTGATTGCGACAGCAAGTGGAGTGGTGGGGACAAATGCCTAACAGAGTTCCTAAGAGAATGGAAGGAGACGGGAGAGACAGGGAAACTATTAGCAACTCTTTCAAATATAGCTGTAAAGAAAAAGAAATGCAGAAGAGACTGGAAGAAAACACAGGGACAACAGGATTCTTAAAGACAGAAGCTGTAATCATGGTTTCGTGCTAGTAGGAATGGTCCCCAATGCTGCTGTCGTGACAGTCCCACTTTCTGCACTGCAGAACCGGGCCCCTCTACTGCAGGCACTAGGAGAGTTAAGAAAGGCTCCGTGGAGCAGGCAGAGCTATTCTGACTTCTTCTCCAGGTTACATTACCTGGCTGTTCCCCCAGGCACTTGCAAATACTGACTTAGCACCCACTAACTGCCAGTACTAGGTAAACAAGACTGTCAAGATCCTTACCCACAAAGAGCTTCACTTTCATAGAAGCCACACACAAGCAGGAAGGCAACGAAACTATAGAACATTAATGCCTGTGTTTATGGAAGTAAGTGTGGTACGGAAGCATCTCACACGGGCTTGATTAATCAGGAAAGGATTCTTAGAGAAAGGGCTAAGCAGACTGAACCTGAAGGATACAAGAATTAAGGACAGAACAGGAAAAGCAAGCAGAGAAGAATCAAAACATAGAGAACATTATAAATTAATGTGGACTTATCTGGGGACAGTGGGGAGCCGCTGAAGGTATTTGAAAGCAGGAGAGTGCCATCTGGGAGATTCGGCTGCAGGGTGGGTGAAAGGATGGGGCAAGGTCATCACTGGAGGCTGAGGAGCAAGACTGGCCGAGCGGAATGAGAATGGAGATGCTGGCTGCTGTGCTAAGAAGGAAAGGCGAAGAAGCAGTGGAGGCAGAAAAGAGCAGCCAGACCCTCATGATCCGAGAGGCCTGCTACTGGACACGTGGACTGTGTGGACACAGTGGGGAAGAGGTCAATGCCAGGTACTATTCATACAAGCTCACTTATTCAGTCCTAGCCCCCTTGCTGTTTCCCAGGAATATGGGGAACTAATTTTTCCCATCTGCTACTACATTTACTAGCAATGAGGTTTCTGTTTCCAAACAGAAACAGCCTTCCCTCCCCCTAGACTAATTTCATAAATTCCATGAGCTTTCCACAAACTGGGCAACCAGTCATTCGATGGTAGTAATGTATTTCAAATTAGGAGCTACCTCTCTTTTCAAAGACATTTTCAATAGAGACCCAGAATACTGCCAAAAGAGTTGAAATGAGACAACAGAAAATGCAATTCTAAGGCTCAGAAATTTCCTAATACACTTTATTTTCAGTCAAAATCTGTGGCTTCTTTTGATGGGGAAAAAATGTCTTTCCCCATGACTGGTAAACAATCCCAGATTTAAAACTGTCCAAAGTAATACAAACCAAGACCGACCAGCTCTATTAACAAGTACGGCCCATGCCAGAGTGGGTCCACGCACTTGATGTGATCTGTGGAGTTTTAACATAAAGGGAGGTTTGGGAGCACAAAGAAGAGTCTGAACTGTTTGCTCATGATACAGACCATTAGCTGAGGACAATGCAGAACATTCAGGGGAAGCCTACGACCCCACTTTGACCAGCTGTGCCACATACTGGGGGATAAAGAGCAAGTGTCATTTTTCTTTTCTTTTCTTTTTTTTTTTTGAGACGGAGTCTCGCTCTGTCTCCCAGGCTGGATTGCAGGGACGCGATCTCAGCTCACTGCAAGCTCCACCTCCCAGGTTCACGCTATTCTCCTGCCTCAGCCTCCCAAGTAGCTGGGACTACAGGCGCCCACCACCACGCCCGGCTAATTTTTTGTATTTTTAGTAGAGACAGGATTTCACCGTGTTAGCCAGGATGGTCTCGAGCTCCTGACCTTGTGATCCACCTGCCTTAGCCTCCCAAAGTGCTAGGATTACAGGCGTGAGCCACCGCGCCGGGCCAGCAAGTGTCATTTTTCATGGGACCTGATGTTGCATCAGGAGAAAAATAATTGTCTTGAATTACTCAAGGGGAGTAGACGACTGTTGAACCTGTTTTCTAATTCTGCCACCAAAGGTAGTAAGGTTCCTTTCTAATTTTTGTTGTTCAAAAAAAACTCTCGGCAAATCTGCAATAAGGAGGTAGAACTTAGTTTTAAGACTCTGGGAAATGAATTTGACTATTCTTGCTTCATAAAATGGCACAGAAAATTATAATCTTTTATGAATGTTATCATCACAAACAGGGCTTAAAAGTGGTTATGAAAGGCATCCAAAATATTTTGGTTATTTTCCTCTACAAATATTTCTTAAAGAGTCACAAACCCGTCTTCTGAAATTTGCCTACTTGGGTCACTATAAACAACTCGAGTAAGCTCCGATCTGCAAAAATTTGCCCATGGCAAATTAAGACACACCTCCTTCCCTTCTGTATTAATAGTCTCAATATGGTGGCCCAACTGCAATGAGCACAGGGCAAGCTGTCTTTCTGACTTTCAATCCATGCCTCTTGGTTGGATTCTTACGTCACAGCAGGCCTAGAATATTAATCAGCAGAGGGACTATAAAGGAGAAAATTTTAAGGGGAGAAACACGAAGAGAGAAAATAAGAATTTAAATTCTAACAAAAAACAGAAACACACTTCATTCTGTACACTTTTTGTTCTGTTATACAAAAATCAAAGATCTTTGATATTTTAAATGCTTAATTTGCAGTATAAAACATCCATGTATTAAAGTGTACAAATAGTTAAGTATATATACAGCAAGATAAAATGTTCACTAATATATATACCCATGTGACCATTCCACAGATGAGTAACAGAAAACAACAAGCACCTCAGGAGCCTCCTCATGTCCTTTTGCTATCACTATTTTTTGATGGTTTTGAACTTTATGCTATTTTTAAATGCAATCATATGTTTCATTTTATTATCATTTTTATTTTTTTTAGAGACAGAGTCTCACCCTGTTACCCAGGCTGGAGTACAGTGAGGGGGATCACAGCTCAATAGCCTCAAACTCCTGGGCACCAGTGATCCCCCCGCCTGTAGCCAGGACTACAGGCACATGCCATCATCTTAGTGAATGTTCTTATTTCATTTTCTTTTGTAGAAACAGGGTCTCACTATGTTGCCCAAGCTGGTCTCAAACTCCTGGCCTCAAGAGATTCTTCTGGCTCAGCCTCCCAAAGTGCTGGGATTACAGGCGTGAGCCACCACACTTGGTCTCATTTTATTTTAACAAGGGAACAAGTTCATTTTTAAGAAGAAAAGTCTTTCATAATTGTATGAAGGGAAGGTAGCATATAGAAGGCTCAGCTTACCATATTAAATTTAGGCAGCTTTTTTGCTGTTTAACCTCGTAAAGATCCTAAATGATTCTCAGAAGGACAACACAAGGAGACACAAAGTTAAATTCACTGGGTACATATATACTCAATTCAGACCAGGCCAATATCACAAGCTTACCTTCTGCAGAATCTCTCATATTTGCAGAGGTGAAATCTGGCTCACTTGTCTTCAGTTGTATGTATTGGATTTTGTTTCCTTTGTTTTTATTTTCCTGGGATTTTTTCTTCCCTGAAACACAATTTTTATTTATTTATTCATTTATTCTTTCATTCGCTCATGTGTTATTCTGAATTACTGAAGAAGACAATTATTAATCCAATCAAGCACACTGTATATTCCTGGGCAATAATCACTTTGGATTCCTAAAGAAAGGAATGAATCATGACTATAAATACTATGTTATACAGGTAAATGATGACAGAGGGGAAAAGAAAGAAACCCATCAATCTTGTATTTTTGAGAATCTTGGGCATTAGTTCCCTTCATAGCTATAATGACCATCAAATTATGAGGTAAGGTATTCTCAAAAAGTTACTATTGATGTCAAAGGAAAATTAGTAATAGCATTGAATTTCAATGCCACATAGTTAATAGGGACTGACTATTTGTAAGAAGCACATTAGAGAAAAACAATGTTATAACTTGGGGCCCTTTTAACTAAGACATGATTATCCATAATTGTTGGAAGCAAAACAAGAGAAGCAGAGATTCTGCTGAATTTCAAAAGATACACATTCACAATGGCTTAAATACCAAATTCAGAGTAATTATGAATAATTCACTGTCCACCAGCATGGCACTCTGAGAGCCCTGAGGGATCTGACTAGGTCCAGCCCAGGTCAATATTTCATTAACAATTCAGAGGATGGAATTCAGAAACACTGACTGCATTCCAAGTGATACCATACGTTTAGAAGGTAAGATTAAATTGCAACATCATTCTGATAAGCTGGAACAACGAACTCAAGTCATGAAGATAAGAAACAATTATCTATAGGAGTAATTATACTGAAGAAGTCAGAAGCCCAGTTTCTTTAGGATTTAACCAGAATTTTTAACCTTTCTTTTACATTTTTTAATTACCAGATTTCTATTTTTCTGGAAGCTGGTGTTTCACAGTCTTCAGATCCAGACAGATCCCCATTCTTCCCTAACAATCCTCCTTTTTCTCCACTGCTCTCCCCCAGACAAACCTCCACCAGCTTCCAGAACTACAAGCCTCTGACACTTTTTATCTCTGCATTAGTAAAATCAAACTAAAAACGACTTAAAGCTGCTATACACACATAAAGTTATATTCTGTATAACAGAGAATCACTACCAGGAAGCATAATTAGCTAAAACTGTAAACAAACAAAAATGAGGTCAGAGACATAAAACAGCATCATTGAAAACATCTAGATTAAAAGTAGAAACATCAAGTACAATACAAAGCAAAAACAAACCCTAAAAAACACCACCAGATTTTGATAAAAAATTTGAGAAATAACCTTAACAGTCATTTTGCTTGTTAGTCTTAAAACGCAAATTCTAAAATACCATTTTAAACACTTTTTTTTTTTTTTTTGAGACGGAGTCTTACTCTGTCGCCCAGGCTGGAGTGCAGTGGTGCGATCTGAGCTCACTGCAAGCTCCGCCTCGCAGGTTCATGCTATTCTCCTGCCTCAGCCTCCCGAGTAGCTGGGAACTACAGGCACCCGCCACCACACCCGGCTAATTTTCTGTATTTTTAGTAGAGACGAGGTTTCACTGTGTTAGCCAGCTCAATCTCCTGGCCTCGTGATCTGCCTGCTTCGGCCTCCCAAAGTGCTGGGATTACAGGCGTGAGCCACCGCGCCAGGCCTAAACACCTAATTCTTCAGCCCATAGGAAATTCGATTTTTTTGCCACTACATTTATAAGGGTTTGAGTAAATAAATTCCTGATAGCCTGTCTATCCATTCACTTTCAAAGGCACTTAAAATGGAATGCAAGAAACGAGCACACACTTTACTGGGACCACACTCCGGTGGTAACAAGAGTGAAGGATCTGCACAGAGCTGACTAACACGTGTCTCCAGATGAGGAATTATAAGCCAGTCTCCCTCCATAAGGGGCACAAACATCTAAGCACCTTTCCACAGGCATAACCTCCTCTTGTGATTCTTTCTCCCTCTGTCAACTTCACAGCACTTTGTCTAAATCAGATAATGACAAAGGTTCTTCAGGGATCCAGTTTTAAGGGAATTTGGATTCTACCTCCTTTCCATCAGTTCTCTTACACTTATGACATAAGCTAGTTCTGTCTGTGTGTAATGCTCAGCCCATATTAGATTACTGATAGCAAACAAAATGCTCATTGCCCAAACACATCCATAATACAAATATAAATGACTACTGACATAACTTCTCTGTGCTGCAACTGATGTGTGAGGAAATCCATGGCTTCTTTTATGACCATGTGAAGAAAGAGTTCCTGGCGTAGCCCACAGATTCAAAAATCATATTCAGAAACTTTTTCCCTGAATCCAATGACATTTTTATAAGACATACCCCCTCAGGTGCCCCAAACAGGCCAAGGAATGTGCCCTTTTTTTAACTGATCATTTACTTAGTACTTAGTATGAGCTTTTACAATAAATTAAAAGAGAGGTGTAATGTAAACCTTTACTCCTTGCATCAACCTTACACACATTTAAAGAAGGGCCACACTGTAAAATTTAACAGAAAAACAGATGTCAATTTGCTGTAATACAATCACTTGCAAAAGAAATGCAAAGATTTTTCCACAACCTCCCAAGTGCTGTACAAACCCAGTCTGTAGGTCATATAAAAAGCAAAGTACACTGTTCTATATGTAAATAGAGTATTAAATAAGTAAAATGTCTAGATGAAATCTTAACAAAAGGAAGTACAATCTTAATACCATTAAGATGCACTCGAAATCACATACTATCTAAAAGGTAAAGTGCTATTTTAAGTTTTATAACAAGAACGTTAGAGCACCTAGCTGACTCTAAATGTCAAATTCCTTTTTTGGACAACCAAAACTAATCAGTGAGAACTCCCTTTTCTCTCCCCAGGTGTCCTCTTTAAAAGTCATGACCCTGGAAACCTAATCCACTATGAGTAGAAGCCATTTCTAGTAGGTACATCTCCTGTATCCTATCAGAGGACTAAGGAAGGTATCCCGCCACAGACCGCTACTGGGTACCAACGTGCCTCAACCACACCACGAACGACATCTGGGCCAGATAATCAATCCTTGGTTGTGGGGTGGGCTGTCTGATGCACTGGAAGATGTTTAACAGCACCTGTAGCCTCTATTTAGTAGATGCTAGTGGTACCCCGCTTCTAATTGTGACAATCCAAAGTCTCTAGACATGGCCAGATGTCCCCTGGGGAGATTTCCTCAGGTTAAGAACCACTGGGTTAGACCAATGCATTTCTGTGTCACTAAAGACCTGTGAAACTTAACAGTCTATATACGTATTAAAAATTACAAAAAGTACTTGAATAACACTAATAAGCCAATTCTAAAATGGAGCGATGAAGAACTAAATTTACCACCAAACTAAATTTGGTGAACACCAACAGACTTAGTTTATCAAGGAAATGAGTGTATCACGAGTCTATCATGGAATTGAGATTATCTGACACCTGAAACAATGTTCTCAATCTTCATGAGAACCATCTGTTAAGTTACTTCTCGTCATGACAGCCTTAGACTAGGATAAAGGAACTATTGAAATCACCTGTCCTGCCTTCAATCTCGTGGGAGAAAGTGAAGGCCAGGGCCAGAGGGGGACTAATTAGTCTATGGCAGAACAGAAAGCAGAACCAGGGGTCCTGCCCACACATACACATGCTTGGTGTCCCTCACAACCTCCAAATATTGCAGCAACAGGTGGTGGAACCTGCCACATTTCCTTAAACCAGTACTGATTTCTTCTGACACCTGATTTCTGTCCTATATGTCATCAAATTAAAAGAAAAAAACTAAACCCATAAGGACATTTACAAAGAGGAGATGGAATTTGTGAGCTTCTCTCTGTGAAGCAGAGGAGCAGGAGCCACTGGGAGCCTGGCAAGCACACAAGTGCACTTACCATCGGGTCCTGGGGGTCCTACAGGGTGCTACTGCCAGCTGGCTGCTCCGCTTGGTCTAGACAAGAAAGACAGAGGAATGAAACACAAGGAAAGTGAAATGGAAATGATGACAAGAACAGCAGAGGGACAGAACACCACCATGTGCATGAGGAAAAGAAAGGAATACATCAAGATGAGAGACTGAATGCAACAGAAGGAAAACAGCAGTTACCTACTGCATCAAGTTGCACACATACCAAAATTAATGTTTAACTGTGTACTTAGTTGCTGAGAATAAGACCAATGTAGTGTATTCATTCTTGGGCCTGTACTGTGCCCTTATTCTAAAACTGATGCCCCTACCACTTAATGGATCCATTTTGCTAGAAGCCCCCAAAGTCCCAATGCATAAATCACTTTACAAGGGAGACACCCAAAGAGCAGAGATGTGAAATAATCTGCCCAATGCCACACGACTACAGTAGCTGTAAAGCCAGAATGAAAACTCAAGGGCCAGGAGCAGTGGGTCACACCTGTAATCCTAGCACTTTGGGAGGCCGAGGCAGGCAGATCACCTGAGGTTAGGAGTTCGAGACCAGCCTGGCCAACATAGTGGGTGAAACCCCATCTCTACTAAAAATACAAAAATTAGCCACCCATGGTGGAGGGCACCTGTAATCCCAGCTACTTGGGAGGCTGAGGTAGGAGAATCACTTGAACCCGGGAGGTGGAGGTTGTGGTGAGCCAAGATAATGCCACTGCATTCCAGCCTGAATGACAAGAGCAAAACTCCATCTTAAAAAAAAAAAGAAGGCCAGGCATGGTGGCTAACGCCTGTAATCCCAGCACTTTGGGAGGCCGAGGCAGGTGGATCATGAAGTCAGGAGATCAAGACCATCCTGGCTAATGCGGTGAAACTCATTCTCTACTAAAACTACAAAAAACCAGCCAGGTGTGGTGGCGGGTACCCGCAGTATAGTCCCAGCTACTCAGGAGGCCGAGGCAGGAGAATGGCGTGAACCTGGGAGGTGGAGCTTGCAGTGAGCCAAGATCGCGCCACTGGACTCCAGCCTGGGCAACAGAGTGAGACTCCGTCTAAAACAAACGAACAAACAAACAAACAAAAAACTCAAGGAAAAAATGTTAAAAATGATCTTTCTCTTACAGTTAATTCTTAATATCAATAATGACTTAATATGCATACTTTTTTTTTTCTTTTGAGACAGGGTCTTACTCTGTCTCTCACTCTGTCATCCAGGCTAGAGTGCAATGGCACAATCTCGATTCACTGCAGCCTCGACTTCCTGGGCTCAGGTGCTCCTTCCTGCCTCAGCCTCCTATGTAGCTGAAACTACAGGAATGTGATACCATGCCTGCCTAAATTTTGTTTCTTTTTTGCAGAGACAAGATCTTGCTGTGTTGCCCAGGCTGGTCTCAAACTCCTGGACGCAGCAATCCTCTTGCCTTGGCCTCTCAAAGTGCTGGGATTACAGGTGTAGCCACAGCATCCAGCAGCATACCTTACTTTACAAAGCAATTCACATCCATTATTTCACTGGTTTCAAGGGCAAGTGAAAAAAGTTGCATGAAGACTTGCTTGGCCAGGCACAGTGGCTCATGCCTGTAATCCTAGCACTCTGGGAGGCCAAGGTAGGCAGATTGCTTAAGCTTAGGGGCTCAAGACCAGCCTGGGCAACACTGTGAGACTCCCGTATCTATCAAAAAAGAAAAAATTAGCTGTGCATGGTGGTGTATGCCTATGGTGCCAGCTACTTGGGAGGCTGAGGTGGGAGGATCACTTGAGCCCAGAAGGTCAAGGCTGCAGTTAGCCATGATCATGCCACTGCACTCCAGCATGGGCGACAGAGATTGTCTCAAAAACAAAACGAAGACTTAAACTGCATTTATAGTTGTGTGTTTTTTTTTTTTTTTTAAGCAACAATCAAATTGGAACGCTTTTTTTTTTTTTTTAATTTCTATTTTATCTTGTGGCAGAAACAAGTCAATAGCATGGAACCCTGATCTGAACAAGTATGATTCACGACTGAATAGTATCAACAAAACTGGATTTTGTAATGAAATAGCTACCAAAGACATTCAACAGCCATAATGACTATTTTCTAAGACAATGTATAGCATTATACTGCTGATGCCTGTGATATGAGTTATAAAACCAAAATTGCCTAAAGCATCGCATGCAAAATTTAACCTAGGTCTGGACTATGTTCTACTATCCTAATAAACTGGACAGACACACTAGGAAATTCTAGAGAATAATGTTTCACTTTAAAATGTTCAGGCAGTACAGAGAATGCAAAATTCTGGGAGGCCTGCTCAAGTTACAAGAAAAATTCATCACAACAGTGAAGGCTCATGCATTTGGTGATTTAAATGAATTAAATTTAAAACTATATGTAACTCTACATGTGCTGCCTCCTCACTGGGGAGCTATCCAACTCTGAAGGATAAAATCAGAATTAAATATCTGTGCACAGAAGCTAGGTCCATCCAATCTTCACTTGGGGAGCTCATCCTCTTACTCAGACACACAGTTGGTTCCAAATCAGACAAGACTCCAACTGGGAGATTTCCACAGCTGTACCATGAATGGTCATCAAGGACACGGGCTTCCCAACAGCGCTGATACCAACTTACCAAGGTGGGTTGTGCCTGCTGCCTCCAGTTTCTCTGCCCTCCATCAGTCCTTCATCCTTGCAACTGAACTTCCACCCTCTCTACAGGAATCCAATTCCCATGGTTACCACTAATACCATAATTACAAAACCCAACAGTTCTTCAGGCTTTATTTGCCCCAAGTTTCTCCTTCACATTTGACAACTTGGTATTTCTTTCGTTCTTAGAATTCCTCCTCCCAGCCTTAAGACACTACCATCTAGAATCTCACCCTTTTGCAGAGTCTTAACCTCTTCTTCCTCCCCCTGGATAAGACGGCCCTTCCTAGGAAACTGAAGACTGGAACCATGCTTTCACACTAGGTTGAAGAAAGGCTTTGATGAAAGCATATGACTAAGTTGAGGGCACAGCCCCTAGGCAACAGGGTAAATGTTGAACTCACTATGCTCAAGGCTCAGAGAAGAACCAGAACACTCTGGAGCAAAAAAAGCCTTGAAGGTCATCTCCGTCACCTGCATTTCAGTAAGAATGAGCAATACATTATAATATCCAGTCTCTCAAATTTTTCAAAGTCAAAGGTGTCTTCTGTGACAGCAGGCCGGCTGTGGCACTAGTATCACTTAGGATACATCTGGTTTGGAGAAAAGTTAGAGTTCTCAAAGCAAGTTGAAAAGGCTTAACTGGGAGGAGAAAAGTATAAAGCACATGTGAAATGACTCCTATAAAACTTTTAAAAATCACAATCTGTAATAGATTGTGTTGGTAAGGAAGGGGAATCGATGGATAATGGCAAAGTTGTTATCTTAAGAATGGCCAAGGGCCGACCAGGCACATTATACACATCTAGATGTGTATAAGAGACAGGGAGTTCGAGACCAGCCTGACCAACATGGTGAAACCCCATCTCTACTAAAAATACAAAAATTAGCCAGGCTTGGTGGCATGCCTGTAATCCCAGCTACTCAGGAGGCTGAGACAGGATAATCACTTGAACCCAGGAGGCGGAGGCTGCAGTGAGCCTAGATCATGCCACTGCACTCCAGTCAGGGCAACAGAGCAAGACTCCATCTCAAAAAAAAAAAAAAAAGAACAGCCGAGTGATGCTATGTGTGAGATGGGGAAGGTCGACTGGAATTAGACCTCAGCTCTGCTGCATATGTGCCTAGTAGTTTAACATTCTGCGTTGGGTTGATGACAGGAAGAGAGAAGCTGGAAATGGATACCTAAAACTAAGCTTTCCATAAGGAATTAACAGTTCATTTCAATATTCTTAATGCATGCTTTAATGTAAGAGAATGACTTGGTACTCTGGAAGTCATCAAATGTCATTAACAAAAGAACTGGGAGACTTGGGCAGAAGGACTGATGGGGGCACCAGTCAGTGCCTCAACCAGAAATGCTTTCAGAAAGGTCAGCAGGTGGGTGGGGGTGGTTATCAGAGGATCACAAGTGGCTGTTACAACTGGTCACAGTGCGATCAGTGGCACAGCAAGCCCCATAGATCTGAAGTAGTAAGATGCTGCAACAGTTAGTTTTTATAAAAGTAACATGCCATGCATTTTCTATAGTTTCCTTTTTCACTTAAAATAACTTTGAAACTTATCTGACAGTAAAAAAATTCTGTTAAGCTCCTTTGGCATAATTTCAAGTCTTTTTCTGCAATTAAACTCACCAAGAACTATCTGTAATCCTGGAGGCAAATTATAAAAATAAAACCTCTCTGATTTTAAGTAGCTCATGGTATTAAAACACAACTCTAGGTTTTGCTTCCAACAGAAACAATGGAAAAGTTTTAGATTTTGCAGTTCTGCAGACTGCAGTATAAATTCCTGAAATGCTTGCTTCCCACCGGGGGGCTGCTGCACAGCCTCTGCAGCTGTGGAGGCCGCGGGCTCCCCTAACTCTTCCAAATGTCAGGCTGATGGGAGAACAGCAAAGATCCAGCGGAAGGGAGTCGGAGCTTTTATGTTGTTAGAAAAAGGCTTTCAGTGGTTTTGACTGGATAATTCCAAATCTTAAGAAAGGGCTTCCCAAATAAACTACACCAAATTCAAGATAAGAAAGCATTAAGTGTCCTTACCTTCTTTGGAGCCTCAAAAAGTGTTGTGGCATGAACAAAACGATGAGGGAGAATAATTAAATATAAACAAGCTGCTGACCTATTCTACTTTATAATCAATTTCTAGGTTTCCTTCTCATGTTTTTTTAGTAGTCTGAAAGCTGTACCTAAAATCTGAAAACCTTAAATAATGAAGAGGCAACTACAAAATAAAGAACCTAATTCAAGTTACGGACTCAGTCCCCTGTGGCTGAAAAAACCAAAGCGGGAGGTGTTGTAGAAGAGGTGTGTTTCCAGTGCCTGGCAACCCTGAAAACCGAGGAGACGGCCATACCCTCGAGAACTGCTTACTCTCAGCTAAGAAGAAAATCATGTTTCCCCCTTTAAAGCCCATGACAAATTTTACAATACTGCATCCTGATGAAGTAACTACAACATCATTTTAAAGTATTTTCAAGGAGTAAAAATCTGACATAAATATGCAACAAGATACAATGAAAACACTCAAAATTCATTCTTCACATTTGGTTACAGAAATGCCCATACGAACAATGGCCAAGCCACATGACTAATTAATCAAACCAGGCTATGCTGTACCCACAGAGATAAATTTAAGGAACATCAAGAGGATATACATTCAGATTTTGGCAGGTGGCTCCCAGTGAGACAGTACTGATAAGAGTATGGTATCTCTACCTGCTAGTATTCTCTCAGACGAGCACTTGGTTATATTACACAAAAAAATAAAAACACATGAGTTTTCATAAAGAAAATACCAACAGAAGTAAAATTAACGAGATAACTGAAAATGTTTTTATTGGTTGAAATTTTAAAATTTTGTAAAATTTGCAGTTTTACAAGTGCTATTTGGAAAAAGCCTCTACTTGGCCTGGATGGCAAAAAGTACTGCTCAAGTGTTGTCTACTGCCTACCCATACGACTCAGGAAAACCATTCAAGAAAAAACCACGATCCCCAGTAACATCAAACCCACAATGGACACACAGTTATAAAGACTTTAAAGGAATTAAAAATACAACAGATACTATTAAATAGCCATAAATGCTCAGCATTCAAATTACTCCTGTTAACCTTTTGGTAGACATCTTTTAACTGTATGCAACACATCACTTCAAACAAAAAAATAAATGTTTCCTCTTTCCAAACAGTCACATACCCCATATTCTTTTTTTCCTGTTCACTGCACTTGGTTATTATACCCATCATTATTTAAATCAAATATCTAATTTAAACAATCATGTTGAGTGCCTGCCGGTATTAACCTAAGGGTGGATGTCTTGGCAGTTGGCTGGGATAATCATTCTTTATTTCCGCTTTATATTTTACTTCTCTTAAAAATGCAAAGACTAAGCAACAGCATTTGAATATGCCACATTTTAGCAGAGGTTTATAAAAACAAGAGCATTTACAGAGGTATTAAGCTACCTAATCACTCGGCCTACCATGAAATGAGGCACTTTTATTCCAGCACAGGTTTTCAGACTCAGCCCCACTGTAGCTGATCAACCAGATCCCACCGCTGTGGAAGATCTCAACTGCGCCCAGCCACCTCCCGCCGGCAGCTGAGCCTCTATCAGCACTTACGGACCGACACACCATCCACATAATCGCTCCAAGGAAAAAGACCTGGGACCTCTTCAGGCTTCCGCATGCACACTGGCTGGCACAAACTGTTCCCCTCTGGTAAACTCAGAGCTGCCAAGGCTGTCCTTCAGATTGAAGAGCAGGATGAAACTAAAACATACCCTCCTCATAAACTCTTTTAAATCACAAGTTACATTTAAATTCAAATCCAGATTTTTTTTTTTTTTTGGAGACAGTCTTGCTCTGTCACTCAGGCTGGGGTGCAGCGGTGCAATCTCAGCTGACTGCAACCTCTGCCTCCCGGGCTCAGGCGATTCTCCTGCCTCAGCCTCCCAAGATGCTGGGATTACAGGCATGAGCCACCATGGCCCGGCTAATTTTGTATTTTTAATAGAGCGGGTTTCACCATGTTGGTCAGGAGTTTGCTGACCCCAGGTGATCTGCCCACCTGGACCTCCCAAAGTGCTGGGATTATAGACGTGAGCCACCACACCCAGCTTAAATCCAGATTTTTAAAATAGATCTCCACCTAAATACAAAATTCTACTAGCCTATTCAGCAACGTGTATCTCATTCTCAGATGTGCTAGCTATTCAGGCTATATCAGACTACTATTCAAATTTAGCCCAAACTTATTATTCTTGATAGATTTTCTAAAAATTTCTTGAGTACTTTGTAAAGTTTCTGGAATTATGGTAAGGAAGTATTCTGATAATTTTCTTTGGCTGCTTATTAGCTATACAACACTTATGAGCTAAAGGGAATACAAATATGTATTACTACAAAGATGTCTATAATGAAAGAATTTAAAATTGGTGTTACATACCTGTTTAACTTTGCAAAAAAACAAGCCCCTCTGCAGAAACGCCCTACTAATGTTAACAAGAAGTAAATTTTGAGTGGAAAAGATCTTCCAGAGAATCTGTATTTCATTAAAAATACAGAAAAAAGAAGGGAGGGATAGTGAAAGCAGCAAGGAGTCAGGAGAGAAAGAGAAGGAGAAGAGAGGGAGGAGGGGAGGATGAAAAGTACTATCCACCAAGGGAGCCAGGTAAAGCCAGGAAGCCTGAGGAGCGCATGCTGTGGACCTGGCCTTGATAACAGGCTCTGGCACTGAGAATGGAGTCTTTCAGAAGCACACAATCTTCCCTGGTGCTGGTCTCCAAGGATTATCCCACATTGTCCCCGAGCTGATGCTTTTCTATTTTTTGCCAATATAGGCGTAAAATAATGCCCACAGGGAACAAACTGAGCCTGGGAGGAAGGCTCACAGAGGACCACGGCCTGAATCAGACTTGAGTCCTTCCTAGACCAGTATCCATGGCTGGTGGAAAGAGTCTCTCAACCTACACACTCATTTCACCTGCTCCCAGCAGGTTCCTGTGTCTCCAAGGTTACCCGTGCTCCCTGCAAAGAGCCGACCCTAACTGAGGTGAGACAGTGGCTAGGCTCTTGTCCCCTTCCCCAGTGTGGTGGTGGCACTCAGAATAAAGTAGGTCCTCAAGATAAGTTTGGTCTTCATAAACAGAAACCCATAAAAGTGAAATAGCATGAAATGCTGCTCCGCAGCCCTTGGACCACGACTTGCTTAACGAGAAATAATCCCATTCGAAGCAAATGGGAACCAGCTCTAATATATACTGGTAATGCCGATCTGATACTGTCGTCAAAGAGAAGTAAGTGAGGCAATGCACAAAACGAATGCCACATAGTGCCTGGCACAGACTCAATCAATGGAATCGATTGTAAGGAGTATCCACAGATTCTACTAAACAAATCACAGAAAGTGCACGCCTACAAATCTCAATTGTCGGCATATGTTCTTCATATGAAGACAACGGCATTCTGCTTCCACTAACAAATCCTAACTCATCCATTTGTTTTGTTCATTTGTTCTCCACTGATTCACATGATCCCACCCAGGTATTATTATAAAAATGTACAAGTCCAATGCGGACAGAAGTTTGAGAGAATTCTGTCACTCACTCACTCACTCAGGTCCACATCAGTATATATTAATGCTCTAACAGCGTAAGCTGTGAGTGTATTTCGTTTTTAAAGTCTGTAACCTACTGATTGTATTGCTTCTGTCTCTGCTTGAGTTTGAAAAGTGAACATACAGGTTCACTGTGGTGGTTCTTAATCTTTCGGAAAGGAGACTTCAGTCCCCTCTGAGTATCAAGTAACACCTAAGGCCCTTCTCCCCAGACATTCACAAATGGACGTAAACACAACATTTGGTAGACAACATCGGGGGTCAGGGACTCCTGTGTTATTACAAAGTTAAGCTGTGAGTTTGTACAAGCATTGTGTATTAATAGAAGGAATGTACCTGTGTGATCCCTGAAAAAGAACTCCAACCCTTCAGAATACCCAGTCAAGATGCTGCTCAGATCATCAGGGCATTTCTTGCCAGAAAACTGATTATCATCAAATTAATTAGCACCTTCTAAGAAAATGGTTATTTCACCCATTTGGTTTTTTCCTGATTTCACCCCCAGAAAGACTATTTAAAAAATCTGGCATATACAGTCCTGAAACTGCTCCCACACAATTACTTTCAGGGCTGTCTGATAATTTAATACCTAAGAAAATGTTAAGAAAAATTCATTCACATAAAATCCTCTTATAACTGTCATGAGTGCTTTGGACCACAGAAAGGTAAGACAAGCAAACAGTGAGATGTGTTTGCTTCTGCCCAGGCAAATGGAACAAAATAAATTCCAAGAGTTACCTAATGCACCAACCTATGTCACCACAGGTGTCCTCATTTGGGTAACAGTGAAACAAGACAGCTTTTAAGAGACAAGCAGGTTTCTTGCACATAAAGAATTCCTTAATGCCAGGATGTATCTAGTTGCGGATCCAAAGAGGCCCTTTACTCTTATCTAATTTGAAATCAACTGAATTCACTCCACGATCCGAAAGGAAAACGTACGGATTTTAAGAGAACATGTTACACAAGATGGCAAAACTGTTCATTTCTTTGTTTTAGAAGTGTGCCAACCGGCCAGAGAACGGCAGTTACCACGGAATGAATTTTGCTGGCGCCCACCATTACAATGGGATGAACCAAAGGTCAGTGTGCCAGGAATATTCCTGTAACGTTCTCGCTTAATGCTCACAGCAACCCTGTAGGGTAGGTAGCTCATATTCCTGTTTTATAGACAGGCAAATTAAAGACCCAAACATGGGGAGTAACCCACCTGAAGTCACAATGCTATTAACTGGTGGAGCTGGTGCTTGAATCTGGTCTCTTAATTCCAAGGCTATGTTCTGGTGTATCACAATAAATTCTGCATACTGCACATCTCCTAACACTCAAGGTATACCCGGTATACCTGGGTCAGCAATTTTCCCCCTTTTCCCTCCACCCAACATACACGCACACTTCTGGCTCATTTTAAACAAGCTATCCATTTTCAAAGTACTGATCAATCTGCATCTAATGCAAAAGCAACAGTGAAGGCCAAGCAGTATATTCCCACCCACTAAAAAAAAATTTTAGGTAGGTTTTTTTTTTTCTTTAATGTGCTTAACATAGAAACTGAAGAGTAGGGGGAAGCACAAGAATAATTCGCTACGAAAACAAAGTTCACCAATTCCATGTCTTCTTGACAATCACCCATGAGATTTATAAGACCCTGTCTTTAAAACTTAAAAGGATCAGACAGAAATTCAAGTATCACTTTTTCTTGATTTAGTATTTTCTGCACTCTACTACAACCCCAAATTTTATCTTGGCACACAGACAGTAATTTACATTCTCTTCTATCCTGAATTCCTGGATTTATAGTAACTAAAAATAGATATTATGCTTACCAAAGTTGATCTTGTTATCAAACACGCCCATGACCCATCTAACAAGGGAAGGACACTGTGGATCACACCTACAGCAATTAACAAAATTCCTAAAATCAAGTAGATTTGGAATCTTCAACCCCTGGTCCAAAAGTCCAAGATTGAGACTACTGACAACATATGATATTTATTATTATTATTGATACTTTTTACTTATTTTCTTGGATATCAGAGGGAAATTGTAATTTCAACATTAGCGCTAATCCTACAAAAATTACAGTCCATCCTGTGTAAATAGTCTAGGAGATTGTTCCACGTGTAAAAGATCAAAACTACAACTATTATCATCATGGTGCTGCTCACAGCGTAAACCTGCCATAGAAGGTTAGAAGACTTAGGACCCAGCTATTACCAACATTAACATCCTCACAGCAAAAGTACCAAGGCAAGAGGTGGACAGCAGGAACCCTCATTTCTCACAGGCCCTTAGACATTCTGCTTATGGCCAGTAATCTCTTTATTCCAGAGAAGCAGGCTCTGATAATCCCATACATGAAAGACGAAAATGTAGTCAACAGAACCAGAAAGGCATATTCTACATCTCAAACTGGCAAGAGAATGAGAACTGAACCTGAGAGGCCAAATGGTAAAAAGAATAACAAAAGGCTCAGAAATTGCATTGTTGCCCATTCTGAATGGCAGTGCAACTTCAAACATTGCACATATTCCGTTTTGGGGTTCTAAACATGGGTGAACAAACCAGTTTGCCTTCATTTTTGTGGCATGTAGTGTCTCAGGAAATCTACAAAAGACTGCCCCAAGAGGTAGGATTATAAATACAAGAAAAAAGATTGTTTATCGCTGTAGTTTTAATTTAAAAAAAAAAAAAGAGTGCAGGCGAATTTTAGTCTAAGCAATGCTGTATTACTTTTCTTTTTAACTGGTCAATCCTTTGCTACTGTCCATAACTGGTAACAGACAGCTAATTCATTGAGAGTGCAATTAGTTTTACATCTTTCAGACATTGATTAAACTAATAAGAACATATAAAACTGAAAGTTATCTAAGTATCAAACTAGCAGTATTTTAGATGTTATATTCTTATCTTATAAACTGTGTTATTTTTTATACCACACACACAATTATCTTATTCATTAGAATAAATCTCTTGCCTCTGAAACTATTCAAATATTCTCATATTAAAAATAAAAATGGTATGTACTTTTAACATATAAGCATCTAAAATAACTACACATTGACTAGATTATTAAAACTTTCATCAAAATATTTTTAAATTTCAGGATCATGGCCACAGAAGCAGGAAATAGCAAGCAGCTACAATAAATGCTCCAGAACACTGAGAATTTTCTACTCTCTTACCCAGAATCCCTCAGAATACTTTAATACACGCACCAAGTTTTAACATTTTAAACAAAGTTACCTTCTCCTGGTTTTCAAAGAACAGGTTAGAACAGAAAGAGAAATGCTAAAGAACTTTGAAAAATGAAAGTACAGATTACAAACTGCAGTTTTGCCTTGCCTACAGTATGTTTGGGGGGTTGGGGAGGTGTTAACTACTTACTACGTCTTTTTTTTTTGAGACAAAGTCTCACTCTGTCGCCCAGGCTGGAGTGCAGTGGTGCAATCTCAGCTCACGGCAACCTCCGCCTCCCGAGTTCAAGCGATTCTCGTGCCTCAGCCTCCAGAGTAGCTAGGATTACAGGTACCAGCCACCACCACGCCCAGCTAATTTTTGTATTTTTAGTAGAGACGGGGTTTCACCATGTTGTCCAGGATGTTCTCTTACTCCTGACCTCAGGTGATCCACCCACCTCCGCCTCCCAAAGTGCTGGGATTACAGGTGTGAGCCACCGTGCCTGGCCACTACTTACGAAGTCTTTAAGGAACAATCGAATAAAGTACTCTCAGTAAAAGTTCCAAGTAGAAAAAGCCATATTACGTTTGGCTACAAACTCAAGCAGCTTTAAAAATTTTATATGGACACACATATTCTAAGAATCTATTGTGTATAAAGACAATGAGGAAATCAACGCGTGCCCCTTCTTAGGAAAATTCAGGAGTACACACGGATAGGTTATAGGGTGACTGTTTTCACCTTCCGGTCTCCTTTAATGGTTCTCCTCTGGAATGAGTCAAGCAGCTAGAACAGGAAAGCTTTATCAGCAAACAAAACCTCTGAAGAAGGTACTGCTTCAAATAGTTCATGTGCATTTCTCTTAAATGAAAAAGTAAAAAAAAAAAAAAAAAAAAATTCTACCCCCCTCTGCAAATAAACATTTTGGCAAAACAAATAAACAAAATGTCACCACCCAAAACTGAAAAACAAGCAGGATATAACTCAATTATATCCACAAACAAATCAGAATTGCACTTACAGTTTCTGTAATTAATCTTTAGAGTACACGTTAATTAAAGCGTGCTCATCATCTGTAACATTCAACTTAAGAAAACTTTAAAATGTGTATTTTTATTGGTGGAACAGTCAGACTGTTAAGCCAGTCTCAACACAAGGCCAGTGCTGCAGAGCTGGAAGCTGACGCTTCTCATCAATAAGACAAAATGAAAGAGCTCTAGAATCCTAGACTCTGCACTGCAGAGGGAGTTGGGCAAAAGCAATGTCTCACTGTGCTCTTCTGGTTTCAAAACTAATGCCAAAATAACATAAAACCCAAGAGAAAGAAAATATTCATTAGAAACTTAAACCAACAAATATGTCATTTAAAAAATACTTGATAGACAACAGCTGGAAAGGGGTGAAAATGCAATCTGTGTTTTAAAAAACTGTTTATTTGGGGTGCTCAAAATACAATATACCTATGCAATCCATAAATCTCCAAAGCAAAAACAGCTGAAGGTGTCGCCATGACTGGGCTTTCCTACACCAAACACTTCACTTAACCATAGTCTTGGTATTTAGGATTAAAGTGGGCACTTCTTACAGTGAGCAGTGAAAATACACCTTGGCCAGTTAGTAAAGCAAATAAAACATGGCAACTTACACAGTATAACTGTCCTACTTACAAACGTTATGCATAAAAACTGGATTTAGAGAGACAGAGCCTTTTATTTAGGACCTTGTGTGAACTTGGCCGAAGTATGAAGCCCCACGGAGCATCGGTTTCCTCTTCTACAAATGAGGATACGGATCTTAACTTTGCAGGGTTATTGGGAGGATTAGCTATGGTATACACAGGGCAACCAGCACAATACTAGAAACAAGTGTAATTGCTTTCATTGTCACCATCAATAGAAATGAGTGATTCACAGCATAATGACATGATGTGCAAATAAGTGTCAAGTCATGACATATATCCATATCAAAATACACTGTAATAAATGAATTCAGCCAAGAACTCTTGTATGAAAACTGGTTTAATCTGAGTGGCAAAAAAAAAAAAAAAAAACCAGCTACTTTCAGTATTTCTCTTTTCCACTTAGAGAAACAATAGCATTTTCAAGTAACTTTTGCTTCTCCAGGTCATTCAGCTCCTCTAAACTATTTCAACCAAATTATGAACACTAATGAAACACTCTGAGCCAGATGGATGGCCAAAATAAAACTTTAGGCCTGTACTTGGCAGCACGTGAAATATAAACAAGCCATCTGAATGCCAACAAAGTACCACGCCAGTCCACCTGAAACTTCAACTTCAGTTCTCCATACAACCTTTAACTAAAAGAAATGTCTATTTTTAACCTCAACAATGGTGTTCTTGGGATATTTATCCAATTTCTCAATTCTTTTTTGAGAAGGAGTCTCTCTCTGTCGCCTGGGCTGCAGTGCAGTGGAGCGATCTCAGCTCACTGCAAGCTCCGCCTTCCGGATTCATGCCCTTCTCCTGCCTCAGCCTCCCAAGTAGCTGGGACTACAGGGGCCCGCCACCATGCTTGGCTCATTTTTTTGTAATTTTTTTTTTTTAGTAGAGATGGGGTTTCACCATGTTAGCCAGGATCATCTTGATCTCCTGACCTTGTGATCCACCCGCCTCGACCCCCCAAAGTGCTGGGATTACAGGCATGAGCCACCGCGCCCGACCTCCAATTCCTCAATTCTTTAGAGGCAACTTTAAATACAAAGCTACACCATGTGCATGCCTGTAATATCAACTATTAGGGAGGCTAAGGTAGGAAGACAGCTTGAGCTCAGGGGTTCGAGTCCAACCTGAGCAACACAGAAAGACTCTCTCTACAAAATAAATAAATAAACTTTAAGTTATTTTATTTAAAAATAAAATAACTACACCCTCCTCTCTATAATGCTCCCACGAACGTTAAGTTTGAATATCGTAACAGCTATCTGTAAACTGGAACATGAAATTGCCTAGGGAAAAAAAAACACTTCAAGAGTTTAAAAAAAAATAAAAATTCATCATTTGGAAAAATAACCTAGTGTTCATATTTAAGGAAAACACAGGAAACTGAGTTTTTTACTTTCAAATTATAAGTGGATTTGTTAAAATCAACTAAACTATTTTGAACCAACTATAAGGGTCTTGTTACCTCTTTTATACTGCTTAGAAAATTTAATCATAATCAAACCTTTTTTCTGTATTAGGCAAGTCTCACCTTCCAATTTACATATGGACAAGAGAACCAAAATAACAATCTAAAAATAGGGCACAGCATGGTTCCCAATACACTCAATTATGATATTTAAAACTTTTAAATCATGGATGTTAGGATTTTTGCAAATTCACCCACTAAAATACAGTTGAAAAATTTGTAAAATGCTTTGAAAAATTTAAGTTAATCCACATAATTTCCCTGTAAACAAGGACAGACATAAGAATCAAAGGCACGAAACGAAAATACTGACCAACATTTTCATCTAAATTTGGAGCAATTTAGTAGCAGCAGCAGAACTGCAAATTTTTTTACAATTCCCTAACTCCTACTGTTGAAAAAGTACTAATTAAAACCATACTGAGGTCTTAAAAACAGACCACAACAGCAGCAGAGAGCTCATCCTGGCAGACAACCACTAGAGATGGAACATTCAATGCTCAGCAAAAGGCACCCTCAGCTAGGAGGCAGCCAGAAAGCTACAGCAGAGACAGGCCCCTCTAAGACTGACCAACCCGGAAACAGCTCATTTGTGTCTAATGCCACAAGCTTGCCAGCATAAAGCCAGACACAGGAACACACTGCCATGTCCAAGCACTCCACATCCTGCTCCAGCACCTGCAAACAGGAACTACAGGCCAGTGCCCTGTAAGTCAGTGGGCACAGGACCTGCCCACCAGGCACCCAGTAGGCATAGGGCCCATCTATCATCATCCTCAGACACCAGAGTCAGGCCTCTGTCATTCAGCTTGGAGCCTGAAACACAGCTGCTGGCTGCTACGAAAGGTTAGGAGATCAAACTCCACGGAAGCCCGTCCACTCTCTGCGTTTATTAAATGTATTCTCTAATTTCAACTTTAAATGGAACCAATGTTGTCACTTCTGTAGTTGTCAACTGCATGTAGAAGTGGACAAAAAGCTCCTTATCATATAGAAGAAAAGGCATGGGAAACCTGGTTCAAATTCCGACTGTGACACTCATTGGTAGGGCGATCTTGGACAAGTTATCCAATTTTGCAAAGTGTCCATTTCCTTCTCTCCCACATCAACCAGAACACCCACTAAGTCTGACCTGCGCATGGCTGTCATGAAACAGACGGGAGACTCCGCACTGGAGGAGGATGGTGCCTGCTGTAGTCATCTCTCTCATCTCCCCCAACAACCAACCCAGCCACTAGGTGCATCGCCTGGCAGAAAAAGGGCCAATATATGTCCATTTGCAGAACTGAGTTTCATAATCCAAAAATATTCATGTAGGCTTCTACATGAGTAGAACTGCTAAAAGAACTGGGTCCCTCTGCCCGGAGCCCTCAGCCCCTAGAACTTCTGTGTCATTTATGTCACAACCTCAGAATGGTCACCCCTGACCTCCCACCTACAGTCAGGCCATACCTCCCCCACCCACCCTACAAAACACTATTGACAAGGTTTACCTACTTCATCTGTTGGCCTGTACTCCCCACTCTCCAGAATGTGATTCCATGTGAACAGGGACCCTTGTCATTTTAGTTCTTTGCTGAAACTCCAGCACCCAGAATAGTGCCTGAGACAGACACAAGGAATACTTGTTAAATAACAGAGAGGAAGACCACCCAGACAGTTACAACTTCTCAGGCCCCAAGGTTCCTCCTGACGTCCTTCTCCTTCCTCTCTCTGTTCTGAAATGACCCCATCCTGCCACCCTTTCTACATAAAGGCTCCCTGGCCAGCCCAGCTCAGCATCCCTTTTTCCTTCTCTTAGGGAAGAGGCCAATAGTCCTTACTGCCTATACAATCCGTGTTGCACTTGTTTTAGACTACCTTAGACTGAGTTATCTTTGCATGTGGCTCTCTTACCTCCCTATATTTTAAGTTTCTAAAGACTTGTTATTTAGCACCTTTACAGAAGAATTTCAAATATATACAATTTCAAAAAACTTGAGCGTTCTTCACAGTACCAAGATTTTTAATTTAAATTCTGATCGTAGAGACAGATAAAATATTACTTTGCTAAGCTGATTATAATAACTGTTCTGTGGTGACTAAACGTCGCTGAGATAAATACTTATAAACTAGTTGATATTCTCAGGTACTACTTGCGGTTTTTAGGAAGGACTATCTGAACCTACTAACTGACCTTAAGGAACTTGTTCTTTATAATTCATTACTGATTTTATTATAACCTTCTGTCTTCTTCCCTGTCCAGCTTTCAGGTATAAAACTTCTTGCTGCTATAAATATAAACTCTTCTCTCTCAATCTGCTGTGAACAGCGAAGTCAATAGGTTAGAACCTAGGCCTAAAACAAGGGTGAATCAGCACAGAATAGGGCTGTGACGTAGGAAGGAAGAGGGAAAGAAGAGACCCAGTGCTTATTTTGAGCTTACACAGGTGCTCCATAAATCCCCATTGATTAAATGAGTCACCAACTCAGTCGTTCCTCCGCAAGTAGCAGGGAAGTAAACGCCAGCCATGTTGGGAGAGTTGGTACTTACAGTTCCCAAGAGCCCACAGCTTCACAGAGCATGTTTCTATTATCTCACTTGCTCTTGACAACTTTGTGAGGTTAGGTGGCACAAGCATCATCGATATGATGATATTCCTTTTCCAGGCTAGGGAAACAAACTTCATCTCAGAAAGGTGACATGAGTTGTCCAAAGTCGCACACCTGGTAAATGCCCAGGCATCCCGTCTTTTTCATTCCTTCCACCAAGCCCATTTGTAGAAAGCCACTGTTGTTTCTCCAGGTAAAAGAACTTCAGGTAAGGCTCTTATGTAACTGATAGAGCAAACACTGCTATTATAATCTACACTCTGGAAGAGCATTTGCCAACAGTCATTGCTTACTGCTAACAAGCAAATTCAATTTCTCATTTGTCTCCAAAACAAACAGGGGACAGAGATCAAGATGAGAAATACTTCCAAATTTGGCTGTTTCAATGCTATTTTATAATTGTAATTTTTCTGTGGTTCACATTAAAATAGCCTGAAACACCAGACACTAAAAACCCTCCTTGCTCTCTACCTGAAAGCTTAATCTATTTCATCTAAGGAACTTATTTTTCATTGCATAGAGGCTGCTCAGATGTGTAAAAAGTGAAGAAGCTCAATTACAAAACTGGGAATCCAAATTAAACTCCAGTTTAAAATGCCTGATGTATATCCATCTTTGGCCCATGGTAAAATTGCATGCTCCATAGTCGGAGCCAATATGAACTGTGTTCTCACTGCACTGCATTCTTTTCCTTTCTAAAACATTTGTGTGAGTCCTTGTCAATCAATTAATATTTATTGAGGGCCTACTACATGCCAACCATCTAGGCGCTGATCAGCTATTTACTGATTTAATGTTTGTCTTCCCCACTAGACTACAGGCGCCATGAGAAGAGTTACCACTGCTTTTTCGCTCATCACTGTGTGCTACAACTCAGCAGGGAGCCTAATACACAGCAGGGGCTCAATAAACATTAGATGAATGAATGAATATGGGGAGGGGAGGGGAGAAGAAAGGAGACCTGGGGAGGGGAGGAGAAAGGAGACCTGGGGAGGGGAGGAGAAAGGAGACGTGAGGAGGGGAGAGAGGAGAGGCCACTACTTTGTATGTAAAGAAACCAAGGCTTTGCTCTGCCCAAACACGCCTTATGATCCACCAGCGATCTGATGAATTCTGAAAGGCACCACATGCAATGCACAGCTGTAAGTACAGCAGCTGTCATGCAAAGGAGCTGAAGTCCAGAACTATGAAGAATTCAACCCTTTGTTTTTCTGTCTCATAATGAAAATGAAGTCAAGTCCACTGTCAATCTACCTGTCGGCTCTATGTATTCAACATGCGGCTTTCAGCAAAACTAAGTTAACATTGCCTCTGAATGACATTTATGTTGATTCGCTCTCTGACATCACTGCCTGAAAAGATACTACTTAAATGTTTGAGGTCACACATAAGACCTAAATAGAACTGAGTTAATACTTAAAAAAAAAAAAAAAAAAAAAAAAAGACTCCATTTCAGGTCTTTGAAAGCTATAAATTGGTTTTAACTGAGTATTTAATTTAAAAGTAAAAAAGGTTTGACTCATTATTTAAACTGTCCAAAGCTTAAGTCTTAGAGAGCAAACAGATCTCTTTACCAGCAAGCTGTTAAACACAGACTGTAAGTTCCAAGAGAGAGCTTTGCAAAAGCGTAAGTCTTTTAATTAATTAAAACCTAGGATTCTGGGTTATAAGCTGCCCAGAGTAGTACAAAATAATAGGATAATAATAAATATGAACTATTTAAGTCAATACGAAACACCAACAGTCTACGCAGGTATAAAAATGCAGATATTAAGTTTATATATCACTAATAAAACAGTATATGTTCAAGTTTTTCCCCAAATCCGACTAAGAGAAAAATAAACAGATAAAAAAGCAAGAGTAATGACATATGTTCTAAACATGCACACCAAAGTATGCCAAACAGAGAAAAGCGTTAAAGTAAGGTTGCTATTAAACTACAAATCTATTTAAGTATAGGAGTTAGTTATGATTAGTGGCACAGTAAAGAGAGTCCTGTCCTCCCCATCTCCAGCCCCCTACAAATAACAACTTACCTGGAAGGCTGGTAACATTAGTTGTAAACAAAAGGAATACTAAATAAAGGAACAAGTTGAATTACATAAAAAGTTTTCACTGCAAACAATTTAAGCACTAAGCCCAGTATTAACAAAATCCCAGAACTCAGTTAAAAGTTAAAAAAAATAAATAAATAAAAATAAAAAACCTGGGAATTTTCTAGACTCTGATCATCTGATTCACGATCAAAAACATTGAACGCTCTAAAGCAGTGACTAAATCACATTCAATAAATAGACAATGCATATTCAGTAAAAGGCCTACTAACTGTCTCACGGGGAAATTAACTGTATTCCCATTTTGTGGTGATACACAAAGAATACATACTTGAAAAATCAGAACAGACTTCTTGCCTACATTCCTTAAAGTCGATTTTAACATTTTCCTAAATCGAGTTTACGACATGATTTTATTTACAGTATGACTTCCACAACTCGCTTTGCAATGTTCTGGGTAAAGAATAGACTCGTTCGTTCAGATGACTAAAAAAATCTACTTAACACCTCAGGCGAGCAAAAAAAAAAAAAACCCCACAAATCTGTATTTGTATCAATAAGAAACTATCACACTGTGCTTTGGCATATTTTCAAACTGGGAATCTATGAACGATTCCTGAATTCACATTAAAATTCTTCATTAAAAAAAAAATCCCAACGTGTCAGTATGCCAGCTGGAAATATGATAGAGCCAACCAAACTATTTTCCTACCCAGAAACTATCCCCTTCCTTTTTAAGTGTGACTACACTTTTACCTTTTGTTCGAAATCATCAGAAGTCGTAAAACTATGAGAATTGAGTCAAAACGACAAAACCACACGCTCTCTAACTTCCACATCCCCCTGGGCATCCTTTCGGAAGCCCACCGCGCCCGCTGTCTCCCTGCCCCTGTCTCTTATACACATCTAGATGTGTATAAGAGACAGCCCGGAACCCTCTGCTGGAGGGAGGACCGCACCCGCGGCGCGGGGCGAGGGGCGCGGAAGGCCAGGTGACGAGCAGCGGAGCCCGGGTGCTGTCACAGCTTCCTCTTTAAAGCCTCACGACGGCCCACGCACGAGAAAAAATAAAACATGGGACCATTTTAAAAGCTCACGAAATCTAAGTCGAGGAGAAATATAAAGCATAACTGAAAAGCGTGCGGCGTGGAAAGCGGAGTGCTGAAAGACGACGACCAGCGCGCATTCCAGACCAAGAGCAACTTTAACAGGACAACGAGGAGGAACCACGCGCAAGCACTTACAAATGCGCCGCGGTTTCTATCCCAGAGCCGCCAACGGGAGGCCGCCCGGGGCCACCAACCTGCTCGGGTCCAGGGAGGTCAGTGCCTCGCCCTTCGGACCGGACATCAAACTTCCACATTTTAACTTTTAAATACAGCAGGAAGTATTTCCCATGTATTGTGCTCCTAAACCATCACATTCTTAAGCCACATATGGCTGGAAGCAGTGAGGGCCACCATCAAACTGATTCCACCCAGAACGAGATCCCGAAGATCTACTGAGTGCAAAGTTCACAACCCTAGAATTTGGGGAAACAGCTTATTGGTTTCTCTCACAGCGATTGATCTGTGAGAAAAGTTTCAAGGCTATCAATACAAGTAAAATTCTACCTGAAATCCACTGAATACAATAAGAATCCATGAGTCCAGCCTGATGTGAATGAATGCAGGAATGACCAAGTAAATAAAAAGGAAAGCTCTTCCTTAAAGGAGATCCCAACTGATCAGTAAAAAAGAAATGTTGGAATTAGAAAATCGTCATTTGGCAGTCATCACAGTAATGATTAATTCAGGCAAGAATCATAAATGGATGCTAAAAGTAGGTAAAAGTTTGAGGAGTAACAAAATAGATAGCCTCAGAATATCTCCCCATAAAATATTTATTTATTACAAAAGAAAAAAACAGCACTTTTGTAATAAGACATATCAACATCATATGTCTCCTGATATAATGCACAGAAAACAGAGCATCACTTCTGGTAGATTTCTGCCCAAAATGCATACATCGAATCTAATCATGATGAAACATAAGAGAAGCTCAAACTTTGGGACATTCTACAAAATAACCAACCAGTTCTCAAAACTGAAAGGTTGTAAAAAAACAAAGACTAAGGTACCAGCCAAACACATGAGACATGACAATCCAATGTGAAAACGTTTTCTTTTCCTACAAAGAGATGACTGGAACAACTGACAGAATTTGAGTCAGGTGTACATATTACCTAATAAAACAATGTGTTGCTGTTAGCTTCCTGATTTGGATCTTTGCACAATGGTTATCTAAGAGAGTGATCCTGCTTTTTGTTTTTTTCTTTTTTTCTTTTTTTTTTTTTTTTGCAGGGAGGGAAATTCCACCTACAGTTTAGAAACAAAATAGTTCCTCACTTCAACATACCTTCTAGTCTAGATAAAGCCCCTAAAAGTAAATATTATTTGGTTTAATTCACTGCAGAACTATTTCTATAGTCCAAATTTTAAAATATTCTAAATTATTTAAAAGAAAAGGCAGCTGTTTCCTTGGCTCTCCCCCAACCCTAAGAAGGCTAAAATCTGCCTTTTTCTTACTTTTGAACCAATACATGATTTCCCTTCTTGAATCAGTTAAATCTAACCAAAAAACTTACTTTAATATATAAGATATTAATGAGTTAAAACAGCCATCACAAACACCTTTTGGCATTCTGATGAGCTAATCTGTTGAAACAGCAGGCGTATGTTAAAGTAAACTGTTTCTAGATTATATAAATTCCAAATGTACGGTTTCTCTATTTTTTGTTATAAGTCACATATTTAAGAAATGGCGCTGTCAACTAATACTTGAAATGACTAGAGTTCTCAGAAATATGTAAAGTCTTAAAACCAATGCAAAAAAGAATATGGGAAGGAGTGAAAACAAACGCACTCCCCATTAATTCCCCACTGAAATGACATAACCAGAGAACTGGCTAGAAGATACCACCAGACATTTTCAAGATACCTCTAAGAATAAGAACTTAAGTTTCCCTGTTCACTCCACTGCAGTTGTCAGTGAAGTGATAACTGAACTAGCAACTTGGTGAGGGCGCTCATAAACTCTACTTGGGAGGGCACTCATGTCCTAAGATATTCTTGTTGCTGCAAAACACACAAAGTAAAAACATACCAGAATCTGTATCACAAATCAAATATAAAATTTCTAGCACTGGTGAAGTGTTAGATCAAGAGGAACATATTTGTTAGCTGCTAAACAGCCTTCAAAATTATTAGTGGGCATAGTGGCTCATGGCTGCAATTCCAGAACTTTGGGAGGCCACGGTGGGCAAACTGCTTGAGCACAGGAGTTTGAGACCAGCCTGGGCAACATGGCGAAACTCTGTCTCTACTAAAAATACAAAAACTAGCCAGGCATGGTGGTGTGTGCCTGCAGTCACAGCGATTCGGGAGGCTGAAGTGGGAGATCACTTGAGCTTGGGAGGCGGAGGCTGCGTAAGCCAAGATTGTGTCACTGCACTCCAGCCTAGGAGACAGAGCGAGACCCTATCTTAAAAATAAATAAATAAATAAATAAAAATAAACAAGTAGTAGAAAACAAAACATCACAAAAATTATTAGTAACTTGAAATGGTTATATTACGGAGCTATATATGCTTCGCAACTTTATATTAAAACAGCTACACCAATAGACCCTATGAAGAGGAAAATAGTAATTTTTTTTTAAACCAAGGCTTGTTTTCTTCCATACTATATTGTGTTTTTTTCTTCTTCTGTACAGGTTAGCATTTTTAAGTCAAATTCAGAAGAAAAGAAAAATTAATCCCTTCAACAATGGAAATATAAATCCACATTAAAAAAATAAAGTCAAAAGACCAAACAACCTCTTTTTAAATATATTTTGATATTAAAGAAAAAATTAACAACAACAAAGATTTTAAACTCTTCCCACTTTCTCTTTGGGTTCAGACAGGTATAAAACCAAGAATCTGCTCTATATTCTCTTGTTTAAACATCAGCATATATAAATAAACACGGAAGTTTACCAAACAAATTGGGAAGAAGCAAGGGTTCTAATATTCCTTATACTGGATAAGGAATAATAGAAAAATGTGTCAGAAATATTAGAAAATTAGAGAAGTATTCCAGAATCACTCAAAAACACAAAGTGCATCCAGTCATACCCACCTACAATCCAGTCCCCAGCTCGGTCTTTTAAAAAGTCATCGGTCAGCTCTCGGCCTCAACTCTCCAATGGGTGAACAGCACTTAAGCCTAAAACTCACCCATAGCCGGGCGTGGTGGCTCATGCCTGTAATCCCAGCACTTTGGGAGGCCGAGGCGGGCGGATCACCTGAGGTCGGGAGTTCGAGACCAGCCTGACCAACATGGAGAAACCCTGTCTCTACTAAAAAAATACAAAATTAGCCGGGCATGGTGGTGCATGCCTGTAATCCCAACTACTTGGGAGGCTGAGGCAGGAGAATCGCTTGAGCTGAGGAAGCGGAGGTTGCTGGGAGCTGAGATCGTGCCATTGCACTCCAGCCTGGGCAACAAGAGAGAAACTCCGTCTCAAAAAAAAAAAAAAAACTCACACATCCCTGTGGACCTCACCAGCCTCATCTCCTAAGATTCCTCTCCTCCTCCCTCCAGCCACATGGGCTTTCGTTCTATTCCTTTAAAATAAAAAACAAAAGCGGTGGCTCACGCCTGTAGTCCCAGCACTTTGGGAGGCCAAGGTGGGCAGATCACGAGGTCAGGAGTTGGAGACCAGCCTGACCAATGTGGTGAAACTCCGTCTCTACTGAAAATACAAAAATTAGCTGGGTGTGGTGGCACACGCCCGTAGTCCCACCTACTCAGGAGGCTGGGGCAGAAGAATCGCTTGAACCCAGGAGGCGGAGGTTGCAATGAGCCGAGATTGCGCCACTGTACTCCAGCCTGGGTGACAGAGCATGACTACGTCTCAAAAAAAAAAAAAAAAACCATTAGCTTATACTTACTCCAAAGCCTTTGCTCCTACCACTCCTCTTCCTGGATTGCTCTTCCAGCAGACCTTTGCGTAGCCAGCTCCTTCCTATCCAAGGAGTGGGGTTCAAACGTCTTTCCTCAGGAAGGCCTTCCCTGACTCACTGGAGACAAAGCAGCCTTCTCCTACCTAGCTAGTCTCTTATCACATTTTACTGTCTTAACACACTAATCGCTACCGGAAATTACTTTCTTATTTACTTACTATCTGCCTCTTCCCCTGTAACACGGGACATCCACCAGACCAGAAACCTTGTCTGTCCTGTTCACTACCATAGGAGAGAACTTGGTACACAGCAGACTCTCAATAAATATTCACCAAACTAACGAACAAAGGAATGAATAGATAGCAGACTTAACAGCTAACTTTCAGGAATTTTAAATTGTTTTTAATCATATTACAAACAAAACCAGTGCTGAGATTTCCCAATTATCTGGGTGTAATAATAAGCTGAGAAGATAGATACAGAGCCCACAGAGCATCACATGTAATTTCTTTAGAAAACCTAACCCACGGAACACTTAATCTAGAAGAATAGAGTTAAGATAATCACTAGTAAAAAATCTGAGAGGCTTTGTACATACTTGAGCAAATATCAAAGATCAAGACTGGGGGAGGTCTTCAAAAATCAGAACTATGTTATTTCGGACAAAGGTAAAAATAATAGTACTAGTATAGCTAGTTAACACTTGAGGACTTACACTGAACTAAGAACTGTTCACAGAACCTTATATATATATAGGCTTGTTTAACCTTCACAACAAACTATGAAGCAGTTTTATTATTACCTCCATTTTATGGATGAGAAAACTAAGACACAGAGAGATCCTTCGCATGGTCACATATCTAGAAGCCAAAATTTGCTCACAAGACAGTCTGCTCCAGAGTCCCCACTCCTGACCGTGACACCATACCACCTTGTGAAAAATAACAGCAATCATTTATTAGCACTTACTAGGTGCTGGAGCTCTATCTGTATTCACCCATGCAATCATCACAACAACCCTATGAGGTCAATACCGTAATTACCGGTATCTTACAATGAGGGAATTGAGGCACAAAGAGGGACCTAGCTAAGGTTACAAAGCTAGTCAGGTCACACCTGCTTGCCTTGGGTCACTGCAAGTGAAGATCTAAAACAGGCAGTCTGGCCTCAGAGTTCAGTCTCCCAACCACTATTCTACCTTGCTTCTCAGTGTTTCTGTGAATTTGCATCAGAGATGAACACATTTTAACTTGAAGTATAATGAAGGAATTGCAGTGTCCTAATATCTACATGAGCTTGCATGCCTTCAAAACTTCCTTCCTGCCGGGTACGGTGGCTCAAGGCTGTAATCCCAGCACTTTGGGAGGCCAAGGCGGATGGATCACGAGGTCAGGAGATTGAGAACATCCTGGCTAACATGGTGAAACCCTATCTCTACTAAAAATACAAAAAATTAGCCGGGCGTGGTGGCGGGCGCCTGTAGTCCCAGCTACTTGGGAGGCTGAGGCAGGGGAATGGCGTGAACCCAGGAGGTAGAGCTTGTAGTGAGCCAAGATCATGCCACTGCACTCCAGCCTGGGTGACACAGCGACACTCGTGTCAAAAAAAAAAGAAAAATTCCTTCCTATTACCTTGTTGTCTCATATTCATCCCCTAGTGAGTATTTCATCTCCACTAAGATTCTACCTCACTGATTCAACCATATGTATTTCTCACTTTAAATACTTTTGAGAAACAGAATGCATTCTTGAATCCAACTTCAAACTCCAATATAAGAAAATCGTAGAGTAATACCTACTAGAAAAGCATGCTACTACGATCTAGCAGAATAAAAATTGAAAACAGGTTTTTAAAGTCCTAAATAAGAAAGTGTAACAAAAAATCTGCAGGGATTGGACACAAGGACCTGGGTATAAACGTGGTAAAAGTCAGTCTAGTTGGTTAACAATGTCAGGAAAGATGCAGCAAAATTAAACAGCTACAGGTTAACTAAACTTCCAGAAGGCCTACTGCCACTCCACTAACAAAACACAGCACACTGCAAAGCTGGCCACAATTTGAAATATGTGCTCATCAAAAGTGTTCAACTCCATGGAGATCATTTTTCTCGTAGACTATTCTCCAACGTATGACATTTTTAATGGAAGTGAATAAAGAGAAATTTGCCTTATAGCAATTTTGCCTATCTAATGCAAAAAGCAACAACCATCCATCTTAACAGGCTTGAAATTTTGCCTTAGAATATCTCCATGTATAATGTGAGGATCTGTCTCTTTTTTTTCTTTTTTGAGACGGAGTCTTGCTCTGTCGCCCAGGCTAGACTGCAATGGCATGATCTCGGCTCACTGCAACCTCTGCCTCCCGGGTTCACGCCCTTCTCCTGCCTCAGCCTCCCGAGAAGCTGGGACTACAGGCGCCCGCCACCATGCCTGGCTTATTTTTTGTTTTTAGTAGAGATGGGGTTTCACCGTATTAGCCAGGATGGTCTTGATCTCCTGACCTCATAATCTGCCCACTTGGGCCTCCCAAAAGTGCTGGGATTACAGGCGTGAGCCACCAAGTCTGGCCGGATTTGTCTTCTTAAAGAATGTGACCCATGAAAATGAGGGAGACACGGCCTTTGCTCCACGAAGAAATGCAGCAACACTCCACGTTTCCTCATATTCATGTCCCTGAATGTGCTCCATAACCTCATTACCAATCCTAAAACATGACTTTCTTCTTTTCAACAATTAATATCTCCAAGGAAAAATCTGGCAGAAGGAAGAAACATGTTCTGTTCAATTTCTATTCTCAGTAAAATTTAGGGAAAAGAAAAGCTAATCCAAGGCTGCATTAATATCAAAGACTAACAATGTGTATTCAGTTAACACAGACCCACCATACCTACTGATAGTTTCTTACAGTTGGATAAATCTGCCAGACAGTTCCCAATGCCTCTGTGTCATCGGAGGAGGGAAGCAGCTGCCACATGCTTAACTCATCAGTATCTTTAAAGATGCACTGTGTAATTACTTAACACGATCTTCATGCTTTAGTTCCCTGACACACACGGCAACCATATATTAAAACACAGAATCTTGAGAGTGTGGATGAAGCACTTCCAAATATAATCCTTTCCAGGTCTGCAAAATCATTGTCAGTCACAACTAAGGACAGCATTAGAAAAACATAAGCAGGCCCAGGCATTGTGGCTTGTGCCGGTAATCCCAGCACTTTGGGAGGCTAAGGCAGGTAGATCGCTGAGCCCAGCAGTTTGAGACCAGCCTGGATAACATAGTAAAGCTCTGTCTTTACAAAAAATTCAAAACTTAGCCAGGTGTGGTGGCATGTGCCCATAGTCCTGGCTACTCAGGAGGTTGAAGTCTGAGGATCGCCCAAGCCTGGGGAGGCTTAGGCTGCAGTGAGCTGTGATGGAGCCCCTACACTCCAGCCTGGGCAACAGAATGAGACCGTCTCAAAAAAAAAAAAAGGAAAACATAAGCAGTGTAACTAACAGTAAATTAATTCTAACACTGTTACCTTTAAAGTTTTATAGTAAATGGCTCTGTTGATTTCCAGTGGGAATAAATTTTGCTCTTCCCCTGAGCAAGCCCAATTCACATATCGCAGCCAGTTTCCCTTCTCTGGATCAGTGGCATCAATGCACATCCATCCCAAATTTGGGTAATATACCTTGAAAATGGAGAAAAATAAAAAACTTTTGTTAAAATAGGAGTATCTTTAAAATGTTTCCATTTTTAACTTTTAAGGATAATTCTTTTTCATTATATGCAAGTACTCTATATAAAGCATTTCATAAAAACAAAACAAGCGACAGAGAAAAGACAAATTCAAGGTGAAAACTGGAATTCAAAAGTGTAATTCTCACTATTTTTCTACTTAGGCTTGTTTCCACCCGCCCCACCACCCCCCGCCACACACACACACACACACACTCTTAAAGAGCTACAGTTAACATGCTTGGTATCTCCAAATGCTTTACAAATATGTACACAGAGACAAATGACAACTATGCTCCGTAAAGTGTGACTTAGAAAGGAAAACAGCTTGCAGTGGTGTTCAGCAGCACAAAGATCCCAAGCTTTCTGGGTTGCTCCGCTAATCGAGTATGGCACCTGGCCCCGCCAGGCTATACAATTCAGCAGGTCCCTTTCTGGCAGGGTTGACAGGGACTTCAGGAGTGAACACGCATTGTGAACCAGGCACATGGGTGACAGGATATGATGCTTCTGCAAACTCAGCTGACCCTTAAAATAGACTCCATCCAAAGCATCTGCAAGGACGAAGGGGCAATGGAACAGACTCTGGGAAATATCAGTGGCCTTCAAAAAGAAAAGGACCAAAACTTCAACCCCTTTCAGGAGTCAAATCAAATCTCCTCTTGCAAGAAGCCTTCCCTTCTCACCCACACCAATTCCTCCCACAGAGGCTTCCAGCACTTATTTATCATCCTTCATTTTAAAAGAACATCTATTTGGCAACTATTTTTAACTTTAATTTTGTGTATACATGCATATATATATATACACATCTTCCCAAAACCAGTCTACAAAACACTCGAGTAGGCACTGAAACAGAACTGCAGAATCAACTGGCTGACAGACGTGCTGGGCAAAAGAAATGAGTCTTTTACTTTATTTTTAGGAAGAAAGGATATAATCTAGATGTTTCCATTTTTTCCTCATTATTCCCATCATTCATGCCTTCGTCCCTCCCCTCCCCACATTAATCACCTCTCTTCACTGCACCTTTCCTTCTGGAACAAAGCTCCCACTCTGCCCACTGATAGTGAGGATGCTGCTCTTCTGGGCATGCCTGGGTGTCTAGGCCTGTGATTGCCAAGCGGCAGCATCCACCTTACCGGGCCCTAACACTGCCTTCTTCCTCTGGAAAGTCAAACATCAGGCATAATGCTACATGCCTGACATATTATCTCATTTAACCCTATGTAGCAGGCTTATTAGCTCTCCTTTCAACATGTGAAAATTGAGGCTCAAAAGTTAAATAGCTTTCCCAAAGTCACCTGTTTAACTGTCATAAAGAAGGGCTTCAACTCAGATCTGCTTGTCTTCTATTTATCACTGCCTTCCTTGACCATCCTGGTTAACTGAACTACCAACATCTAATGAGCATCTACTGTGTAACAGGTACCATGCTACAAGGTGCATTGTAGTTACTTTAATCACCATAGGCACCAAGGAGAGTATCTGTACACAGTAACTTACACAGACATTATTCCCCCATCTGCAATATCAGCTGCCCCTGGGCTCAGGGATAGTAAGTTTCACTTTAATTTACTGCAGTGATGACAGAGTCCCACTCACTCCCCACCCGAATACTGGCACAGCTACCAAGACTGATGAGACTGCAGAGACAAACACAGAGAGAGTTGCCAAGAAAACCACACAGTTCACAAGGTAGCTGGAGTCTATCTACCTGCCTCAGGATAAAAATACAGGTTGTGCCAGAACTTCCTGGCTCTCAGGTCAATACAGCCATATGCAAAAAGCAAAGTGTTACAGTTGAGTAAATTTTTTATTCATACGTAACTCATTTTGTTTCAGAGGAGACTAAGGCATCTTCTAAGTCATACTGACTGATGTACAAAAACGGAATAGTTGTTTTTGTAGAAAAAGATGACACTTCAATTTTTAGAAATAGGCCAAGAAGTAATTCACAAACGAATACACGTAGCCAAAACCTCATAATAGTAAACTCAGTTAATAAAAAATAACTTGAAAGTTAAAACAGTTTTAACCTTGTAAATGGGCACACACAAAAAATTTTTCTTAAAGATAGGAAAGGGTGTGGAAAAAAACAGATATTCCCCCAAACACTGCTGATCAGAAAACACATTGATTTTGGAAAGAATTTAGCAGTACCTGACCAAAAAAAAAAAAAAAAATCTTTAAAATATACACACACTAACCAGCACATACACTTGTAGGAATTCATTCTAATGAGATCATTGGACAACTGTACCCAGATGTATATACAAAAATGTTCACAGCAGTGTGGTTTAGTGTAAATTGCTTCTAATTCATGGCTAAATGGAAAACAATATGGAATTAACTCAGTAAATTATGGTCCATCCATATAGCTGAAACCTAAGACACTAAAAAGTACTGTGGTACAAATGATTAATTAGATTATATGGCAAGATTTATTTCCTATTAGATATACCGATATACTTGAAAACTTTTTCCAATAAACATGCATTATTTCTGTAATTAGAAGAGAGCAAAGATAACCAGATGTTGTGGAAATACATTTATCAGCATAAAGGCATTCACAATACATTTGATTGAATAAAGCATTTATAGGCCAGGCATGGTGGCTCATGCCTTTAATCCCAGCACTTTGGGAGGCCGAGACAGGTGGATTATGAGGTCAGGAGATCGAGACCATCCTGGCTAACACGGCGAAACCCCGTCTCTACTAAAAATACAAAAAAATTAGCCAGGTGTGGTGGCAGGCACCTGTAGTCCCAGCTACTTGGGAGACTGAGGCAGGAGAATGGCGTGAACCCGGGGGGTGGAGCTTGCAGTGAACCGAGATCGCGCCACTGTACTCCAGCCTGGGCGACAGAGTGAAACTCTGTCTCAAAAAAAATAAATAAATAAAAAATAAATTAAAAAGCATTTATAAAAAGTATTTTTAAAGTATGTCATTTTTGTTTTAAGTATATGAACACATGAATATGAAAAGAAAAATAATCTGAAACTAAATACATTAAAATGTCAGCAATGGTTTTCTCTGAGAAGGGGGATAATCCGTAATTTTTATTTTCTTTAATTTTCTATCTTTCCCCCACTGATTTGGTATATTCTACATGGTAAAAATGGGAGGAAGGTGGGAAAAGCAAGTTAGTCTTCTGAATGAAAACCTAAGTTTGAATGAAGGTAGCCAAAGGTCTGAATGGTCTGCTGAATGCTAAGCTAAAATCCTCCTCATCTTCCTCTTCCTCCACAGATATTTCTAAAAATCTTATAGCTTTCACATTTTTATTGAGAGTTCAACTTATGTTTAAGAAACTGAGATTAAAATGTGTTTTCATACAATTCCCATCTTACTTGGTCAAACCTTTGTTTCCAATCAAATTAATTTCAGTGACTGACACACCGACCCTATCTCCAAAATGTGACATAATTTTGCTTCCTCTGACTATCAATGAATAACTAATTTCCAGATCTTTATAAGGGCCAACAAATATTCAACTGACTTGATCCCAGAGAAATACTACCTTATAATCAATTATCTTTTTATTGATTTAGTCTATAAAACAGTCCTTTTTAAAAAGGCAAAGGTATCTAATTATGTACCATGAAAAATGAATTTTGACAAGTTAACTTTCAAATTCAAACTCCCTACTTCAAAAGAACGAAGAAAGAGAGGGACCACTAAACCAAGCAGTGGGCTAGATAACTTACATGTTATCTAACTCTTTTAAGAATTTATAAAATAGGCCTGGCATGTTGCCTATAATCCCAGCACTTTGGGAGGCCAAGGCGGGTCGACCACCTGAGGTCAAGAGTTCGAGACCAGCCTGGCCAACATGGTGAAATCCTGTCTCTACTAAAAATACAAAAAATTAGCTGGGCATGGTGACAGGCACCTGTAATCCCAGCTACGCAGGAGGCTGATGCAGGACAATAGCTTGAACCTAGGAGGCGGGGGTTGCAGTGAGCTGAGATCGCCCCATTGCACTATAGCCTGGGCAACAAGAGCAAAAGCTCCGTCTCAAAAAAAAAAAAAAAAAAAAGAATTTATAAAATAACTATGAAATATCACTAAGCTCCTTTATAAGTAAACAAACTTATGGAAGGTTGGTAACTTCAACAGGACAATTAAGTCACTAAAAATCACAGCCAGGATTCAAACCTGATCCCCTCATTTCTTCCTATGCCAAAATAAAACAGATATGCAGACAGGCAAGGAGTTCTCAGCTTGCCTTTCTATTTTCCCTCTTTCCAGACCCTTCTTTCCATCCCTAACCTCCCACAAGTTGGTTAGGCCCTACCTCCTTTCTGCCTCTACCACCTAACAGAGACTGAGTAGTAATTCTTGTCAAGCAGAATGTAATTTTCATACCACCCAATTTCCATTCAATTTAATCCAGTTATAAAATAGCTATAAAATAATCTAAATTCAAATTTTAGTACACGTGCCAATTTAAATACACATTCAAAATTAAATATTTTATGCTATATAGAGAAAGGTTTGCAAAGAACAAACCAAATTATTAGTTCCCTCAGGGGATAGGAGTGAGGGTTATAACTTATAGCCTTCCTTATCATCTACCTATTACATGTATTAATTCAAATTTATAAATTAAAAAAAATTTCTGATTTAACTATTGCAAACATACCATCATTGGAATCCTCAACTGTTCACCTATAAGCACCTCACTCAATCAAAACTTACAGTAACCAGCTTATTTTGATAGAAACCACTCAGGAATTAGGACAAGGCAATGAAGAAACCTCCTCATACTATAGCAACTCCCATGTTGAGAGAAAATTTATCTTCACTCAAACCAGCTCTCCAAAGTTAGAGTCTACAGCAATAAAACCATTTCTGCTGGCTGTTCTCTGGATTTCCCTTCCACTGCACGTAACCTGGGGCTCTAACACATGGAGACAGAATCTCTCTTGGAGACCTGAGCTCCCATTTCAGTCGGCCTTTGTCCACACCTCCTGAGGCTCCTTTTCACATTTTCATTTTTCTGGGGATCTAGCTTGTTGAATTTCCAATGTTATAATCTACACCCTGCTTTGCACTTCCCCTGTCTGTTCCCAAAAGATAGGCAGGAGGTTCACATTTAACCTCCAATGAGTGCCCGTCGGTAAACCTTGACTCGGAGAACTTTTGGATGTCAGTTCTGGAATCTACACCCTTTCCCATTATTATTCTCATTTTCTTGGTTCAAAATACAGCCCATATCCTCTAACAGTAGGGGAAAAAGCAATTCTAGGCAATAATTAAGAGATTACTGAATTGGTAATCTTTTTTTATTTCAACTCATATTTGTTAATGAGGAAAATATCTATAGCATCTATTTTAAAAAATCATTGATATGCAATAATTGTACTTACGGAGTACATGTGTTATTCTGATACATGCATAGCATGTGTAATAATCAAATTAGGGTATTTAAGGATATTCATCACCTCATTTAATGGGTACAAACATCCAGGTAGATAGAAGGAATAAGGTCTTCTTGGTTATATTTTTAAAAGAACTCTACAAAAAAAAAATCATCATCATCCAATCCAAGTGTTTTTCTTTGGTGTTCAGGTTCAACTAACATTAACTGAGCCAGAGACGTCTATATCAACTAATTTCATATACATTATCTAATTTGTAGTAAAACAAATCTGGTAGGAACTTACCCTCATTTAAAAGTAGGAATAAAGAAAAAAAAGATAATCTCACTTTGGTAAAAGTGTTTCAATGAAAGCCTTTTTTAAATAAAGGATTTTATTGACATTGCTACCTAGAAAATACTATACCTTCTTGGTATGTTCAAATTTCAGTTGTTTTTCAGTTACAGAATTAGACACCTGAAGGGTTTGCTGAAGATTGTAAAACTGACATCCTACAAAATTAACTTCCTGGTGACCACAGACAAAAATGGGTCTTCAGTATCAACTACTTCACTGCTCAGATGACTGTAGGAGATCTGAGACTTATTTTAAGAACTATTCTAATACATCATTGTATTCTAAAATGTTCTGAAAATTCTAGAATAAGGAAAATAAAAGAGAATCTAGCAGGTAACAGCACATTTTATTTCAACAAGCACACTTGTCAGAGCACATTTCCCAATACACAAGTGACTTTTATAGAGATCCTAAAACACAAATTTAAAAAATAAATAGCTTGGCCTCTCAAGCCCTTGAAGCCGCACTAACAGAGCCTCTCTTTTAAAATTAGACTGACTAGATTTTATACTACAAGGAGACAAATATTCTGGAAAATCTCCCGACAACAAATGCACAATGAATGTTAACTGGTTCACAGTAGGCACCCAATGAACAGCCACTGGACAAATAATTTATTTTCACTCTTAAATCAGAAGTTCTATCTATGAACCACAGATGTTTAAGAATCCCATATAATCCTATAGGTAACATGCAAAATTTTGTGTACATATGTGCATTTGTGTGTTTTCTGGGGAGATTCTCAAAAGGGCCCACAACACAAAAAAGTGTAAGTCTCTGGGCTTTGCTAACAGGAAGAAGACTGAATAATCAACCAAGAAACGGGCTCCTGGCCTGATTCCAGGACTAATATTCTAAGAATATTATTTTTAAAAAGGCCTTTATTTTAAAAAGGCTTTCATTGAAACACTTTTTTACCAAAGTGAGATCATCTTTTTAAAATTTATTCCTACTTTTAAATGACAGTAAGTTCCTAACAGATTTGTTAGGAACTTCATGAAGGCACGTAGAACTCAGATTTCTCTCCTGTGGAAAGATCTAGGTCATTTCTAGTATTCCTTTATTCCACAAATAAAAATTTCCGTGAGGTATTACCAGTAGTTTATAACACCACAAACATTTTATGCCCAGCATGGTGTTGAAGAACTTAGGACAGTACCTGGTACGTGCTAAAAGTTTAATAGGGGTTAAATGAATGAATAAACAAACTCTCAAAGAGAATTTTTTTTTTTGCACCAGACCAAGCTGCCAATCTGAGTACAAGTTAACCTGTTCAAAAAGATCACTTAATTCTCTGTACTTCGATGTCCTCATCTGTCCTGCAGTTCCTGAGAGAAGAGGAATGTAATTGACTCATCTGTTTCTATGACAACCAATTCTACAGCCATCCCACCTTTAATTACTTTGTTCAAAACCTATGCACTGCTATTAACCACTCAGCTTCTCAGCAAACCTGAAACCAGACATCACCACATTCACTCCTACTGCTACTCTTCCCGACACATCAAGACCAAGGCTGAGCAAACTTTCTGTAAAGGGCCACACACAAATATCTGCAGTTTTGCAGGCCATTTGGTCTCCATCACCACTGCTCAACTCTGCAATTATGGGGCAAAAGAAGCCGTACGTAATATTTAGATGAATGACCATAGCTGTGTTCCAATAAAACTTTACTCATGAACTGAAATTTGAATTTCATATAATTTTCATATGTCACAAAACGTTTTTATTTTTCCAACCATTTAAAAATGTAAAAACCATTCTTAGCTCCAGCGCTGAAATAAACAGGTGGCAGGTTGGATTTCCTTAGTGATCCAAACCTTTTCCCACTGCTAGAAAGCAGCACTGAGAGCTGAAAAGTACTTTCTGAGAAAAGGTTCTGCAGAATCAGCTGGCTGACTTCTCTCTCTTCTTCTTGCTTGCAATTTTAACTTACAAATAATTTGAAATCAGAAGAACTGAGATAGTGAGGACTATAAAACTCACCTGTTAATATTTAATCATAGCAGCGCTGACTGATAAAAAATGTTTACATATCTTTTAAAAATTACATTAAAGTCTTCTCATTATACAGAGACAATTTCTCTATCAATCTTAACTGACATGCAATTTTACTTTCTTCCCTCTATCCTCCTGACCTCAAAATTTGTTGCCTGAATGAATAAAATGCAAATATTAATAGAAGCAGTGACCACTGGTCTTCCTCTATAAAAATTGATATTTTTAACTATATAATATTAAAAAGATTAACAATACTGGATTTTAAAAGGCTGGCAAGAAACATATACCCTTGGTGGTTGTATAAATAATTAATAGTACAATCCTTCTGGAGGGAAAACGTTTGGCAAAATTTATAAAAAGTTAAAATGTATATAACTTTTTGACAACATTTATACTTCTAGAAATTTAAGAAAACAGACAAGTCAACACATATTTATATACAGTGAGTTTTATACTTTGAAGAATTATTTATAATCATAAAAACATTAAAATAATTTAAACGTCCAACATAAGGCTTGGTTAAATAAATCATGAATGGTATACAATGAAATTCTGGGTAGGCATAGGAATAATGATGTAAATAAGCCAGGTGCAGTGGCTCGCACCTGTAATCCAGCACTTTGGAAGGCTGAGACGGGCAGATCGCTTGAACCCATGAGCCCGTGAGTTCAAGACCAGCCTGGGCAATATGGTGAAACCCCATCTCTACCAAAAATACAAAAATTAGCTGAGCATAGTGGCACAGGCCTGTCCCAGCTATTCGGGAGGCTGAGGCAGGAAGACCACTTGAGCCCAGGACGCAGAGGATGAGCTGTGAACATGTCACTGCATTTCAGCCTGGGCAACAGAGCAAGAACCTGTCTCAAAAAAAAAAAAAGGAAGGAAGGGAGGGAGGGAGGGAAAGAAACAATAACGTAAATAAGTAGTCCACATAGATATGTCCACAAGATACTGAAAGAAAAAAAAGCATTATAAACTGCATGTACTGTTTGATCTCAATTGTAAAAATTTCTACATACGGGTTGTAAATGTACCAGTGTATATGTGAGGCTGAAAACAGAGAAGCAGCAAAGCAAGGAGTTAAAAGAACGTTCAGGAAGATGTTCACAGTGGTTGCGCCTGGATGGTAGGAGTTTCAATGATTTTTATGTTCTTATATATATTTTTCTGTATTGTTTCTATTATGTTGCAGTGAGCATGTATTAATTTTAAATTTTAAAAGATTTATTAGAACATATAACACAAAGAGTGACCGCTAATGTAAACTGTGGACTTTGGGTAATAACGACGTGTCAATGCGGGTTCATAGGCTGACAAAGGCCCCACTCTGCCGCAGGAGGTTGATAGTGGGGAAGGCAGTACATGTGTGGGGACAGCGGGTATTTGGGAACTATCTGTACTGTTTGCTCAATTTTGCCATGAACCTAAAACTGCACCAAAAAAAAAAAAGAAATGAAGTGTATTTTAAAAAAAGAGAAACAAAGCTTACTAAAATAATTCTTATCCAAGCAATTCTAAAGTTCTGTTAATTAGAAGCAATTTGAGTCCCATAAAAGTACATCTAAAAGGCTTTTATCAGAGGTGGTTTTAAAATACGGCAGATTCCTCGGCGCGGATGGGGAGAGTCAAGAGAACGAAAACACCAAGTCCCGAGCGCCAGCTAGCTGGTGGCTCCCTGCCAGAAACCCATGGAAGAACGCGCTCTCCTTGTGAGAACCTATTTTGTGCATTCACCCTGAGGATACTCTACTGTTCCTCTCCTGTTATTTCTGATTTAACAGAATGTTTTCAGTGAAAGCTTAGAGAACTTAAGACTGGGTTAGATAATCAAGGGCTCAAGGAGAGCAATTTAACACTTTGTCTTAGATTAGCTTTAAGATGGAATTCTGGCTGGGGTCTAAGACCCTGCTGCTAAAAGATAAGATGGTCTTAGGGGATTTGATGGAAGAACAAATACCCAAGATGAGATTCTGATGATAAGCCATTCCTGTTACATTAATACAAGGCATTCTGATGCAGGTCTGAGGGTAAGAGCAGAGTTGGAATAAATTAATGGGAAACTACTAAGTCTTACCTCAATGTTCATTTTGTTCTTTCTAAGAAATATTTACATTATAATTTATACTTCCTTTGCCATATACAAACTTACACATGTATGTCACATCTATTGACTTTTATTTTAACAGAGCAAAAGGCTTACAGGTTTCTATAGCAAATGTATACTTTGTAGTCAGAACTACTTGAATGAGTTTTTTTTTAATTGCAGGAAGACAAAAGCCACCCATGGTAAGAACTAGGACTCTTATCAAGGATTTGCAAACTCTAGTAGTACAGTATATAAGAAGTAGCTTACATTAACAATGGGATGTTAACAGGTTTATAGAAGAAATTCTAATAAGTCATGGTTCCAAATTCTCAACAACTATCAAGTCATACTATGTATGAATCTCAATGCAAATGAAGCTTAATTTACAAAAAGGACTATTAATAAATGATACGATATGCCCAACAACATCAAGTTGTTACATGGGATAAAAGAGGTACTACTAACTTAAGTTTAATATTGATGGCACTTGTTCAAGATTAGCGTTATAAACACAGCACTAGAGTAAGCAGTTTCTGGTTCCTTGACATTATTCTCACTAAACGTAGTGCTAAACCTGGTGAGCAAATTTGTTACTTTCCCTTGGAAAACATCTAAAATTAAAAATGCAGTTTATTTGGGAGAATAATTTTGTGTTCAAGACATTTTTAATCACGCAGGCATTATCTTAACATTTTTTGGCCAGGCAGCTTTTCTACAAACACAGAACTCTTACACCTCAAAAGTGGTGAAATAACAGAATGCAATGACTCTTGTGGTAAATCCTCATTTCCTAAGACACCCCCCTTTAAGAGTCAGAAGATACATTATAACAAATTCATAAGAAACAAAGAACTCAAAATTATTGGGAGAAACTGTCGGATTTTTTGAGTTGGGAAACAGCTTAGAGCATGAAGAAAAATAGCAGCGTACCTCAACCATACAAATGCCACAGAACTTCTTGATGAAAAGTGTCCACACATTTCCTAGCCATATTTTATTTTTAGGCTTTTATATGTTAATGTGTAAAAAACAGATGTGATTCAATTTCAGACAATCTAATAGGAATGCTTTTCCTCACCAGCCAAAAACTTAACTTGTTTTGAAAAGGAGTCACACCATGGAGCTCCTTTAAGAATTCAGGGGGCTTCCAGGGGGCACTGACTTGAACTAAATTCATCACAAATGCTGAATTCCTATGCAATACCCCAGGGAACAACAAAAGCAACAATGACAAATTTGATCTTCACAACTATCCTAGGAGATATCTTTTATCTCTGTTTTTTAAATTGAGGGTTTTCTAGCCCAGAGGTTATATACCCTGCTCCAAGTCACGAAGCTAGAGGTAGGATTTGAACTCAGGCAATGCAATGAAAACCTTAACTGCCTCCCAGTGAGGCAGGGAGAGATGCATTCTAGTTCTGCATCTACAGGCCTCTCGAGTGGAGCCCCACAGAGAAGGAAGGCTCAGCTCTGTCTCCTGACTGCTTCCCCTCTCAAAGGAGCGTGCAGATGCCCTGCTGTCTTCCAGGATTGCTCGGAAAACATGAAATTAATAGATGAAAAACTCCTGAAAAATTACAAGCCCTATATATGTGCCATATGCTAAATATATCCAACTCTGAATCTCCTAGCAACACCGAAATTACTTTCTAAAATATAGAGAAGAACCTAACAGTGCTTTCTTTGCAGCCACCATAGTGTCTTTTATGGGGTTTATCTGGAAGCCTGTGAAGTGACAAACCATCGAACAGGAAGTCAAAGTCTTAGTTGCAAAGCAAAACACCTTGGACACGGCAATATAAAACATGGATTTGACATTTATTGTTGAGGACAGCCAAGCAGTTTCAAAATACAAAAGCATATATAAATAGCAGTCTGTATCCAGGGAAACACATTTTCTCTTTAATAAAAATATTCTTGATTTTAAAGAACACATTAAAATGATTGTTTTAATTTTAAAATGTCAAATTCTGAGAGAACAGAATAATTATTTCATAAAACTCTGAAAAACAAAGAATCAGAATTACTTCTTACCTCCCACATGTATACATTATTCTTAACCTGAGATCTTTTTTTCTTATCACCAACAAATGGCCCAAATTTTTTGCCTTTTAAAATTGGTTTAGTGGCCCAGACACCTAGAAAATAAAATCAGTATTTTTATAATGTATCATGGTTATTTTAAAGATTGAAACCATTAAAATCAATTAAGTTTCACAAAATAGGTAAAAGGCTAGACTGCCTAAATCAAGCTAATGTTAAATAGCCTGAGATCAAGTTAAATTAAGTCAAGTCCTCAATGGGGATTTTTATTTTTCTTCTTTATACTCTTCTGTTCTATAAAGAACCTACATTGTTTTATAATTAGAAAAAAATGTTGTATATATTTTTAAATGTTTTACATGTAACACTACCCATACAGTAGGATCACAAATACTTGAATAAGAGTCACAACAACTGAAGAGAAAAAATATTGGAATGGAGTGAAACTACAACTGATTTTTAAACTCCTCTGTCTGCTTGTCTGTAAAGTTCAAATTGTCCCTAATGAACATGACTTGTTCTTTTAAAGGGTTAGAAATATAGTTTTATGAATAAATATTTTTGAAGTTCATTTGCTTAAAGTGGAAAACGCTTTCCTGCCTAAGCTTCCTGAAAACTTAGCTACTGGAACGGCTCACTTTTCAGTTTCTAACAGCCAAAATAGCTGTTCATCCACAGTATTCTCAGGGTTATTTCTATTTACTATGCACTGACCATAACAGAAAGAGATTTAATGAGCAAGCAGGCAGTGAAATGGCAGGAGTCTGGCCCAGCAGTCAACAAACTGGCACACAGCAGCACCTCAGATCGGTTCCCTCACCTTTTGGCTTCAGTTTCCTCATGTACGGAATGGGGGGTAAAGGCTGGGCCGGTCCTATCCTGCTAGGATGTACAAATCCCACTTTTCTGTAAGTCTGCTATGAACTGCATTTGACAACAACACTAACAATCAATTAGTTGAGCTATAAAATCAACCACTTTCATTTGAACAATATATTCAAACTGCTCAATGAATAAGTTTCCAATGAGAATTTTTAAAAGCCTGTGTTAAAATTTTTTCACACACGTGTACATATAAATTGGAGTATCGGAAGTACATCTAAAAAAAAGAAACAGGGATATAAATATGATGTATTCCAAGACTGTATTTTGACTAAAGTTTTACAATTCACTTCCTTAGCCTTCTGTCTAAAGATTAGGCCACAAAAAGACCAAACACACACAAACTTGGTTTGTGTTCAAGGAGAAATCCCAGCCAGAAGAATTTAGATACACTCACAGCATGTCATTCATTCAAGTATCTACTGAGGGTCCACAAAGTGTCTGGTACTGGAGGCACAAAGATACATAAGAAATAAAGGCACAAGAAACAACAGGGCCAAGTGTAAAAATAATTACAAAACAATGAAGTGAATATAATGGCACAATCACGCTCATCATGGTGAAATCAGAGAGAAGGGAACAACATATTCTGTGGGGCGAGGTTCAGCAATGAGACTCATAGGAGGAGGACACTTGGGCAAGTAAAGGAGGATGGGATGTGTGTGTGTGTGTGTGTGTGTGTGTGTGTGTGTGTGTGTTTTCCCAGTTTTATTTTTACAACCCATGTCCAACCTGGATTCTTGACTGGAAAATGCATCAACACCATAAAATCTTCTAAGTCAAGGGTAAATCCGCTGCTTTTATGGTGTGCTCCCTACCTGACATGCCCCTGCAGGAAGCCGCACTGCCACCTGCTCTTTACTGCCTGACTTGCTCCGGGACAGGAGGAGTACTCACCAATCCGGGTCTTGTCAACAGCAGAAGGGAAAAGCCTCACTTCCTCCGGAAGTCCTCGCAGCACATGTTCGGGTACCTCAGCCAGGGTCTCGGTGGCCACCGCAGGCTCAGTAGTGTTCTGCAAGTCAAGAAATAGAAGGATCATAGCAAAAGAAAGAAAACCCAAATCGTGGGGTTGTTTTTTTTTCTGGTTCAATAAGCAAATATGCAAAAATGTAATCGAAACCTGAAGCTGGCAAGCCAGACCAAAACGATGATGTCAAGCATTTGAGGAGCTGCTTTGATGCTTGTTTGTAACTGTCCAAAGGAAACCACTGCAGCCTTCAAGCATGTCTGTGTTACTCTATTTTGTTCCAGCCACCTGTGGCCATTTGCAAAACATGATAATCTCTGGCACCATACTGCTTTAAACTCAAATAGAATCTGGCAGCAAAATATAGCATAAGCTTACTTCTAAATCAAAGGCTACCATCAGTACCTTAGCACATTTAAAAAATAAAAACCAACACTGCCCACTTCAATGAATGCTTTCAGCACACACCACAAAGGCTACTGGGGCCCTCCAACCCTGCCCCATCCATGTTGCCCTCCAACAACAACCCCTAACTGGATGGGGCCTGAATATTCCATTCCAGAACACGACAACTTATTGTGGTCCCTCACTGCAAGTGCCACCTTTCCAGGAAACAGTAATTTACCACTGTTCACCAAGTCACTAAACAGCAAAATCACCAGGATATCACCGAGTTGCTAAGAAACAGAGAATTTTTTAAAATTACTTTTCAAAGTTCACGCTGGAATTCATAATCTTAAGAAAAGATTACTATTAGGTACGTATGTAAGGAAGGGAGAGATTTGAGCCAACTGGTAGAATATGACTGTTATTTTTTGATAACTTTCAAATCAAAGGAACACCAAGGGTCTAGTAACCGGTACATCATATATCCTACGGAGCTGATGTGCTTATCCAGTCTAACTGATGTGCGTATCACGGCACTGCTAAGAATGATAGGCTTTGTAGTCTGAGTGTGTTTCATTTCACTGCACAGGGAAACATTTCTCCAGAACTTTTAAAGGAACCAACATAAGCAAAAGTAAACCCCCAAACAAAAAAGATCAATTTTTCCCACAACAATGAAGCTCTTGTCGTCCTCAAGAATATATGTACAAAGAGAAGAATATCATCCAAACTGGTATACTCTCAGCATTTCAATTTTTGGTTTATTAATTATCAACAGTCTACTTTAAGAGAAAAAAATCTCACAGTCACAAACATGGTCATCTACTCTCTGGCCTGCTTCAAGCTGGAGAGCCCAAGACAGGGCATCTAGAGACAGGTTCGTCTCTCGTGCAGAGCCGAGCCAAATGAGCCTACATTTCAGACACATAAATGCTTTGTTCCTGCTTGATTTACACCTTTGTCCCAACAATATCCCCGAAACATTTTCAAAACATAAGATAGCCAATTAGCCCCAGAAAATGGTCTTACTGGTACTTCCAATTAGCTAAAGTGTGAATAAATTAACTACAGACATTTTTCACTTCTAAATATAGTGTCCCCATTTTTAAATTCTTAATCTATAAGCTGGATTTTTGGAAATGTGAACAATTTATTTGGTACTGGAAAGAAACAACAGGGCCAAGTGTAAAAATAATTACAAAACAATGAAGTGAATATAATGGCACAATCACGCTCATCATGGTGAAATCAGAGAGAAGGGAACAACATATTCTGTGGGGCGAGGTTCAGCAATGAGACTCATAGGAGGAGGACACTTGGGCAAGTAAAGGAGGATGGGATGTGTGTGTGTGTGTGTGTGTGTGTGTGTGTGTGTGTGTGTTTTCCCAGTTTTATTTTTACAACCCATGTCCAACCTGGATTCTTGACTGGAAAATGCATCAACACCATAAAATCTTCTAAGTCAAGGGTAAATCCGCTGCTTTCATGGTGTGCTCCCTACCTGACATGCCCCTGCAGGAAGCCGCACTGCCACCTGCTCTTTACTGCCTGACTTGCTCCGGGACAGGAGGAGTACTCACCAATCCGGGTCTTGTCAACAGCAGAAGGGAAAAGCCTCACTTCCTCCGGAAGTCCTCGCAGCACATGTTCGGGTACCTCAGCCAGGGTCTCGGTGGCCACCGCAGGCTCAGTAGTGTTCTGCAAGTCAAGAAATAGAAGGATCATAGCAAAAGAAAGAAAACCCAAATCGTGGGGTTGTTTTTTTTTCTGGTTCAATAAGCAAATATGCAAAAATGTAATCGAAACCTGAAGCTGGCAAGCCAGACCAAAACGATGATGTCAAGCATTTGAGGAGCTGCTTTGATGCTTGTTTGTAACTGTCCAAAGGAAACCACTGCAGCCTTCAAGCATGTCTGTGTTACTCTATTTTGTTCCAGCCACCTGTGGCCATTTGCAAAACATGATAATCTCTGGCACCATACTGCTTTAAACTCAAATAGAATCTGGCAGCAAAATATAGCATAAGCTTACTTCTAAATCAAAGGCTACCATCAGTACCTTAGCACATTTAAAAAATAAAAACCAACACTGCCCACTTCAATGAATGCTTTCAGCACACACCACAAAGGCTACTGGGGCCCTCCAACCCTGCCCCATCCATGTTGCCCTCCAACAACAACCCCTAACTGGATGGGGCCTGAATATTCCATTCCAGAACACGACAACTTATTGTGGTCCCTCACTGCAAGTGCCACCTTTCCAGGAAACAGTAATTTACCACTGTTCACCAAGTCACTAAACAGCAAAATCACCAGGATATCACCGAGTTGCTAAGAAACAGAGAATTTTTTAAAATTACTTTTCAAAGTTCACGCTGGAATTCATAATCTTAAGAAAAGATTACTATTAGGTACGTATGTAAGGAAGGGAGAGATTTGAGCCAACTGGTAGAATATGACTGTTATTTTTTGATAACTTTCAAATCAAAGGAACACCAAGGGTCTAGTAACCGGTACATCATATATCCTACGGAGCTGATGTGCTTATCCAGTCTAACTGATGTGCGTATCACGGCACTGCTAAGAATGATAGGCTTTGTAGTCTGAGTGTGTTTCATTTCACTGCACAGGGAAACATTTCTCCAGAACTTTTAAAGGAACCAACATAAGCAAAAGTAAACCCCCAAACAAAAAAGATCAATTTTTCCCACAACAATGAAGCTCTTGTCGTCCTCAAGAATATATGTACAAAGAGAAGAATATCATCCAAACTGGTATACTCTCAGCATTTCAATTTTTGGTTTATTAATTATCAACAGTCTACTTTAAGAGAAAAAAATCTCACAGTCACAAACATGGTCATCTACTCTCTGGCCTGCTTCAAGCTGGAGAGCCCAAGACAGGGCATCTAGAGACAGGTTCGTCTCTCGTGCAGAGCCGAGCCAAATGAGCCTACATTTCAGACACATAAATGCTTTGTTCCTGCTTGATTTACACCTTTGTCCCAACAATATCCCCGAAACATTTTCAAAACATAAGATAGCCAATTAGCCCCAGAAAATGGTCTTACTGGTACTTCCAATTAGCTAAAGTGTGAATAAATTAACTACAGACATTTTTCACTTCTAAATATAGTGTCCCCATTTTTAAATTCTTAATCTATAAGCTGGATTTTTGGAAATGTGAACAATTTATTTCCAAAGAGGGAAAAGGTATTACATTGGTAGTTGCCATTGGCATCCTAAGCTACATAATGATTATTTCCTAACACTGATAAAGTAAGTGACATTAACAAATATTAGCCAGAGTGATGTCCTATCAGTACTGGCCATTTAGTAAAGTAAAAGGGGGTCGTCTTCTTCCGTCTCAGTTGGGACCCTAGGCAAACACGCAGCACCATTTATTCTCCCCAGAAGCACAGCCGATTTCAAAAGTCACCGTGTCTGCTAACCTAAACGGATACTTCCAGGCACTTTCACAGTGATTCTAATGACAACTTCATATTTACTGAGAACTTCCTTGCTCAAGGCACTGTGCTGTCTTACGTGCTGGGGAGAATTTACTCCAAATAGCCCAAGAAACAGGTGTTATCAGTGTCTCCCCCTCTCCACACAGAGCAGGGAATTAGAGCTTACGGACGTTGCTTAAATGGCTCAAAGCCTGGATCTGAACCCGTATCTGTCCGATCTGAGTGCGTATGGTCAGTCCTAACCATCATGGAGTTTTCACTTAAGATTCTGCTGGAATATCATCTAAGAACCTCTGCCCTAAAACTTCCAGATTTCCATGGAAATGTCAGCAGGAGATGGTGCTTAAGGCAGGAATGGTCATTCCCATAGGAAATGTGTAACTTCAAGTTGGAGATCACGTGTATTAAAATTTCTGAAGCACCCGAGAACATAAAGGACCTCAGCAGAGAGGCCATGGGAAAAAGAAATACCAAAAAATCCTAGGCATTTATCTGTTTTAAGTCAACCCATTATTTTTGTCTTTTTTTTTCTTTTAAATTACTCTTTTATTCCATATCTTGTCCCAGTAGACCCATTGGTTTTCCTTTTGGACTCATACACCCAGTAGAGGAAAGCTTTTTCTGTTATTGTCGTATCCTTCACACTACAAAAGGACCGAACTACAAGAGGAGCACCTCAGCTCACAGCAGCACAATCCAGACACTGGGCAGCCCCAGGGCCCTCCCTCCCTTCCGCCCACACCCCCACTGGGCTCTCCATGGCCGTGGCTATGGCTGCAAACTGTCTAGAACATTTCTAGAAAATCAATGATTTGAGGAGTAGAAAGTACACTGGACTTCCTGAATAGTCCAGTCTACTAGTAAATAGTCCAGTCTACTAGAAAGTAGGCTGGACTTCCTAAATAGAACCACCCTCTTTTCTTGCTTGGTTCTCCTTCATAGCTCTTACCACAGTTTTAAATGCTTATTTGTATAGCTCTGTGTTTACTGTGTGCCTCCTCTGTGAGACTGCAGTGAAGACAGATGGTGTCTATCTTATTCAATGTTGTGTTCCCCCAGCTTAGCAGTAGATTTCAAATGTTTGTTGTCACTTAAATACTTGAATGAGTGCATGGCTCTTTGTAAGCTAACTTAAAGCTTTTTCTAAAAAGGAGGGATAGAAATAAATAAAAGAGCAGGGTCATCTATCAGGAAGTATCTTCTCCACATGAGCCTGAATTTCTTGAATTTGAGGTAGGTATTCTTCTGGATCAATATAAGAACCCTTTTTTAGA
>NW_012105586.1:900623-905129 GCF_000951045.1 Mandrillus leucophaeus
GAGTCATGGAATAGGGATGGGGATGCCTTTTCAGACAGACAGGTGAGGCCTCTCCAGAATTAGAAAGGAAATCTGTGACAATATCGGGGAAACATGCCAGGAAAAGAAAACAGCCAGGACCAAATCTCAAATTAAGAGGAAAAGCAGTATCTGGGCAAAAAGACCAATGTGTCCAGAGCAGAGAAGTTGGGAGAAGCAGCTAGAACTGAGGCAGGAGGGGCAGGCAGGGGTACGGCCTCTGAGAAACACTCATCGCCATTCACTCATCTACCCATTCGCGGAGTAGAAGTCATCAAGCAGAGAGCAGAGAGCAGATAGCAAGCTCTGCAAGGCACCCCAACTGCTGGCGTTCCCAGCACACCCCATCCTTGCTGCCCCTGAATAGAAGTATGTTCCTGTCTTATGGGTTTCTAACACTGATTACTGTGATATGAAAGAAGCTAAAGGACTTCTCTGCTTCCCTGTTAGTTGACCTCAATGAGGACTCATTATTTGACTGCTTAATGAAGTACAGTCTTTAAACATGTATCAGTGAACAGATCTGGAACAATAAGTATTAAATTTAACATGTTAAATTTAAGTCAATTTAATGTCATTTAGTTATTAACTATTAATTGATCTCATTAATCCGATGTTTCCAACTTCCTACCTCAAACTCAAAGAAAGTCACTACTCGCTTCTCTTCCCCCAATTAATCGCCAAAGCCTCCCTCCTTCATTCAGCCCATTCGTCAGACACTAACACATACTCCCTGAGTATCTGCTCAGAGCTAGCACCATGCTAGGTGGTAAGGATCAAGGACCCCCTCCTCATGAAGTCCACTGGCTAGAGAAAGAACTTCTCTGTTCCTGCTCCCTGAGATAAGAAACCTTAGAGAGATTTTGATTCATGAGGTTTGACCTTGCTAGGGAGCCTCTGAAGGGCCTTTCTACTGCTTTCCTGATACATTTCCTCTGACCCAGGATGACCTTCCCATGCTGGACGGGGTGAGGAGCTTAGGGAGTACAACATGTATTCCATCCTCCGGGCCAAGATCTGTGCTAAGCACTTTACATGCATTACCTCATTTAATCCTCACAACAATAACAATCACAACTAACACAGATGGAGCGTTGGAGATACGTCAGACACAATTCCAAGCACTTATCACCTCACTTAATCTGCACACTACCAATTGCTATAGGTACTTTTATGATCCCCATGTTGCAGATGAAACTAAACCTTGCCCATAGTCACAGCCAGCAGGTGGCAGAGCTAGGTAATTTCAATCCAGACAATCTGGCTTCAGGGTCTGGATTCTCAAATATCATGCCACAGAGCAGCCCTGCTGAGCAACTTTCCCAAGCTACATAGTTTTAAAGTAGTGGAGCCAAGATAAAATCCAGACAGATTCCAGAGTCTACATTCTAACCACCAACCCAGTGGTGTCTCATACCTCACAGTCCGTGGACACCTGAGAATTCCCTTTCTGGGGCCCACAAGGTCAGAGCTATTGCTATAACAACACTAAAATGTTGTCTGCCTTTTTCACTCTCAGGTGTGCACAGTGGAGTTTTCTGGAGGCTATTGTATGTGAAAATGTCATCATTCTGGTGGTTCATGAAATGTGTGATTGCTTAATCTTATGTTTTAATTTTTTCTGATTTATCAATAAGGCCTGTAGTCTAACTAGCATTATTATACCAAATCAATTTCCCAGCTTTCATATTGTCCTAAAGCTTTCTAAGATGTTACTGCTAGAAACAGCTGGGTAAAGAGTACACAGGACTTGGGCCGGGCGCGGTGGCTCATGCCTGTAATCCCAGCACTTTGGGAGGCCGAGGCGGGCAGATCACTTGAGGTCAGGAGTTCGAGACCAGCCTGGCCAACATGGTGAAACCCTATCTCTACTAAAAAAACAAAAACTAGCCAAGCGTGGTGGCACACGCCTGTAATCCCAGCTAATCAGGAGGCTGAGGCAGGAGAATCACTTGAATCCGGGAGGCGGAAGTTGCAGTGAGCTGAGGTTATGCCACTGCACTCCGGCCTGGGGGACAGAGCAAGACTCCTTCTCAAAAATAAATAAGAGTACACAGGACTCTCTACACTATTCTTACAACTTCATGTGGATCTATAACGATTTCAAAATAATTTATTATAATTTCCAATATGGTAAACATCCATAGATACAACAAACATCATCAAAAAGCTCGAGCTGCTGCTGCACTAAGACCGCCTCCAGTCTTCCATCGTACCTCCCCTCTCAGGGCTGAGAAGCAGAAGCTAGGACCGATTCCTAGAGACCAAACCTACAAGAGTGGAGGGAGGCAGCGGGGGCTTAATCCACACATTCACGTCCTACGTTGTCCCCTTCCTGGGCACCTCCCCCACTTCCTGAGTACAACTGTTAACATTAAAAACTACAAGAGTTACAACCATAAGCTTTCTCCCCTCTTTCTCCTCGTTCCTTTTTCTCCCTCTATGCCCTGCAATATCTTTTTCTTCCATACTTTGTTATACGTATTTTCCCTCAAAAATAAGCCATGAACTTTGGAAGGTAGAGGCAGGTGGATCACGAGGTCAGGAGATCGAGATCATCCTGGCCAACATGGTGAAACCCCGTCTCTACTGAAAATACAAAATTTAGCTGAGCATGGTGGTGCACGCCTGTAGTCTCAGATACTCGGGGGGCTGAGGCAGGAGAATCGCTTGAACCCAGGAGGCGGAGGTTGCAGTGAGCCGAGATCGCGCCACTGCACTTCAACCTGGGCGACAGAGCGAGACTGTCTAAAAAATAAAAATAATAATTTTTAAAAAGCCATGAAAAGGAATTTCTATAACTTTCTACATCAATGCACATTTGAAAAGAGAGTGAGCAGTGTCAAGTATGCAAAGTTGGGGACAAAGACATGGCTGTGACATTTGCTCTCTCCAAACAGGCACAAGAGTCTTTTTCATTTGAAGGGTTTCACTGCTAATCTCTAAAGGAGAAAAAGCAAAATATACCAGAATAAACTGAGATAAGTTGCAATATCTTCAGAGTATTAAACACAACAACTTACTGTGAATGCCCATTTGGGCTCCTGCAGGGAATGGAGGAAAAAGCAGAAGAAAGTTCCAGATGCTTTAAACCCCAGGGTGGTGAAGCTGAGACCCCAGCAAGGTGAGGTTACCAAAAGGGGCCAATTTGCATTTGTACTCCAGGCCTCAGCTCTACCCAGAGTACACTTTGGCCTCCTAGAAGCCAGTCCCCACTATCCTAACCTAGTAGGATTTCCCCTATGGCTCAGTTACAACACTCTCCACAACTTGCAACAGTGTGCCCTGTGTATTGTGAAAGCCCTTCCTGGTTGGCTTGTTAATCACCTCTCCAGAGAGGCAAATTTAGGGGTGTAGACAGGCAGGCTCTGCTTCACTCACCTCGATAAAACCTGGCACAGAGTACCCAGCTCAGAGCAGTGGTCACTGCAAACAAGCAAACAAATGCCTGGCAATCAACTGCCCAGAGGTCTGGGCACAGAGAGATGGCTGTAAGAGCAGTATGGCCCCAGCTGGCCATGGAGTCCATGGAAGTGGATGAGAGGCCCCCATGGAAAGCAGAGAAGGAGAGACTAGCCAAAAACAAAGCCCTCAGAATGCCCTTATCAAAGAATGAAACGGAAGAAAAAGCGCAGCAAATGAGTCCCAGTCCTAGAAGTCATCGCAGAGCCAAAGAGGCACCAAGCGCATAGCATCACCAAAGCCGGGGAAGACTCCGGGACGTGAGGTGGTCAACAGAGCCAAACCCTGCTGCTGATCCTTCAAAATCTGTCACGTCCGATCCCTTTCTCCAGTTCCCATTGCCACTGACATCTTCCAACCTGAAGCTATTCCGGAATCTCCAATCGTCCTGCACATATTGGCAGCAAGTGTCCGTGTGCTGGAGCAGTGCTACCTGGGGAACGCAGCAACCAAGAGAAGGGCAGGTCCTGCCCACCTGCACCCCAAGCTAATGTGGCAGACTAGGGGTGCTCAATGTCTCAGTGACCTAAAGAGTGATGTAAGAGAGATGAGGAGGGGACAGTGCAATGCTTTAGTTAGGATGGCAGGGGGAGGTCTCTCAGAGATGTCACACAGGGACTTGGACTTGAGAGATGAAAATGAGTCATGTATTAAGAACTGAGGAGTTGAGGAGAGAAGGGCCTTGGGCTGTTCAGGAACAAAAAGAGGCCGCTGCGGCTGCACCAGAGTAGAGCCAGGAAAAAAGCAGAGGCGGCCGCCACTGGAACCTGCAAAACCAAGGCAGGAAACAGAGCTGGACTGCATTCAGAAAGCAGTGGGATGACACAAGAGGGTTTGGGCAGGAGAGTGACGAGATGGGGTGAGGCTTTCTGGCTTCTAGTCTACTCTATATTCAACTTCTCTGAACCTTTTGTCTTCTTGAATAAGCAATCTACAAAGCATCTGATTCAAACCGCTTTTTAAACTTTCTAAATAAAATCTAGTAGTTCATCTGCTGGCTTTAGAGACTGTCAATGTTCAAGAGAA
>NW_012105586.1:905179-925331 GCF_000951045.1 Mandrillus leucophaeus
AGCGAGACTGTCTAAAAAATAAAAATAATAATTTTTAAAAAGCCATGAAAAGGAATTTCTATAACTTTCTACATCAATGCACATTTGAAAAGAGAGTGAGCAGTGTCAAGTATGCAAAGTTGGGGACAAAGACATGGCTGTGACATTTGCTCTCTCCAAACAGGCACAAGAGTCTTTTTCATTTGAAGGGTTTCACTGCTAATCTCTAAAGGAGAAAAAGCAAAATATACCAGAATAAACTGAGATAAGTTGCAATATCTTCAGAGTATTAAACACAACAACTTACTGTGAATGCCCATTTGGGCTCCTGCAGGGAATGGAGGAAAAAGCAGAAGAAAGTTCCAGATGCTTTAAACCCCAGGGTGGTGAAGCTGAGACCCCAGCAAGGTGAGGTTACCAAAAGGGGCCAATTTGCATTTGTACTCCAGGCCTCAGCTCTACCCAGAGTACACTTTGGCCTCCTAGAAGCCAGTCCCCACTATCCTAACCTAGTAGGATTTCCCCTATGGCTCAGTTACAACACTCTCCACAACTTGCAACAGTGTGCCCTGTGTATTGTGAAAGCCCTTCCTGGTTGGCTTGTTAATCACCTCTCCAGAGAGGCAAATTTAGGGGTGTAGACAGGCAGGCTCTGCTTCACTCACCTCGATAAAACCTGGCACAGAGTACCCAGCTCAGAGCAGTGGTCACTGCAAACAAGCAAACAAATGCCTGGCAATCAACTGCCCAGAGGTCTGGGCACAGAGAGATGGCTGTAAGAGCAGTATGGCCCCAGCTGGCCATGGAGTCCATGGAAGTGGATGAGAGGCCCCCATGGAAAGCAGAGAAGGAGAGACTAGCCAAAAACAAAGCCCTCAGAATGCCCTTATCAAAGAATGAAACGGAAGAAAAAGCGCAGCAAATGAGTCCCAGTCCTAGAAGTCATCGCAGAGCCAAAGAGGCACCAAGCGCATAGCATCACCAAAGCCGGGGAAGACTCCGGGACGTGAGGTGGTCAACAGAGCCAAACCCTGCTGCTGATCCTTCAAAATCTGTCACGTCCGATCCCTTTCTCCAGTTCCCATTGCCACTGACATCTTCCAACCTGAAGCTATTCCGGAATCTCCAATCGTCCTGCACATATTGGCAGCAAGTGTCCGTGTGCTGGAGCAGTGCTACCTGGGGAACGCAGCAACCAAGAGAAGGGCAGGTCCTGCCCACCTGCACCCCAAGCTAATGTGGCAGACTAGGGGTGCTCAATGTCTCAGTGACCTAAAGAGTGATGTAAGAGAGATGAGGAGGGGACAGTGCAATGCTTTAGTTAGGATGGCAGGGGGAGGTCTCTCAGAGATGTCACACAGGGACTTGGACTTGAGAGATGAAAATGAGTCATGTATTAAGAACTGAGGAGTTGAGGAGAGAAGGGCCTTGGGCTGTTCAGGAACAAAAAGAGGCCGCTGCGGCTGCACCAGAGTAGAGCCAGGAAAAAAGCAGAGGCGGCCGCCACTGGAACCTGCAAAACCAAGGCAGGAAACAGAGCTGGACTGCATTCAGAAAGCAGTGGGATGACACAAGAGGGTTTGGGCAGGAGAGTGACGAGATGGGGTGAGGCTTTCTGGCTTCTAGTCTACTCTATATTCAACTTCTCTGAACCTTTTGTCTTCTTGAATAAGCAATCTACAAAGCATCTGATTCAAACCGCTTTTTAAACTTTCTAAATAAAATCTAGTAGTTCATCTGCTGGCTTTAGAGACTGTCAATGTTCAAGAGAAACAAAGAAAATAAGACACCTGAGGGCTCATCCCCTCCTCTTGTCCAGACGATTCTAATACAGAATAGGAATAGGTGAGAGTGGGGACAGGGAGTCGGTAAGCAGGAGAAGGAGCTTTCTACTGCCTCCCATTGAGGCTGTTACTGATGAGACTGAGTTTCAGCTTCTCAAACTATCTTCATCCAAAGCAGCAAACTGTGGGCTACAGCCTTTCATCTCAGATGCAGTTTGTTTGGTCTATCCATGGATTTAAAAAAAAAAAAAAAAATCTATTGGAAGAAATCACAGAAAAATCCCCATTTTACTCTTAGAGGTCATCCCTGGCCCCTACAGGCATCTGGGTTTCTGGCACACCCTCTGGCCCCTCCTACCTTCACCATACTAGGTCCCCTTCCTACTCTGGGCCTTTCTCAATTTAGGCTTTCACCTGGCCCTCAATTCTTCTGATGATCAATATCCTCCACACCCTTCCAGGTCAAGTGCACACATCTAGATGTGTATACTTTCTCAATTTAGGCTTTCACCTGGCCCTCAATTCTTCTGATGATCAATATCCTCCACACCCTTCCAGGTCAAGTGCAAATCCCAGCTCCTCCACGAAAGCGTTCCCAACAACTCACGACGACTGCTGGCTTTTCTGATTTCCCAGACGGTGAGCTGCACGTTCTGTAAGGCCTACGGAGAATGGTCCCGCAGGAAGGAAAACTGCTGGTGAGGAAATCAATCAGGAGCTTTCGTAATAGCCCAGACAAGGGATGGCTGGGTCTGAATTCAAGCAGTAATAGTAATCAAACTATTTTACAGGACAGAATCAGCACGTGGTTACCGGCTGAAAATAACAGTAATAAATAACAACTTACGGTGTTTCCTATATGTCAGACACTAGCCTAAGGGCTTTATGTCCAGTAACTCATTTACTATTGACTGCAACCACATGGCACATGGGGTGGGCACCATTACTGTCCCCATTGAACAGATAAGAAAGCGAACACAAATAAGCCGAGGACTTGCCCAAGGTCACACAGCTGGAATGGCATTGCCAGAACTGACCAAGGAGAGTGAGTTAGAGGGTATCAAAGGAGAGGCAGAGAAAACCAGTCCCACAGCTTCCTTCTCTGCCAAAGTGTTACCATCCTAATGTAAAAGAAAAGGCTTCTTGCCACAAGCTTGTTCCAGTGACTTAAGGAAACGCTATTCAGGTTGTTAATTTTTTTCTGAATTTCAGAAATAATATTTTCATTCAGAAAGACAAGGTCCCAGATTTTCTAAAAATTGCTAATTTACCTAGTAGAATACACGATTCAAAATGAGATTTCAAGTGCCACCATTATTCATTCAGCATGCTAATTTCCGAAACTACACATTTATTAATTGAGGTTTAAGTCAAAACATAGGAACCACCTTACTTAGAAGTCTTTTTTAAAAGTGAAAAGTCAGATTCATATTTATAATTATCTACAAAAAATATACTTCTATATTAATAATGATAAAACAGTGAAAGTGGTTTCAACTTTTTATATCCTATGTATTTTTAGAATTAGAAAAAAGGGGGAGATATAACTAAGATGAAAAGATAGAAAGCTATCCCAGGGTTTCGCTCTTTGGAATTAAGATTATGATAGACCTATCTAGATGGTCAGATGGTCTCCCATAAAACAGCTCCTGTAAAGAAATGAACTACTGGCCGGGCGCGGTGGCTCAAACCTGTAATCCCAGCACTTTGGGAGGCCGAGACGGGCGGATCACGAGGTCAGGAGATCGAGACCATCCTGGCTAACACGGTGAAACCCCCTCTACTAAAAATACAAAAAAATAAGCCGGGCGAGGTGGTGGCCCCTGTAGTCCCAGCTGCTCGGGAGGCTGAGGCAGGAGAATTGCGCGAACCCGGGAGGCGGAGCTTGCAGTGAGCGGAGATCTGGCCACTGCACTGCAGCCTGGGCGACAGAGCGAGACTCCGTCTCAAAAAAAAAAAAAAAAAAGAAATGAACTACTGATACATGCAACAATATGGCTGAATCTCAGAAACAGTTTGCAGACCAAAACAAGACAAACGCCAAAGGGCAAGGGCTGTATGATTCCACTCCCATGAAACCCCAGAAGAGGAAAAACCAGTGTGTAGGAACAGAAAGTCGATCAGTAGTGACCTTGGGCAGGGAAAGACTAACTTCAGAGCAGCAGAAAAGAACTTTTTGGGGTGACGGACATGTCCTATGACTCGACAGCGGTTAAGAGTTACACGGGTGTGAAACCTGTACTATACAGTTAAAGCAGTTACCTTTTACTGTATGCAGATTGTACCTCAGAGTTGATTTTTAAAGTCAAATAACTAAACAGGTCAATAAATCCTAAATTCTCATCTTTAAATCATGTTAAAATGAAACTTTAATGCACCAAGAAAATATTTTCAATTGTGTTCACTTTCTTATCTGTCAAATAGGGACAGTAATGGTGCCCACCACATGCAGTTGCAGTCAATAGGAGATGACTTACTGAACTTCTGTAAAGCATTTCGGCTAGTGCCTGACATATAGGAAACACTGTAAGTTAATATTTTTTATTATTATTATTTTCAACCAAGTCCTGGTTCTGCCCTGTAGAATAGTTTCATTATTTGTATTTATAAGAATTTTTTAACTCAACTCTAACAGTCCTCTACTCAAAACCCCCCAAAGTTTCCCCACCTCACTGGCAAAGTCTACTCTGGTCCTTCTGGCGACCCGAGAGCTGAGCCCACACTTCTTTGATCATTTACTCCACCCTCCTCAGGTCTGCTCCAGGTACATGAACCACAGAACCAACCTCCTCCACTCTCCCTGCCCAGCCCTTCTCTCCATACTCTTTAGACAAATGTGGACTGTAATCAGCAAGGTAACTCTGCTCTAGGGCGTAACACTGGCATTGGCTGCTGTTACATAAAGCTGCATGCACCATCTCACATGGTCAACACGTACTAATGTTTTTATTTTTAAAAATATATAAGAATAAGCAAATTTTATTGGTGTTTCATTTAAATTTATATAAGTAACTCCTTTTATATGCTTTGCCCAGAGAATAATCAGCAATTATGCTATCAGTTTAATCCATTTAAAGCACCTAGTTTCTTAAATATTGACTTGATCAAAACTAACTGGAAAGTGACAGCAATACGTGATGGAATACATTAGACCCAATTTTCCTTAATATTAAGGACAATTCATAATATATTCATACTAAAATATGTATTATTGCTACAATAGACTAATCATCATCATCAAAGTAATTGTTACAAGCAAAAAACAGCTTAGAATCACACAGTATTAAAATTTCTAAAATTCTATGAACAACCCATTTTTGTATATAGATTTGCAAATAAGAATCTAAGCTACTATGCTGGAACAAACGATGCGAAAAAAAAATCAAACAAGCTTCAGTTTACTGAAACGGCATTAAATTATATTTGGTTAAGAAATGAGCAGGACTGATATAACAATAAACAGATGAAAACACAAACCAAGAAACACTTATACACCACTTTTGAAAAAGAACAGGAGTCAAATTAGCTCTGAAATACAAAAAAGTACCCTCTTTCAAAAAGCTGTCAGGTCCACTAAGTTGTCCAACTGAAGAAACTGTCCTAAAGCCTGGTGCTAATCTCAGTAGTGAACACACATTATCACCACACTCCTGCTCCCTTACAATCCGGTTTCCCTAGCATAGTGGGGAGGATATCCTAAAAATGGAAATCAGCTTGTGTCACTGTCCAGTAGCCCTACAGGCCCTATAAACCTTAGCTCTCACACCAATGTCCTCTTATCCCAGAGCCCCTGATGGGGCCAAGCTCCAGACCATGGCTTGCTCTCTGTTCTGTGAACTACCACGCTCATTTCCACTCCAGGGCCTTTGTACTACTATGGGTTCACTCTGCCTGGAATTTTCTTTTTCCAGATCTTCATATGTCTATGTGGCTCCCGGTTATTACCTAAGTTTCAGTTCTACTAGCAATCACCTCCACAGAATAGTCTTCTCTGACCATGTAATCCAAAGACCACCTTTCACCTCCAGCCATCATCCTTTGTAACAAGATCTTGTTTAATTGTCTTCACAGCACTGTTCACTATCTGAAATTACCTTGCTTGTCTTCCTGCTTTTTTAACCGTCTCCCTCTTGGAGTATGTTACTGGCAGAGCCCTTGCCCACCTAGTTCACTGCAGAACCCATAACATACTGGGGTACAGTCTGTGCCTGATGAAAGAGGGAAGGAATGAATGAATGTTAGGGACAACTGAGATAATGGACCCATTCCCGAGATAAAGCCATTCCTAGATAAGTCTAGGAAAATAAGAAGGAAAACAGTGGAACATCTCAAAAGTTAAGTATCAGGATGGGTGTGCAATTGAAGCAAGTAGGATACCGATGATCTGAGAATGCTGCCTCAATAGTTAGTGCTGAAAATACTGGCAGGCTGTGGACTCTATTGCTTCTTCTAAAGGAATCAATAACAAACAATATGATATGCCCATGACGAGGATCCCGCAGTCCCTGAAACTCAACTGTCAGGCATATATAAACAAATTATTCTATGCTATTGTCTTCAAGACCATACACATCATAAGAAACAGAACTGACAACTAAAATCCATCAAAGCAATGCTGATCCGTTCCCAGAGAATAACCTAACCCTAAAATAACCGTCAGGATTGTATGTATAAGTATTTATAAGTCAATCTTGTTCAAGTTCAAACTTTTTTATATTTGAATTTTGTTGTGTGGTTATTTCTCCGTTTTTCGAGCACTTACTGCTCATTTTCACTGTCTGAAAATGAGAGCAATAAATACGAGAAGGGAAAACTGTAAATTATCCTGAAATAAGTCTTAATCCTTAAAAATTACTGGGGTGATTGTTGAAAAACACTGATAGATTTCATGCCATAACAATAAGGTCTAAACAGCATATAACTAATATTCTTCTAATAATGAAAATACAACAAAAGATGCTAAAAATTTTTCTCATAAAAAGTGGGCAATTTTTATAATACAAGTAAAAGTTTCATTACTACCAGACCATTTAAATTACACCCAAATCAGAAATGTGTTAACCATTAGAAACATAAGAGGACACTTTTCCACTGATACTTGGCATTTAGGATCAAAGGCAGTCTTCTGCAGATCTGATATTAAAACTTGTCAAAAGCAAAATCAAATTGTAAAAGAGCCCAAAAAAAAAAAAAAAAAGAAGTAGTTATTGCTACCACTTTTTGACTGGCATGCAGACTTTTTTAAACACAAGTTTGATATAATTGAAATATAAAGCAAAAGTTTGAAGTGTCAAGTCTAATACACTAGAAATATTACAAGCCTAATACTGTACAAGAATTAAGGCATAATTAATCATAAGGTTAAAGGTGTAGACACAGCAAATAAATGATTCTGAATAGCAATGCAACAAGAACAGTATCAACATTTAGATTCCACTTTGGAAGAACTCACAACCATTCTAGCACTGGATCAAGACTCCTCCAACAAAACAGTTCCTAGACGATAGAAAACTGAGCTCCTTTGAGTGACCAGGTTCATATTAAGAATCAATCTTAAAATAGGAAAATAAATGAAATCTATGAAATATATATGAGCATAACTTTGATGGACGATGACTGTGAAATCCACTTTGTTCTCTTTTCCCTCCCCCACCTCACCATTTCAAAAATAATTTGCCTTCAAAAGCATGTCAATAAATCTGCAAGTTTTAAAATAATAGAAAGCATGTGCCCCATGTGTTGGCCAGATTCATTTTTTATGATATACGTCCTCTGCATTAAAATAAACATTTCTGATAAAGAAAGTAATGAAAAGAAATCAAAAGGATCCATTTCAAAAATTTCACATCTCTCAATGCAACACAGGACTGAATTTATTAAACTTGGCCCCGCTAATTAAATTGAACTTGTGATCTCTAGTTAGAATCACCTGTAAATGATAAAAAGGTGTCCAAAGTTTCAGTTGATGAGGGATACAAAATGTTCTCAAGTCTGAGAGTTTTAAGTTAAGGACTTAAAAAAAAATTACATACTTCATATTTTTGGTTTTGTCCTTCTTATTTTAAAAATAAGTGCTTATGAAGATTTTAAAAAGAGAACATTTCTGACACCCACGAATTTCTATAACTACAAGTGAGATGATATTGAAACCAGAAAATAAGAATCCTACTCTAGAATATATTATTAGATCCACATAACTGGTTCTACTTATCAGAACACCCTTGAGGCTATGAAAATATCCATAGCAGAATAATTTAATCACCAGGTAATCCCACATCTCCTGTAAAGAGAAACACATCTTACATTTCAATATCTGCCCTCTTGTTTTTATTCTGAGAACAGGTTTTTCAAGGACAAAATGCTTAAAGTTTCTTCTTTGAACATTTGCGGTCTCTATAAATAACTTTTAATCCTCTCTTTTCAACCAACAGATAATCACAAAATAAAAAATGCCAAAAATGAAAGCTTAATAAGCTTCAAAACAAACACACACAAAAAACTCACACTAGAGTGTGGAAAGGGAGAATTCAAAAAGAAAGTCTTAATGAAAATCCCTAAGAATGAGTCCTCTACTCAGGGAACCACAGAAACGCCATCCCACGCCCCAACAACGCACATTCCATCCACTGCATGAACAAATGCACAGTATGAACGCAATGAACTAATTAATGGTATTAAGAAACAAAAATGAGAATCCAGGAGAAATGAATGTGTGTGCTACTATCTTGTAAAAATCAAGAGCTGGTCTAACATCTAGGTCATGTATTTGTATAAATTCTGATTTTTAAACTCACCTGATTCATTTTCAATTCCTGTTGTGTTCTGTAAAGATACACACAACAAAGAAACTTCTTTGATTACATGAACCCTAAAAAGAAAAACAGACAATTGTAATATGTACCTGCCTACAAATTTACAGGGATTTAAAACCACATACAGAACTGTAGAGTTTGCTCAAAGGGCTATTTATAAAGCAACTCTATGCCAAATCAACTTCAATCTATGCTGAGAGCTTCCTTGTCAGATTTATTATCTCCAGTAAAATAGATTTCTTACTCCTCTTTACTAGGGCTTCACTGTACTCTACAACTGAAAGCAGACTCATTAGGATGACATCAAATCTTTACTTTGGAACTGCATCATTCCTAAGAAGAAATAAATTAGCTTTGTTAATAGAAATACAAAGCATTACTGAGTACCTTATTATGCAATATAAGTGTCCTTCTTTTTCTTTTACCAATACTGTGTTGAATGTAAACACCATTAGACCCCATTACATTATTCTGTTTTTCAAGTTCCTGAATTAGAAAGGTGAATTTACTAACATTGGCCACCGGGAGGTCTCTCTGAGGAAAAGAACAAAAAACTGGCAGTAAAATGCAAATGTTTTAATAAAAGATGTTTGGAAACAGCTACATTGTCCCTTTAAAAACCCGTGTTCAATGTATTCATAGTACAGTAAATTAAGAAGACAAAATTATTTCTTGTAAGTGCATATGACATGTTCGTTTCTAAATAATAATCTCTGAAAATGGTCCTTTCTGCAATGTATGCCTTAAGAGTCATGGATGTAATTCAAAATATATTAAATCACGACACTTTAAGTAGAACTTCCACTGTAAGGTTCTAAACATTTCCCACAAGTTTATATACATACACCATTAGGCATAATTCTCCTATTTCTTTATGTACTTGTTTATAACTTATCTTTCCTTCCTTGACTCACAAGCCTCTGCTTACATTGTAACATTATGTTCTAATTGTTAATAACCCAAAGAATACATTCTTCCTACTGCCTACCCACTGTTTTGATATTTTACCCTTGTTTTTTAATAAGGTAGTTGGATTTTTCTTTCCTTTTCTTGATCTATTTAACCACTCACCTGATCACCCTTGACCACCAAAAGCACTATATTTAAGTTAGGGCCTGGCCGTCTGAACTACTTTTATTCATCATTGGCATAAGGATGTATTCCATGAGATTGCATCTTGTTAGAGAGCGCACTGCTAGCCAAACCAATATAAACTCTTGGTAAGCAAGTACTCAGAAGAAGAAAAAAAAAAAAAAAAAAGCCAGAGAATTGAAAGTTAAACCATGAAGTCCATTCCTTTACATTTTAGTACTGAGCATCTTTCTCATCTGTATTTACATGTCCTGCCTTAGTAAACATCATATATTGAACATAATCAACCCTCTTCGCTAAGACTTAAGATTGTTATCAAGCTAAAAATGTGTATTTTGGTATTAAATAGTGATGAGGTTAGTCATCTCTCAGATGTGCACACCTGACCCTCGACCAGAAATGCCTACTGACTACTATCCAATTCCACGTGGTGGCCCTGCATGACACCTTATTCCCCCAGGTGAATAAGATGTTAGGGGTTTCACTTGTCCTCTTACAAAGCTTTTATGGGTAGATGTATTAACACTGGCTCAGGGGAGTTCTCTTTGAGGAACAGAACAAAATACCTCTGCGGTAAAATGCAAATGTTTTAATAAAAGATGTTTGGAAAGAGCTATAATGCTTTACCATTTCCCTTTGTTTGCCTTTTCCCTCTCACAAGAATCATCGGTATTATGATCACACTATCATTTACGAAGCTTCTTCCAAGGATCAGCAGGCACTGTGCTGCCTTCAGTGAACCAGCTCAGGTCCCCTTCACCAAAATAAGCACAGCACCAGCATCCTCAATTAACAAGAGAACAAGATAATTCGGTCAAGGTCTCATAATTTTGGTTTCTGCTAAAGCACCTAAACTACATTTCACCCATTTTTTACTCCTGCCTCCCAATGAGCACCCACTATGTGTCAAGCACTGCCCTTGAGCAGTGGAAAGGAGGAAGATCCCTGCCCTTTTGGGGAAGACAGCTACAGTAAATACATAAGTAAAATATGTGGCATGCCAGAAAATGAAAGTGCTTTAGAAAAAAATAAAGAGTTATGGAGAGGGAGATAGTTATCACAATCTGTCTCTACCTCTATGTGTGCAAATTCAACAATGTGGTCAGAGAAGGACTCAGAAGGGGCAGTCTACATAAAAGCCAGGAAAGGGACGAGCTTCGAATAGGAAAGTATGGGGAGAAATGTTATATGGAGGTGGAGGTGGAAGTGAAAGCGAGAAGCCTCACAAGGCTGCGAGCCTGGGGAAGCAGAGAGGGAGCCAGGATGCTGGTGTGGCTGGTACACAGTCGGTGAGGGGCACATGAAGAAGCAATGTGGGAGGCTGATGCCCAATCTAACCAAGAGACGATGGGGGCATGGCTCAGGCAGTAGAAGAGATGTGAGAAGTAACTGGATCCTGGATGGACGGACGGAGGGAGGGATGGATAGAATTTTTATTTTATTTTATTTATTTTTTTGAGATGGAGTCTCGTTCTGTCACCAGGCTAGAGTGCAGTGGTGTGATCTCGGTTCACTGCAAGCTCCGCCTCCCGGGTTCAAGCAATTCTCCTGCCTCAGCCTCCCAAGTAGCTAGTACTACAGGTGTGCGCCACCATGCCCAGTCAATATTTTTGTATTCTTAGTAGAGACAGAGTTTCACCATGTTGACCATGATGGTCTCGAGCACCCAAGATGTACTGCAGTTTTAGATCTTAGGCATGAAAGAAAGAAAGGAAGTCAGGGATGGCACTGAGGTTTTTGTCCTGAGGGCATGGGAGGATGGAGCTGCTGTTTTGAGACGCTGCCTTCTTCTTACCATCTGCTTTTCATGTTTTCCCTCTTTAATACTTCTTTTCTTTTCCTCACCTTTTGTCATTGCTAGCTCATAGGCACAATTCAGACAGCTGAGATATCCTAACATCTGATACTGAATAACTAAAATAGTACTTAAAACATTGTATTCTTTATTATCTCAATGAATCTCATGTTTTTCTTTTTTTCTGGAGACGGGGTAGTACTCTGTCACCCAGGTTGGAATGCAGTGACACAATCACAGCTCAGTGCAGCCTCGAACTCCTGGGCTCAAATGATCCTCCCACCTCAGCCTCCTAAGTAACTAAGACAACAGGCTTGCACCACCATGCCCGGCTAATTTTTTTTTTTTTTTTTTTGGCAAAGACGGAGTCTCACCTTGTTGCCCAGGCTATCATCTTTTTCTTTTCTTTTCTTTTCTTTTTTTTTTTTGTTGAAACAGAGTCTTGCTCTGTCACCCAGGCTGGAGTGCAGTGGCGCAATCTCAGCTCACTGCAAGCTCCGCCTCCCGGGTTCATGCCATTCTCCTGTCTCAGCCTCCTGAGTAGCTGGGACTACAGGTACCCGCCACTACGTCCGGCTAATTTCTTTTTGTATTTTTAGTAGAGACAGGGTTTCACCTTGTTAGCCAGGACGGTCTCGATCTCCTGACCTCGTGATCCGCCCGCCTAGGTTTCCCAAAGCGCTGGGATTACAGGCGTGAGCAGCCAGCCTGCCCAGGCTATCATCTTTTCTTAATTAAAAAAAGGTTAGAATATAATTCAGATTGTTACATAATTAATAATCTTTTCTTTCTACACTACCTGTTTCCTCTCTGTCCAAATGAGAATGCACTTATTATTTCTTTCAGAGAAAAGAAAAATCATAACATCTTTTTCTTAAAGATTCACTATATATCTGTGTGGGGAGAGCCTCCTCCCTATGACTTCCAATAGCTAATTGCTAAAAATCAGACCCTCATTTTTTCCTCTCTGCCTCTTGGACTCACAAAATTGTCAATCTATATACATAAAATACTGTACAACAACAAAAACACTGTAAATCTGACAGTGAATTCTCAAATGTTATTTTAAAAACTTAATTCTTTATTCAACTATATCAGAAACAAGGGGTATTAAAGGCAAAGAAGTAAGACCTGGGCAGAGTCTCTCAACAGAAGAACCCTGCATTTTGGACTGGCCAACTCCTTGAGCAAGACAGTCCCTTTCCTTATGGGCATTTAACATTGCTCTGAGCAATCAACACTAGCAGTGCCTCCAATAATTCTGACAATCGAAAATACCTACACACATTCTCAAATACCCTTCCAACTGAGAACTTCTGAATGTGGTAACCATGTGATGAGCTCCAACAGGATAATAATGTATTTTAAGGCAACTACAGCATCTAAAAATGTTTGGAATAACTTCCTTAAGATTTCTCCAGCACTGCTCAAAACCCCCATGGAAGTGCCATGGCAATCCTACATAACTTTCATATTCAGTGTTGACTTCAACAGTCCTGTCTTTACACGCCCATGTAACTAACACACGGTGTCTCCAGGCCAAGGTTTTATCAAATGTGAGAACCTGAATGATCAATCCAGCAGTGCAGAGGCAGAGAGAAATCTTTCTAAGTGTATCACTGAAACCTTAACAATTCTGCCAAACGCTCTTTTTTAAAGCGCTAAACAATTAAGTGCCTCTGCTTTGCTAACGGCAGATACTGAAAATCTTTAAATCCCTAGGACTTCTCCAACCTTGGCTTATGCCTTAGTTTCTTTTCTGGATTTCCACGTCTGATCAAACCTTCTTGAATATTTCTACAGCACCCCTTGAATAAGTCTAACATATCCCTTCTATCCCACCTTAATATTTATCAGTCCTATAAGAACATACACTCTTAGAAAATAAGAGTTTGATCTCTATTTTACATATCTAAGATTTTAATATGAGTAGATGCACTTAACTTTTCAAGATATCGCTTTCGAGTTCTAGACAAATCAGTCTTAGAAACATTTATTAATAGCATAAAGATGATTTGATGATTAATGATCAGTATCAATATAACAACAATAAAATAATTTGAGTCATTTTTAAGATACTAGTCCCATAAAGTGTCAACACAACGTCGACAACTGTTAAGCTGCTGTCTTCTGACACGGAAGTCCAGAGACCAGAAAATCTAGACACATGTGGGACAGCCCTTTCCCTGGGTCGGGACAGCCCTTTCCCTGGGTCATAACAGCCCTGCAGCCCCAGCACCCTCTATTACCAATCCTCTGAAATAAAGCAGGTTTATCTAAACAAAGACACAAACTAGCATTAATATAATACATGTTACACTTAAACTGTCTTCATATCTGCCCTTTACGGACTTCTAAAAATCTACAAATCTATATGAAAGGCAAAGTAGGAGCAACAGATTTTTTTTTAAATTAGTTTAAGTCTGTGGGGGAAGGGACAGAATTGGGAAAATACATATTTGATTTGTACATTCACCTTTAAATCACTGATACAATTTTTTACAATTTTCTTTAGGATCACTTTAGATCTCTGGCAGGGAGGGAAGAGTATCTGGAAAATAATTAACTTTGCAATAGTCACATAGAAGTCACTGATATTATTTTACAATTATTTTAAGTTACAAAAAATTCTACATTGTGACATCAAGAATCAGAAAAAAACTAACTTTTATGATTCAGGAAGTTTATGGATAAAGAGTAAAACAGAAATAAGTAAGAGAATATGTTTTTATCGAATTTAAAAGACCAGAATGAAAACATGGACTAGACACAAGAAAAAAAGTTGCCATTTTGGGAAAGGAGTCTTAGAAAGTTCATGGCCAACATAAAAAAAAAATTCTAAAGCTAATCACCACATAAAGAAGATCTCAAGGCAAATAAATACTGTAGCAAATACAGAGATGATTCAGCTTTTAGCAGACTAGATTTGTAGTGTCGTCTAACACTGACCTTAACTTACTCTGACCAAAAGATTCTTGCAATCCTGAAACTTCTAGAAGAATAATAAAAATGTCTGAAATACGCCTTCTCAAAAACAGTTTTTACTGATTTCAAAATGCTATTAAAGTATTCACTGTCATAGAAAACTACCACGTATAACTCCTAAATTACAATCTTTGAACTTTTCTTTCTTCAGAAAATCTCCACAACTAGAATCTGTAAACTTCAGATATCAATATGAAAACACGTAGCACCCACTTGTTAGATTAAACAAAAGCACAGATATTGAATCTGCCCAGGAATTTGGTAAAGGAAAATTCATCAGTTTTCCTTTTCTAAAACAATACAATTTCACAAGAGTAATCATCTAGCTTCATACTAAAAAATATAGCCCCAACCTTGGTATTAAAATGCAGACTATATTACCAAATTAAATAAAGTGAAAAGTCAAACCTGATACTTTAAGAATGAGGAGATTCCATGTGTGTGGAGAGAGAGAGACTGCGCAGACAGGAAAGGTGTGGCAAGCTGCTGAGCCAGAGGCAATGAATTCCTTCTGCTTGAAACCACTCATGCCTCTCACCCCGGGAAGGATTTCTCCCAAGACCAAAAGACAACGGTTAACACAGAGTATACCACATACAGCAATTTCCCTACCTACAAAGACATAAGAAGAGATACAAGAATAGAATGTTCACAAATAAACCAGTCATTTCTCCCATTTCACTGATCAGTTTCCTCAGTGAGGCCCAGAAAATGCAGACAACTATCGCAGGCCCCGATTCCCCGAATGCATAGAGCAGAGAAACCTAAATAGCCAAGCGGAGTGTAGCGGCTTTACTCCTGGTGGGACGATCTGATACTAATAACACAGATTCCATGGAACAGATCAGAAAAAAGCAAGGGTCTGCTGTTCTCAGTGGCTTTAGAGCCACAGAGCTCCAATGAGAAAATGAGGCTGATTCAAGCTTTTGTTTGAAATATCTAAGTTTATAGAGCTCTGAGGTCAACAGCCCTCCGGCTCCAATGGGCCCCAAGCAATTAAATAACACCATATCAAAATGTCAAATAAGGGACCTGCTGATATGCTAGGAAAGGACTATAAATCCACATTTAGATTGTGGCATTCCAGGGTTTTTTCCCTGTCAGAATAGCTCTTCCTTTACTTGGGGAAAAAAAAAAAAAAGATTAAAGGGGAAATTTTCAAAAGCTACTGCTCCAAGCATCCATTAATAATGAGCCAGCTCGGAAGCAAACGTATGGCAGTTGCTGATTATTTATTCTTTATTATTGATTGCTGTTATTGACAGCTATTAATATATGCTCTCCCTCATACTTTTGATTAAATTTATACACCTAAGTCATATTCCACTGAACATGTAATTTATTACATCACAAATCTCAAGCTTTGTTTAGGGTTCCTACAATAATTCCCTATAACCCCCTTATTAAAAATACCCAGTTTCTCTAAAGAAATTAAAACATATTATCTTAGCTCTCACTATAGGATATTCCTCCCCTCCAATGGTACAAAAAAAAAAAAAAAACCAAAGAATTATTGTCAATTTTCCTGCATGAAGTAACTCCATCCAATCAAAGCACTCTTGAATTAAAATGTTAATTTCCTTTCCTTATTTTCAAGACTAATTGCCAAGAAACACAAATGTAAAAATCTAGGGGCAGGTCAGAATACAAGTTTTCCGATCAGTCCTTGCTCTCTGATGAGAACTATGCTGCAGATTCAAGGCCATTATTACCTCCTGCAAAACAGTATTAAAGTAACAGAAGCTTCCATGAAAGATTCTTTTCTGACATTTTCCCTACATTAGATGTATAAAAACTTTAACTTATAAAAGGAAAATTAAATCAATTCTTTACTAACGTTCAAATGCCAAGCTTCTAACTCAGACAAAATTTCTAAAGCAAGATGCCATATGATAGCTCATTTCACAACTCCCAAAACAAAATGAATCCTCAGTTGACCCCTGTGAGTTACCGTTTTTCCACTGGAGTTGCCAATGCAGATGTTACTTTTCAAATTAAGAGATGTCTAGGAATCCTGCAAAATACTTGTGAATTTCCTGAAAAGCGAAAGAACGCTATAGCAGCACGGACAGGGTAGTGATCCTTGCACCCCGGTCTTCATTTCTCACATGAAGACTCTCTAAGCAATACAGACATCTTACAAGGAGCTGCTCGGAGCTCTCTTCATCTTCCATACAACCTGCACATAAATGATGGGGAGGCTTCCTGAATCCACAGGTGAATAACCTAAAGCAAAATCAGAAGTCATAACAGATACAATGACAACTTAAACTCTTTTGCTACAGTGTCAGGCACACTTATATTAATACAAGATTCTATAGGTCTTCTCCCAAGATTTTACTAAGTTGTTTTTTTTTTCTTTTTTTTTTTTGGTAGAAAGTGACTCTTTTATTTTAAATAATTTGAGCTTTGGGGTTTATTCTCCAAATATGTTACTACTTCTCTAGAGTATTTAAAAATAATGGCAATGCCTGTTGTTTGCAGAGCAAAGTGTGTGCACTGTTCTACAGTTTAAGAGGTCCTTAAAACTACACACATGAGCTTTTTTTGGGGGGAAAAAAAGTATATTTCCTCAAAATAAATCGTTAGTAGTTCTTGTTTCAAGGTGAAGATAAATAAATGCCTAACCATTTATGATAAAAAAAAAAAAAAGATGAAAGACCGTCTTTTTATGTTTGTCTGCTTTAGTCCGCAAAGCAGTGCAACTCAAGTGGGCATCAGTGCAGAGCAAGGACAGAAGAGATGGGCGGTTCTAGGGGGCTCTGAGTTCCACGCTAAATCGAAACTTGACCTTGTGGTAGAGTTCCCAGATACCGTGTGAGGGGTTACTATCCTATTCCACACCCTATTCCAAAAGGTCTGCGGAGAAAGATGGAAGAGGAATGACTGAGAAGCAGAGCCTACGATCACCTGTAAGAGGAGCCTGGTTTCATGGCAGCCCATCAGGAAGGCAGCTTTGGCACCTGGGATGGGCAAAGAGGAGTTCTGGACTAGAAGGCACCATCGACAAGACAAAATTGAATATTTCAGGAAGATAAAGTTGACAGAAAAGAAAGAGGAAGTAGCTGAGGAGAGGGCAGCCAGAAAGACTGGGGCCAGGCAAGTCGTTTCAGAATCCAAGAGAACAGGCAATTAGGGTTTGAACTGCAGTCAAGAGCTGAAACAAAAAATATGATTGACACTGCAGAGGGAAGGAATGGGCAGAGTGTTAGCTAACTGAACAGGAGGTAAAAAAGAAATGGCAAAGATGAATCCCAAAATTGGAATGTGAGTGACTGTAGGAATGGTGGTTTGAATATATTTTAAGGATAGAGCAGTCAGGAGTAGGAACATTATTTAAGTGAAAGGTGGTGAGCTCCATTTTTTTTTTTTTTTGAGACGGAGTCTCACTTTGTCTCCCAGGCTGGAGTGCAGTGGCACAATCTCGGCTCACTGCAACCTCCGCCTCCCAGGTTCAAGCAATTCTCCTGCCTCAGCCTCCTGAGTAGCTGGATTACAGGTGTCCACCACCACACCCAGCTGATTTTTGTGTTTTCAGTAGAGATGGGGTTTCACCATGTTGGCCAGGCTGGTCTTGAACTCCTGACCTTGTGATCCACCAGCCTCGGCCTCCCAAAGTGCTGGGATTACAGGCATGAGCCACCGCACCTGGCCAGTGAGCTCCATTTTACTGACTCTAAGGAGATGCCCAACCTTCCCAGGAAGTGTACATCAGTCTCAAGTGGAAGAACAGGTCGAAGCACAAACAGGCCATCAACATCGGGATGGAGATTCAGAAGTCCCAAGTGGGTGCCTCAGGAAAGGAAATTGCCAAGAGGAAAAATATCCACAGAGAAGGGCAGATGGTGAAGGATGTGGCTTTGTGAAAGGCACGGAAGGAGCTAGAGAAAATAGTGGCCCCTTCCACCAAGTTCTGTAAGAGTGGGAGGGAAGGTCAAAACGCCTAAGGACCCAATAGATAACTGGGAAGGTTTTTCTCTCAACAATAACTGCCATGTTATTTCACAACACTCATTGTATTAGGAGAAATATCTAAGAAAAAATGTTACTAATGTTCATGAAAAACCTGAAGTATCTCAAATTGCCTGCTTATTCTTTATTCATCTCAAAACATTCCAATGAAAAAGAAAGGTAATCATAGTCTTCACCTTACAAATAGGAAGAGATAACAGGGGACAAGTGACCCACCTACCCCCTCCACAGCCGAAAATCACTCGTACTCCATGCTTGATCTGTGATACTGTCATTCTGTACATTGAGGTAGGGCTCCATTAAAATACTCGAGAGTTGCATTCATATATTTATCTCCCCAAGCAGGTGAGCTGACCTGCCTTCTAACAAGTGGTAACAGAGCTTCACAATTAAGAATCTAAATTTATCCCAAGAGCCATCCTTTTGAAAACTCCTACTTTCAGATGTACTGTAAAACTAAGTCTTTCAGAATTATAGCAAAGTCCCTAAAAAATAAGTCTCACAGCATGAGGAACATTTAGAATGTCACTTTTACACTGATACTCCAGATTATATTTAATTTATATTCTCTTAACAAGGTCTTGGGCAATGTACAGGATTCATAGTGAAGTATACTAGGGTTTAGTGAATCTTACAATTCAAATTTTGATGGCATCATTTAAATTATTTGAAAGTGCCACAGAATTATCCCACTAGAGTTTAACATAGGTCTCAGAACTACACATAAGCACATATAAAATGTGTGGGTTTTACCAATTTCCAGACAGACTGCCCCCTATAATCAAACTAACAGTTGCACTTAGCTTTACATATTTCAGACAAGCTGTTCCAAGAAGTAATTCAGCTCTTTCAAAGCAAAACCCAGAGTATGATTTATTGCAAGAGCCACAAAATATTCTTTTCACCAAAATGGCTGGAAAATAATAACTATTCAGTAAAATCTCCTTTATTGCATGTTCCAAAGGACTAATAAATGAAAACACAGTATAGGCATGACATGAATCAAGACTCTAAGAATAAATACTACACAGTACTAAGAAAAATACTGTAAGTATATTTCATTCCAAATGAGCCAGATTTACTACATACAATAATTCTAATTCATGCCTCAGGAAGGTGGGGGTGGGGAATGAAAGGCATTCTCTTTAAGAAAGAATATTTAAATGACACATGCATTCATTCCAGTGAAATTATACAGATGTTCTGTAATTCAGAAAACCACCCCTACCAAATGTGGCTCCAAAAGCACATCTCTTTTCATATGTTTTATTTATCAATACATTCTGATTAAAGATGACGTATGCCACAATAAAACTTCAATCAATACTATCTATACTTAAAAGATTACAAATAAGGATTTGGCAACTTATACTTTTCCTCCTAGAGGAAAGCTGCATTAATGCTATATGTTTTCCACAAAGATCAATGAACTATCTTTAAATTATAAAATATTAAGTTAAAGTTAGGTAAGCACTTCAAAAGTAAGCCTTACTGCCTCAGGGCAAATTCACCATTTCTGTGCATAAACCTCAAATTGGTTGTTTTAAAAAAAACAGGTTTCGGGCCGGGTGCGGTGGCTCACGCCTGTAATCCCAGCACTTTGGGAGGCCAAGGCGGGCGGATCACAAGGTCAGGAGATCGAGACCACAGTGAAACCTCGTCTCTACTAAAAATACAAAAAAAAAAATGAGCCGGGCGCGGTGGCGGGCGCCTGTAGTCCCAGCTACTCGGGA
>NW_012105586.1:925518-928686 GCF_000951045.1 Mandrillus leucophaeus
ACAGCATAACCTCTACCAATCTTCAAGGGGTTGCTAGACCAAGTTGTTTTTCTAGAAGACAACTGTTTCTGCGCTGTTCAGCATAATGGTCTACATGCTTAAATTATTTACCACGCATCAACTCTATGCAAATTTATTCAAATTCATAATTGAATCTGTATACTAAGATTGCTGATTCCATGTCATAAACACTCCTTCATGATCTCCAGGACACCTCACATTGCTTTACCTTATGCCACAAAACTGACGCTGAAGCGAAAGTGCTGAAACTGACCATTTAATGAAGTCAAAAAACCAAAGGTGGAAAGGAACGTGGACAGACCTGGAAGTCCATTTCTTGGCTTCAAGGTGTAAACCATCTAGTCTATCCTTACAGTTCTTAAAGAGATTCAATAATCTGTTTCAATAATTCAACCATACAGTTAGATGAGCCTTCCTTCACTGCAGCGGTTCAAATGGTATTTGGAAATGTCTGGAGATTTTACTGGCTGTCACACTGGAAGGAGGTGCTACTGGCATCTCCTTGATAGAGGACAGGGATGCTGCTAAACATCCTACAATGTACAGGACAGTCCTCCACAACAGAGAATTATCCAACCCAGATGTCAGTACGTGCAGAAGTTGAGAAACCCTGCTTTAATGGAGGCTAAGTATTGCTTTCAGTAATGGAGTCCACAGCTTTCAGACACTCCATGATGGTGGTTTTTACAGCTCTAACTAGAAACTTGTAGCTTCAAAAATAGAGAGATGGACTACCACCCCAGGCCTCTAACCAAATGTTGTCACCATAGGTGACAGCATAGCTGATGATCAGCGCACAAACCATGAAGCCCTAGACACAGGGCGGCAGTTATCTGTGGTAAGGATGGTCAGGTGATGTCCCTTATCATCTGGAAACTCCCTTAGCTACCCATCGTCATGCAAGTTTGACGATTTTCCCCCAACTATCAACCTACTCCTCTTCCAATCCCCATTATGGAGTTTTCCAGTAGAAGTCCACTGTTTTGGTTTTTTTTCTGTATGGGTATTAAAAGTAACATGAAAAGCTACTCAGAAGACACGAAAATAGTAAATAACCTAAGGTGCTTTCCATCCTGGAAAGTCTATGATTTAACAGGACTTAAAAAGGGTTTGTAAATCAGATTTGGAACTTGAAAAGAGACAGCCTGCTTAAAGAAACAGTCCCATGAATAAATAAACATCTAACGTAAAATAATCATCAAAAGAATGTGTGCAGATATATATACATAACTGCACAGCCACAGCCGAGAAGGGAAGAAAGGAAGCTGAAATTGTTACTTCTTATGAATGCACCAGCAAGAAAAATGCGTATTTAGAGGCTAAAAAGCAGAATTTACATTTTTCACTGTAATCTCAAAAGATTACAGAACTTTAAAACTCACAATTTGAAAAAAACACTTTCAAAGAAATCTCACTGAAAAGAAAACTCAGGCTTGGGAAACCTTACAGATCAATATGGACTTGATTGATAACTTACAGCCCATCCACTATTAAATAGCCATTAAACATAATATTGACTAGTTAGTGGCATGGATACATGCTCACCATATCATAAGGCAAGACGGGTTACAAACAATATATACACTATATTATCGATCCTGTATAAAATGTAAATATATATACGTGAATGAATTGCAAAATAAGGAAAGAAATACGCATATCCACACCAAGAGAGACAGGAAGATCTGCCAAATGTTAACAATGGTTATCTGAAGAAGGGAAGACTATGCCCAATTTCTCTTTCTTCTTTGTGCTTTTCTCTACTTTCCAATTTTCTACAGTGAGAATCTTTTGTTATGTTTTGTGCTTACAAAACTAATACATTCTTACAGATTTAAACTGTACTGTTTCAGGCCCTGTCCACAAAATAAGGAAAAAACAAACCTGAACACACCAACCTTTCAATTAAAGAAACCACCTTCAGAATCAACAAAAGCAAACATTTACTGAGCAGTATTATCATGTTCTGGCACTTTTCTAAGCACTTAAAATGTATTGACTTATTTCAATCAAACCAAAACAGATGTGTTGAGCTCTTTTTAGAGCCCTGGAATCACAGAAAATGTAAATGAGTTTTAGTTCCACTATGAATTTTGATTTGTTTCCATAGCTCGAAATGAGAGGGTTTAATAAAAATGACCTTTAAAGGTCATCTCAAGGCTAAACTAAGATTCTACATGTAAAAATTTGGCCAATAAGTGTTAGTCTGGAAGCCTCTAGAGTGATGGGGCAGCTTGGACCATCTCAAAAACACAGAACCCTACTAAAAAAGAACGTATGACTATATGTCTCAGTTCCTCCTTCTTAATATATGTAAATTTCCTATCATGTTTTTTTTTTTTTTTAAAGGCTTACATTTTTCTGATAATTGGACACAACCGATCAAACCGAGGCGAAGTCTGTACCATTGTAAAAGAAATCATTGAAGGCTTCCATTTGTTGTTAAAAGTTTCGGTCACTTTTAATAAACCCGGAGTAAACAAAAACTTAAAGAAATATTTTAGTCGAGTTCTGGGGTAAAAATGATTGTTCTGGTATCTGGTTAAAGGGATCTAAGGACTTACTGGGATTCAGCAAAAGACGTTCCACGTCTCAAACACACCCAAAATCTCAATACAACACTGAAAGAAAAGTGAGGGGCCAACACGAAATTTCTATTAGGGGAAATTTCAGCTGTGTAGTTCAGGAAATCAGGACTTCCCGGTTAACTGTGGGGTCGTTGCCGCAGCTCACAACCCGACACAAGGCTACAAGACTGGAGGGTCGGTGGCTCACGCGTGGATCGAAGGAACCACGAAGGTCTGGGGAATAACACTGACCTGTTAGGTTTACTTCATGTCTCACTTGCCACCATCAAAAGAGGTTCATTGATAGCTTTATTAGCAAAATTAGTAACACAGAGTTGCAAGTCTGTAACACACACACGCGCCCACACACACACCCGTGGGTCTGTGGGAACACTGAGGGAGACAATCTCCAGGTTAAAACCACACAAAAACTATTTGGGAAACACAAAGACGCAAGACAAAAAACAAATTAGGAGTGCAAATGTGCAAGACACACTCGGTAGGAACACAAAAGAGAAAAGCACAGCGTCCTGACAATTGGGACGGCGCCCGGCCCCACGTGGGGTCCCAGGTGGCCCCG
>NW_012105586.1:929216-932065 GCF_000951045.1 Mandrillus leucophaeus
CATGGCGGCGCCTCGGGAAGGATCCCCGGCGGCTGGCGTCGCGGCAGGTCCGACCGCACCCTAGGGCTAGGATCCTGCGTGGTTCAAAGGTTCTCAAAGAATCAAAAACACTGGAGGAGGTGTTGGGGGGGCACGTCTGTCATTGAAGGGCATTAAGTATCTGACAAGTACATAAACGTAGACCTTATACTTCCCTGGTGTCAGAAGGACCAGTACACCCTCGCCCAAAAGGTTCAACTCCAGGCAGGCAGACGCAGCTGCTGGGTTTATTTGCTGCCCTGGTACCCAGGAGGAGTGACCGACGCTTCCCTGTGCCCGCGCTGTTCCAGTGCAGCGCCTCTGAGCGTGGTAGTAGCCCTGCCCTTAAGGAGTTTACTGTTCCCAAGCAGGCAAACAAATGGACTGCACAGACGACTACTCATAGATGCTCTGATGAAGATGAACTGGGTGGAACTGGAGATGGCTCTTCAACATCCAAGGATGGAGGCCTAGCACGTGGTTGAAAATGAGTTGAGTCAGGGAGAAGCACAGCCTGGAGATGAGCTGGAAAGTTGGGAGTTGTCGTTATAGATGGTGCCTGGAGCCTTGAGCACTTCAAGATAAAGTAATCCTCTGAGAATGAAGTCAGGAAGAATCCGAATGTGATGGCAACTTTGGCCCTCTGCAGAAAGCACCCAATCCAAAGACAGGATATTAAAGGCAGATGTGCTTCCAAAAATTATGAACGATCATTTATGTAATGGGTTTAATCTTAAGAAAATGTGTTGGCCAGGCGCGGTGGCTCACACCTATAATCCCAACACTTTGGGAGGCCGAGGCAGGTGGATCACGAGGTCAGGAGTTCGAGACCAGCCTGGCTAACACGGTGAAACCCCGTCTCTACTAAAAATACAAAAAATTAGCCAGGCGAGGTGGTGGGCGCCTGTAGTCCCAGCTACACGGGAAGGTGAGGCAGGAGAATGGCATGAACCCGGGAGGCGGAGCTTGGAGTGAGCCCAGATAGGGCCACTGCACTCCAACCTGGGCCACAGAGACAGACTCTGTCTCAAAAAAAAAAAGAAGAAGAAGAAAACGTGTTGTATCAACATATATAATGTTATCTTACTGTAAAAGAATGAAGCTATAGCTGATGATCTAGTCAGTTATAGTAAACAAATGAAGATCACCTTGTCAGAGTAAATTTTATTAAGGCCTTGAGAAGTGACAGAGCATAAGAAAATAAGGAAAAAAAGGAAATCAAAGCTCAAGGTTTTGCTTATTTCCTCCGCTATTCAAGGAAAAGAGATCCTAGATCCGGGAGATAACCACATGCATATCATCAAAGTAGTATTCTTTGTTGTGGACCAAAGTCATCAGACTTCTGCACCCCTTACCTAGATTAATACCTTCCAACTGGATCCATGCATCAAAATTATCTGGGGTATCTATGAAGAAAATAGAGAGACGCCACTGTTCCATCCACCATCAAAACACTGACATAGAAATCAACATTTTAAGAGAAAAACTACGGGCTACCTGGCACTCAATAGAAGGCAAAAGGAAAATAAAGGACGTTAAATCCAAAGTGGCATGGTGAACCAGAATGTATACTAGATGGTTGGTTAAGAGAGTAGCCATTGTCTTTCCGGTCATTAACTCGTTAATCCAAAGTGACTGGCTATGTTAGTTTCTTGTGGCTGCTGTAACAAATTATCCCAAACCTGACAGCTTAAAACAACAAAAGTTTATTCTCTCACAACTCTAGAGGCTAGTAGTCCAAAATCAGTATCACTAGGCCAAAATTAAGGCGGCAGCAGGGCCAGGCTCTCTCTGGAGTCTCTAGCAGAGAATTGCTCCTTCCCTTTTCCAGCTTCTGGTGGCTGCCAGCATGCCTTGGCTTGTGACTGCATCACTCTATCTTCAAAGCCAGTATCTTCAAATCTCCGTCTGCATCTTCATATCATCTTCTCTGTATGTGGTCAAATTCCCTCTGCCTCCCTCTTACAATGATCCATGTGATTGCATTTAGGACCCACCCGGATAACCTGGCCATCTCAAGATCTTCATTTAATCACATCTGCAAGACTACACATGAAGTAGCATTTGCAGATTCTGGACGTTAGGGATGTGGACTTAGCTATGGGGTCATTATTTAGCCTACCACACTGGGTGTCTCCTCAGCGTTTCTGAGGTCACCCCACTGTTAATCTGCAGTTGTGTGTTTTTTATCTGTGTATTTCTTGAACATATGTCTATTTGTCAACCTGTGCTATTTCTCAGGGTAAATAATTTGTTTAATCCAAAAAAGATCAGAGCCATCAAGAATACAGTAGTTTAATGAGCACTTATTATCCATGTGATATGTTAAATATCACTCTTTTGCCTCTTTGAAAAGGTGAAATGCATTGTTTAGCCTACCACACTGAGTGTCTCCTCAGCGTTTCTGAGATCCCCCCACCCTTAATCAGCCATTGTGTGGTTTTTGTCTGTGTATTTCTTGAACATATGTCTGTTTTTCAACCTGTGCTATTTCTCAGGGTAAATAATTATGTATAATTTATGTAATCCAAAAAAGATGAGAGCTATCAAGAATACAATTTAATGAGCACTTACTATCCATGTGATATGTTAAATATCAATCTTTTGCCCCTTTGAAAAGGTGAAATGTATTGCAGGCCGTTTCTGTATGGGGATGGAAGTATAAAAATATACTCTTTGTCCAAATTGACAACATGAATGAAACTCCACTCTACCCCCCTACACCTGGTACCGGTTCTTGCCGCTGCAGTACCGTGATGGAAGACATGATGGAAGACAGCATCCCACTACCCATAAGAGTGTCTGGCACATGATAAGTGCTAAATAGATAT
>NW_012105586.1:932115-950144 GCF_000951045.1 Mandrillus leucophaeus
GGGAGATAACCACATGCATATCATCAAAGTAGTATTCTTTGTTGTGGACCAAAGTCATCAGACTTCTGCACCCCTTACCTAGATTAATACCTTCCAACTGGATCCATGCATCAAAATTATCTGGGGTATCTATGAAGAAAATAGAGAGACGCCACTGTTCCATCCACCATCAAAACACTGACATAGAAATCAACATTTTAAGAGAAAAACTACGGGCTACCTGGCACTCAATAGAAGGCAAAAGGAAAATAAAGGACGTTAAATCCAAAGTGGCATGGTGAACCAGAATGTATACTAGATGGTTGGTTAAGAGAGTAGCCATTGTCTTTCCGGTCATTAACTCGTTAATCCAAAGTGACTGGCTATGTTAGTTTCTTGTGGCTGCTGTAACAAATTATCCCAAACCTGACAGCTTAAAACAACAAAAGTTTATTCTCTCACAACTCTAGAGGCTAGTAGTCCAAAATCAGTATCACTAGGCCAAAATTAAGGCGGCAGCAGGGCCAGGCTCTCTCTGGAGTCTCTAGCAGAGAATTGCTCCTTCCCTTTTCCAGCTTCTGGTGGCTGCCAGCATGCCTTGGCTTGTGACTGCATCACTCTATCTTCAAAGCCAGTATCTTCAAATCTCCGTCTGCATCTTCATATCATCTTCTCTGTATGTGGTCAAATTCCCTCTGCCTCCCTCTTACAATGATCCATGTGATTGCATTTAGGACCCACCCGGATAACCTGGCCATCTCAAGATCTTCATTTAATCACATCTGCAAGACTACACATGAAGTAGCATTTGCAGATTCTGGACGTTAGGGATGTGGACTTAGCTATGGGGTCATTATTTAGCCTACCACACTGGGTGTCTCCTCAGCGTTTCTGAGGTCACCCCACTGTTAATCTGCAGTTGTGTGTTTTTTATCTGTGTATTTCTTGAACATATGTCTATTTGTCAACCTGTGCTATTTCTCAGGGTAAATAATTTGTTTAATCCAAAAAAGATCAGAGCCATCAAGAATACAGTAGTTTAATGAGCACTTATTATCCATGTGATATGTTAAATATCACTCTTTTGCCTCTTTGAAAAGGTGAAATGCATTGTTTAGCCTACCACACTGAGTGTCTCCTCAGCGTTTCTGAGATCCCCCCACCCTTAATCAGCCATTGTGTGGTTTTTGTCTGTGTATTTCTTGAACATATGTCTGTTTTTCAACCTGTGCTATTTCTCAGGGTAAATAATTATGTATAATTTATGTAATCCAAAAAAGATGAGAGCTATCAAGAATACAATTTAATGAGCACTTACTATCCATGTGATATGTTAAATATCAATCTTTTGCCCCTTTGAAAAGGTGAAATGTATTGCAGGCCGTTTCTGTATGGGGATGGAAGTATAAAAATATACTCTTTGTCCAAATTGACAACATGAATGAAACTCCACTCTACCCCCCTACACCTGGTACCGGTTCTGGCCGGTTTTGTACCTTGCCGCTGCAGTACCGTGATGGAAGACATGATGGAAGACAGCATCCCACTACCCATAAGAGTGTCTGGCACATGATAAGTGCTAAATAGATATTTTTAATTGGAAAAAAGTCTTCTCCATGGCCCTCTCAATGTGGAGGTATTACAGCAAAGACCACAGCTTGTGATGTAAATGACAGCATATTATTCACATTGTTATAATAGAAACCACAGCACTCCTGCCCTGCATAGCAGCTGGAATACCTGTAGCACAGCCTCCAAAACGATTACAGATCTTACAGCTGAGATCTAAGAGTTTATAATACATTGCCAATGAGAATGTAAGTGGACTTCAAATTCCCGAAATGATAACAATACTTATTCTCTGCTGGGCTCTGTTCTAGGTATTTAACATGCACTCTCTCACTCATCCTCATAACCTGTGTGATAAGCACTATCCTCATTTACAGTTGAGGATTCTGAAGCTAGGAAGGATTCAAGAACCTGCCTTGGCCGGGCACAGTGGCTCATGCCTATAATCCCAGCACTTTGGGAGGCCAAGGTGGGTGGATCACTTGAGGTCAGGAGTTGGAGACCAGCCTGGCCAACATGGTGAAACCCTGTCTCTACTAAAAATACAAAAAATTAGCTGGGTGTGGTGGTGCACACCTGTAATCCCAGTTACTCACGAGGCTGAGACAGGAGAATTGCTGGACCACGGGAGGTGGAGGTTGCAGTGAGCTGAGATTGTGCCATTGCACTCCAGCCTGGGTGACAGAGCGAGGCTTTGTCTCAAAAAGGACTTGCCTCATTAGTAATACAAACAAGCTAATAAGGTAGTTTGGCAGGACACACAGCCATCTCCCTTTCAGCTTAGGAAGGCCGTCGTAAGAATAGGACTAGCTCTACAAGGCAAAAGAAGGACAATTTAAGATGGAAAAAAAATAATAGAACCAGGTTTTGAACCTAGACCATTTAGCTCCCTAATAAGCAACCTCCCCACCCCCAGAGCATGCATGCACACAGACATGCAGACACACATGCCTGAGCGCTAGACCAGGAAATGGTACACACACCCAGGCTACTACATGTGCCTAACTAGTCATTCCTCCACCGACATACTCGGGGTAGGGGCTGGGAAGAATTTTTTTTACAATGTTTTTAATTCATTGCCAGAATTATTAGAAAACATTGGATGCATAAAACCGCCATTCTAAATCCTGTCCCTGGACTGTCAGGCAAGAACAGCTATTAAAAGATCATAGACATGGGCAGAGGAAGAGAATCTAGTGCAGCTGAATCAAATGAACTCACCTTTTGTTCAGATAACACATCGCTTACCTTTAACAAAAAAAAAAAAAAAAAAAAAAGTCCCTTTTCTTGTGACTGCAAATCGTGTTCCATGAGATCCAGCGTCTCTTCTCTGGTACATCACCTCACTCTCCCCACCCGCCATCCCTCTGCCACGTCATTTACCTGAGCAAGGAATGACATCCAAGCAAGCACGCCAGCAACCAAAAGATCTGAAGCTTGCATGCTTCACGCATGAAGTCCAGACATAGCAACTCTGGAGGCTAAAGATACATCTTATCGCGTCATAGGCACTTTTGGCTGTGTAGTTTCTGTGAGAAAAACCCCACAGCCTCAAACATATAGGCAGATCTTGGCAGTGGTGAAATGTAGTTATGTGAGAAAGGGAAAGGGGGTGACCTTTACCGAGCCCCGAGTCTGAGTCGGCACTTTATACTATGTTGTCTTTTCATCCTCTCGACAGCGACAACAGCTGCTAATTTTGCAGATGAAGAAACTGAAGCTCAGATTGTTGAGAGACACAGCTGGCCGGTATGAGGGGCAGGATTCAAGGACTTATCTGATGTCAAAGTCCATGATGAGTCACTGTTCATTCTGCTTCTGGTCATCAAGATGCTCTTAGGCACTAGAGGCAAAGATGCCCTCCTGTCCTCCCAAGAACTTAGGATCCAGTGGAGGAGACAGGACTTAAAAAGCATGCTAGCCCTAGTGTGAAGCGGGAACCACATTCCTGTGCTCCCAGCGTGCTCCGTGATGACTCGCTCCCCAAACCTTTTTCCTTTTCAGTATTACTCTTAAGAGAAAAAAAAAAAAGGCCAGGCACGGTGGCTCACGCCTGTAATCTCAGCACTTTGGGAGGTCAAGACAGGAGGATCATGAGGTCAGGAGATAGAGACCATCCTGGCTAATACAGTGAAAACCCATCTCTACTAAAAAATACAAAAAAATTAGCCAGATGTGGTGGCGAGCGCCTGTAGTCCCAGCTACTCGGGAGGCTGAGGCAGGAGAATGGCATGAACCCAGGAGGCGGAGCTTGCAGTGAGCCGAGATCACGCCACTGCACTCCAGCCTGGGCGACAGAGTGAGACTCCGTCTCAAAAAAAAAAAAAAAGAAAGAAAAAGAAAAAAAGAAAGAAAGAAAAGAAAACTGACTCGAAGATGTTAACATTTCTTTTTTTCTCTTTTTTGAGACAGAGTCTCATTCTGTCATTCTGTCACACATGCTGGAGTGTAGGAGTGCAGTAGTGCAATCACAACTCACTGCAGCCTTGACCTCGTAGGCTCAAGCAGTCCTCCTGCCTACAGAGTAGCTGGGACCATAGGCACGTGCCACCATGCCCAGCTAATTTTTGAATTTTTAGTAGAGATGAGTTTTTGCCATGTTGCCCAAGCTGGTCTCAAACTCCTGGACTCAAGTGATCTGCCTGCCTCGGCCTCCCGAAGTGCTGGAATTACAGGCATGAGCCACCACACTTGGCCTATGATGCTAAAATTTCTGACCAATTCAAATATGTGACTCTAGAGATAGCTTCATTCTGCAAAAAAAATCCAGAGTACTGTTTCTAGGTTTTTCTATTGCATTTCTTATATCACATTTTTTAGAACCAAACATGTTAATAAATCAATTGAAAAGTTCAGAATTTCCCAAACAGATGTCACTCCTTTCAAAACTTTTAGTGTAACAAGCTCAAAGGCCCATGTAGTTTGTTCCAGAGAATACAAAGGGAAGTTTTAAGTCTTCCTTGAAGGCAGAATGAATTCACTAATACACCACCCTGAGAGCATGAATAAAACATAAACATCGACAGCAAAGACATAAAGTGAAAATATTTTTCATCTGGAAATAGCAAGCAGCATGAGAAGGAATAGAAAATAAATCAGGTCCAGAAATGAGCAGATTGCACGGAGATAGTAAAATCCTAAGCCTGGATTTCTTTCCCCAGATTCGAAGCTGTGGTGTGTTGCCTTACAGGGGCATCTGTAGATGAGATGACCCGTCCTACCTACTCAGTCAGTGCTCACTCATCACCAAGGCGAACCATCTCTTACGCTGGATCTGTGCTTCTCACCATCCCTATCTGCATTCTAGAAATGTCATGCTCTTCATTTTTCTTCACCCCGCTTTTTGTCTAAGATTCACTTCTCACCCCTTCTCTCCTGTATCCAAATTTTGCCTTTCCTCAGAAGCCAGCTTTTTTATGAAATCTTCCCATAGTTGCAGTAGTTTCCTAGGGCTGCTGTAACCAAGTGCCACAAAACAAATTTAATGGTTTGAAACAGGGGTCCTCAACCCCCAGGCCACAAACCAATTCCCCTTAGAAACTGGGCAACACAGCAGGATGTGGGCAGTGGGCGACTCAGGGAAGCTTCATCTGTATTTATAAAGCCGCTCCCCATCGCTGGCATTACCGCCTGAGCTCCGTCTCCTGTCAGATCAGTGGCAGCATTAGATTCTCATAGGACCGTGAACCCTATTGTGAACCGTGCATACAAGGGATCTAGGTTGTGAGCTCCTTATGAGAATCTAATGCCTGATGATCTGTCACTGTCTCCCATCACCCCTAGATGGGACCATCTAGTTACAGGAAAACAAGCTCAGGGCTGCCACACATTCTTTTATGTTGGTGCAAAAGTAACTGTGGTTTTTGCTATCTTTTTAATGGCAAAAACCACAATGACTTTTGCACCAGCCTAATACATTATGGTGAGTTGTATCATTATTTCATTATATATTGTCATGTAATAATAGAAATAAAGTACACAATAAATGTAATGTGCTTGAATCATCCCAAAACCATCCCTCCATCCCTGCCACCTCACCCCTCCCCAGCATTCGGTGGAGAAATTTTTTTCCATGAAACCAGTCCCTGTTGCCCAAAAGGTTGAGGACCTCTGGTTTAAAACAACAGAAATGTGTTCTCTTACAGGCTCAGAGGTGTCTCAGGGTTGGTTCCTTCTGCAGAGTCTGAGGGACAATCTGTTTCATGCCTCTCTCCCACATTCTGGTGGTTGCCTTGACATTCTGTGACTTGTAGATAAATTATTCCTATTTGCCCCTGTCTTCATCTGGCCATCTTCTCTCTGTGTCTCTCTGTCTTCACATGGCTTTCTTTATAAGAATATTTAGTCATTAGATTTAAGGCCCACCCTAGTCCAGTATGACCTCATCTTTTATGTTGTTTTTTTAAATAGAGACAGGGTTTTGCCATGTCACCCAGGCTGGTCTCAAACCCCTGGGCTCAGGAGATCTACCCACCTTGGCATCCCAAAGTGCTGAGAGTATAGGCATGAGCCACTGCGACCACAGCTCATTCTCATCTTAACTAATAACATCTCAAAGACACTATTTCTGAATAAGTTCACATTCTGAGACTCCAGGAGGACATGGATTTTGGGAGGACAGTGTTCAATCCAGTACAGGAGTGGAGCCCACATCCATTCTTTCCTCATTTTATGAATCCAAGTATAACCTCCGTCAGCAATTGTCCATATACTGTGTCCCCTTGGGGTCTGATTGCTGTGTATGTGTATCTTTTTTAATTTTTCTTCTTTTTTTATTTTCTTATTTTTGGACAGGATCTCACTCTGTCGCCCAGGCTGGAGTACAGTGGTGCAATCTTGGCTCACTACAGCCTCAACCTTCCAGGCACAAGCCATTCTCCCACCTCCGCCTCCCAAGTAGCTAGGATTACAAACATACACCACCATGCCCACATAATTTTTGTATTTTTTGTAGAGACAAGGTTTCGCCATGTTGCCCAGGCTGATCTCAAACTCCTGAGCTCAAGCGATCCCCCCACCTCGAATCGACCTCCCAAAGTGTGGGATTTCAGGCCTGAGCCACCAAGCCCAGTCTGTATGTGTGTATCTTAAGTCCCAAACAGAACTTAAGCCCCTGAGAGTGTGAACAGGTTGTGCACATCTCCGCTATCCAAACAGTGGTAAGTACAAGTCTTTCCTCCATCAATAATGCTGATTGATAACAACCATTTTGTAATTTAAATATGATCTCTGAAATTGAAACACATTAGCCATAGCTAAGTAAGAACTCAGGGCCTGCATTTTGAATTCATTTTTCTTCCAATTTAACTTGACTATATGTTTCCCTCCTCCACCCCTCCCTAAGAATTCAAACTGTATTGTCATTATAAGATGTTTTGGCTAACAGTAGAATAACAGTACCTTTCCAAAGCTGCACAAACAGGGTCAAAAACGCATGGCATTCCTCTGTCACATTTAAGTCATCATTTAAACAACATAAGGGAACCATGCAGGTGTCACAACCAAGACGAACACCTGCCAACACCTGCCAGGGCTGAGACACCTGAGCTAGGTTCATAAGCCTGCTAACCAACCTATATGAGCCTCTACTTGAAACTCATTCATTGGCCAAGTTGTGGTTAACTTTAACTGGAGAGCAGTGGCCCCCAAGGGAACATTCTGAACTATCTGGAGAGCGCTGGGCACGGTGGCTCAGGCGTGTAATCCCAGCACTTTGTGAGGCCAAGGCAGGTGGATCACAACGTCAGGAGTTCGAGAGCAGCCTGGCCAATATGGTGAAACCCCGTCTCTACTAAAAATACAAAAATTAGTTGGGCGTGGTGGCAGACTCCTGTAGTCCTTGCTACTCTGGAGGCTGAGGCTGGAGAATCGCTTGAACCCAAGAGGCAGAGTTTGCAGTGAGCCAAGATCATGCCATTGCACTCCAGCCTGGGTGACAGAGTGAGACTTTGTCTCAAAAACAAAAACAAAAACAAAAAAATCTGGAGATAGTCTGAGTGGTCCTAATTGGGTGGGGGCTACTACTAGCCTCTGGCAGATAGAGACCAGAAATGTCACTGAATATTCTAGAATACACAGGACAGTCCCTTTCCACAACACAAAATTATTCAACCCCAGATATCAAAAATGTCTTTTTTTTTTTTTTTGAGGTGGAAGTGCTGCTTCCAAATAATCCCAGCTCCCAAAGTGCTGGGATTACAGGCGTGAGCCACCACGCCCGACCAAAAATGTCTTTTTTAAAACCTTGCTATCGATTATTCAGTATGTGACTTTCAAGTCTCACCTTTAGACATTTGTGTACTCAGTTGGAGTACGGACTGCAGACTCATCAAGGAAAGGAAGTATATCTCTCTTCTTCCCTTCCCTTCCCTCCCCAGAGACTTCTTTAGACAGTTTTTCCCTAATTGCTCCTCCTGCTGCCATGAACTTTGAGTATCATAGATGTACTGTATATCTGTTTATGTACTGTATAAATATCTGATATGGTTTGGCTGTGTTCCCACTCAGATGTCATCTTGAATCGTAGCTCCACAATTCCCCCATGTTGTGGGAGGGACCCTGTGGGAGGTAATTAAATAATGGGGGCTGGTCTTTCCCGTGCTATTCTTGTGATAGTGAATAAGTCTCGTGAGATCTGGTGGTTTTATAAAGGCGAGTTTCCCTGCACAAGTTCTCTTCTCTTGTCTGCTGCCATGTGGAACATGCCTTTCACCTTCTGCCATGACTGTGAGGTCTCCTCAGCCATGTAGAACTGTGAGCCCATAAACCTCTTTCTTTTGTAAATTGCCCAGTATCAGGTATGTCTTTATCAGCAGCATGAAAACAGACTAATAGAATATCTGTGCTTTAGACACCTTAGTGAGGTATAATGGCTACAGTTACTGGAGAGCAAACATATTGTAGCAGGCAACAATCTAATCTTTTATGTAAGATTATAAAGAGCTTTTATTAAAAAAAAAATTATGGCAAAAATACATGTCATGTAAAGTTTACAGTCTAAGTCATTTTTAAGTGTACAGTTTAGTGGCATTTAAGTACAGCCACATTGTTGTACAACCATCCCACCATCCATCTCTAGAATTCTTTTCATCTTCCAAAATCGAACTTTTTTTGAGACGCAGTCTTGCTCGGTCGCCTGAGTTGGAGTGCAGTGGCATGATCTCAGTTCACTGCAGCTTCGACCTCCCAGGCTCAAGTGATCCTCTCACTTTAGCCTCCCAAGTATCTGGGACTACAGGAGCGTGCCACCATACCCAGCTAATTTTTGTTTATTTTTTGTAGAGACAGGGTCTCACTATGTTGCCCAGGCTGGTCTCAAACTCCTGGACTCAAGCAATCCTACTATCTTGGCCTCCTAAAATGTTGGGATTACAAGCGTGAGCCCCCGTATCCAGCCCAAAACTGAAAATGTATACCCATTAAACAATAGTTTCCCATTTCCCCTTCCCTCGATCCCTGCCAACCATCGTTCTACTTTCTATTTCCATGAATTTGATGAGTTACCTCATATAAGTGGAATTATATAGTAGTTGTCTCTTTGGGACTGGCTTATTTCACCTAGCATAGTGCCTTCAAGTTTCATCTGTGCTGTAGCATGTGTCAGAATTTTCTTCCTTTTAAAGACTGAATAGCATTACATTGCATGTATACTCCATAGTTTATCCATTCATTGGCCCATGGACACTGGAGTTGCTTCCACCTTTTTGCTATTGTAAATAATGCTGCTGTGCACATGAGTGTACAAATAATACCTTCAAGACCCTGCTTTCAATGTTTTGGGATATATACCCAGGTGTGGAATTGATGAATCGTATGATAATTATATTTTTAATTTTTTGAGAAACTGCCATACTATTTTCTGTAGTGACTGCACCATATTTATTTATTTATTTATTTATTTATTTATTTATTTATTTATTTATTTTAGAGATGGGGGTCTCGCTCTGTTTCCTGGGCTGGACTCAAACTACTAGACTGAAGTGATCCTCACACTTCAGGCTTCCAGTAGCTGGGACTACAGGTATGTGCCACCATGCCTGGGTTTGCACCATTTTTACATTCTTACCAAAAGTGCACAAAGGTTCCGGTTTCTCCATATCCTCGATAATGCTTATTTTCTGGTTTTGATGGTAGCCATCGTAACAGGTGTGAGATGCGATTGCATTGTGGTTTTGATTTTCATTTCCCTAATGGTCTGTAATGTTGAGTATCTTTTTATGTGCTTACTGGTCATTTGTATATATTCTTTGAGACAGGTCTATTCAAGTCTGTTGCTCATTTTTTAATCAGGTTGTTTTTGTTATTGTTGGATTGTAGGATTCTTTATTAATCCTTTATCAGATATATGATTTGCAAATATTTTCTCCTATTCTGTGGGCTGCCTTTTCACTCTGGTAATTGTGTCCTTTGATGCACAGAAGATTTTAACTTTGATCTGGACCAGTGTATCTATAATTTCTTTTGTTGCCCGTGATTTTATTCTTATATCCAAGAGATTATTGCCAAATCTAGTGCCATGAAGTTTTTAAGAGTTTTGTACTTTTGGCTGGGTGCGGTGGCTCACACCTGTAATCCCAGCGCTTTGGGAAGCTGAGGTGGGCGGATCACAAGGTCAGGAGATTAAGACCATCCTGGCTAACATGGTGAAATCCCGTCTCTACTAAAAATACAAAAAAAATTAGCTGGGCGTGGTGGCAGGCGCCTGTAGTCCCAGTTACTTGGGAGGCTGAGGCAGGAGAATGGTGTGAACTCAGGAGGTGGAGCTTGCAGTGAGCTGAGATCGCGCCACTGCACTCCAGCCTGGGCGACAGAGACAGATTCCATCTCAAAAAAAAAGGAAAAAAGAATTTTGTACTTTTAGCTCTTAGTACTTAGATCTTTGATCTATTTTGAGTTAACTTTGGTTTATGATGTAAGGTAAGAGTCCAGCTTCATTCCTTTACAGGTGGATATCCAGTTTTCCCAACCGCATCTGTCGAAAAAACAGTCTTTTCCCCATTGAATGATCCTGATATCCTTGTTGAACATCATTTGATCATATATAGGTGGGTTTACTTCTGGACTTATAAACAGTTTTAAAATATAAATTTACCTCCTATGCTTCTGGTTAAAATATCTTTTTCAGGCGTTGACAACTTTTTGGTGTTTGGTTTTTATTATGAGAATTTATGGCCAGGAATTTTTTACTGTTTTATGGTTAAGATTTTGTGCCCCTCAAGAACCAGTTTTTGCCCCCGTTGAAAGTGCATGACCTCTAATCAATAACATTCTGATTAAGGGAGGAAACAGCTGATTAGTGCAAAGGTTAAATACATTTGTCAAAATGGGGATGTTGTAGTTTATTTTCCTGTATTATATCATTTTCTCATTATTCTTAATAATGAATGTTCTTCATGCCACCTGGCTCCTCATTATAAAATCCGTGAAGACTGTGCTTAGCAGAGCCAAAGAGGCAGCATGCCCGGCAACCAACTAAAACCCCCTTACAATGAGAAAACCAGAGCTTCACTTCCGCATACTGCGGGTACCTGATCTAAAAATATCGACAAACTCATGCTCCATGCAGACTGGAGAGGGACCTTGTCTCCTTCTAGATTGATTTCACGATGCAATGCATAATAATGGCACTATGGAAAGCTAAATATTAATAATACTCTTTTTATGCATGCTATTCTGAGAGCAAATGTCAAAAAAATTTACTAGCAAGACTGAAGCATCATTAACATTCTCTTATGCCAGTCAGGATTATGTCTACTTTCAGAGACAGAAACCAGCGCCAGAGGAAGCCACACTCCCTGGACAATGTTGTTAAACTTTCCTTCTTCTGACATGATTAAAATTAGCAATAGGCATTCTTATGAATTTTTTCTTATATCCCACATGACTTGACAAATCACAATACCTCAACTGCTTTTTATAGTTGACCATGGTGAAACGTTATGGCTATAGTGAGATGAGAGCAAACAAATATTTTAGCAAGGAATAAACCCATCTTTGATGTAACATTATAAATGACTCTTACCTGTAAAATGGACTCCTGTGTTTCTTTTTAAAACATTTTTTTCAGCCTCTAAAAACTTTTTTAGTGTTTTTTGTTTTTAAGAATTTTGTGGTTTAAGAATTTGTATGAGCTGGGCTCGGTGGCTCACGCCTGTAATCCCAACACTTTGGGAGGCCGAGGCGGGCGGATCACGAGGTCAGGAGATCGAGACCATCCTGGCTAACACAGTGAAACCCCATCTCTACTAAAAATACAAAAAATTAGCCGGGCGAGGTGGCGGGCGCCTGTAGTCCCAGCTACTCGGGAGGCTGAGGCAGGAGAATGGCGTGAACCCGGGAGGCGGAGCTTGCAGTGAGTTGAGAGATCCGGCCACTGCACTCCAGCCCGGGTGACAGAGCAAGACTCCGTCTCAAAAAAAAAAAAAAAAAAGATGCTAGACTAAACCCCTATGATCCCTTCCAGTTCTAAAATCTATTATTCTGGTTGTATTTATATAAATTACCCCAGGACTGTTTTATAATTGAAAACTAAACCAGCAATATTTGACAATGAGAGGCATTTTGAGTTAGAAATAGAATAGTAGTTAGGCTGTCTCTTACATTATGAGAAACACTCTAAAATACACATTTTATACACATTTCTGAAAACTTTTGGTAATTTTCAACAAAACTATTAAAGTAGAAATCACATGTAATTCAGCTTTATCACAGGTGACATATGGGAGATGATGCAAAATGAAGAAAACCACAATTATATAACTTGAGACTTCATGTTGAATCCTCTTAAGATGTCTCTATGAAATTTTAACTACATTTGCAGTTAAATGAGGATGTTCTTTCAATGACAAAAAAACAAAATTAATTACTTTATATGTATAGGGATATATAAAAATATATATATAAATACGTATTATGTAAAATACAAAATAAAAGCATATAAATATAATATGAAAGTATAATATGAAATAGGCAACTATATTTATATAATGTAAAATATATAGTTATATATATGTCACTATTTTGAATCAGAGTTCAAAAGTACTGTCACTTATAACATCCTTTTTAATTCAAAAAATTCATATTCTCTCCCCGACTTGGAAGATTACTAAATAATAGAACAAAAGTTGACTTGAAAACAGAAAAAAAAAAATCTTCTCTAGATCTGTAATGTATATTTAACAAGCAGTTACAATACAGAAAGCCTGAATATAATTATAGGAATGGTATGTATGAGGCTAGTCAATATCATAATGGTGTCAATCAATTTTGCTAGTTTCACTAAACATTTTCTGCTAAGATTTCTGAACCTAATGTATAAAGGAAAAGTCATTAATACATTCATTTCGGGTTTTTTTCCTATTCCACCTAATTCCTAAAATAACCTGGCTGGCTGACACACATACATACAGTATGATAGGGTAAAAATAGGTAAAGAAAGCAAAATGGAAGAAAAAAAGAAGTGAATACAACAGATGTTTCTATACCATTGTCTGCATATACTGTGTGTCCTACACCTGATTTTTGTAACCTCCCCCAGCTGGAGCATAACAACAAAGTTAAGATCAGAGAACGCAGTTCTGCCAAGGGCTACCATTAAAATCACATCAACATTGCTACTCAATGATATTGTGGGATGGAGAAGAGCCATTCCTGGTTCTTCCTCATCCCACAGTGTGGAGAAATTCCTCCCAGCTCTAAACTCTCTGTTCTTCCTAGAGCTCATCAGTCCTCTTTGATCACATTTAGAACTTTCTGCCTTATAATTTCATGACCAATGCTCCTTGACTTATCATGAGGTTACATCCTGCTAAACCCATTTTAAGTTGAAAGTATCATAAATACAAAATGCATTTAATGCACCTACCTACTGAACATTAGAGCTTAGCCTAGCCTTCTTTAAACATGTTCAAATAAATAAAAATTAAAAAGATTGTATTAGCGCTTTCCAGAGAAACAGAATCAATGGGATAATATATATGTATATATGCTAATTGCACACAGGCTCATGTGATTGTGGAGGCTGCCAAGTCCAAAATCTGCAGTATGGGCTGGGAGTTTGAAATCTAGGAAAGCCGATAGTCCAGTTCCAGTCCAAAGGCTGGCAGACTGGAGACCCAGGAGAGCTGAGGGTGCAGGTGAAGTCTGAAAACAGTGTGCTGGAGAATGCTCTCTTGCTTGTGGAAGCCATTTGTTGTTTGTTTGTTTGTTCTATTCAGGCCTTCAACTGACTGGATGAGGCCCACACACATTATGGAAGACGATCTGCTTTACCCTAAATTTGTCAATTTATGTGTTGATTTCATGCAAAAACACCCTCCAAGTTGATACATAAAATAAACCAACACAGGCTGGGCACAGTGGCTCACGCTTGTAATCCCAGCAATTTGAGAGGCCGAGGTGGGCGGATCACCTGAGGTCAGAAGTTCGAGACCAGCCTGGCCAACGTAACGAAACCCTGTCTCTATTAAAAATACAAAAATTAGCCTGGTGTGGTGGTGCGCACCTGTAATTCCAGCTACTTGGGAGGCTGAGGCAGGAGAATAGCTTGAACCCAGGAGACAAGGTTGCAGTGAGCCGAGATCATGCCACTGCACTCCAGCCTGGGCAACAGAAAAAGACTCCATCTCAAAATAAATAAATAAATATATAAACCAAAACAAAGATAGAGTAATACTATTAAATGACATCTGATATATACCTGCTATCAATGATTTCTGTATTAGAGGCCATGCTTGTGGATAAAGTTGGTTTTACAGATCTACAATATTTCATCTGAAAGGGTAGCACTACATACTTGCTATCAAATCTGCATTTGGTTGTACTTTGTTCTTTTCCTGTGTGTGTAAAATTTCCAGCAAAGATTCTTACTATGAAACAAAATTCATTACTGTGAAGACAAGTGTGATCATATTTACAGATATTTTAGTATTTTCATGTCTTTAGCTGCAGATTACTGTGTGGCATTCAGATGAGTCTTTTTCTTTCTTTTTTTTTCTTTTTTTTTTGAGACAGAGTTTCACTATTGTTGCCTGAGCTGGTGTGCAACGGTGTGATCTCAGCTCACTGCAACCTCTACCTCCTGGGTTCAAGCAGTTCTCCTGCCTCAGCCTCCCAAGTAGCTGAGATTACAGGGGCCCGCCACCACGCCTGGCTAATTTTTGTATTTTTAGTAGAGACAGGGTTTCACCATGTTGGCCAGGCTGGTCTCAAACTCCTGATGTCAGGTGATTCACCTGCCTCAGCCTCCCAAAGGGTTGGAATTACAGGCGTGAGTCACCACGCCCGGCCTCAGATGAGTCTTGACATGAGGTCTAGTGAAATTTTTGTTAATGCTTCAGTACTATAACATATTTATTTTTAATATAAACACCTTTTAAAACATTATCAACCAATAGACAGAAATGTATTTGTATATACAAATACATTTACAAATGTAAATGTAATTACATATACTAATGTAAATATATTTACATATACAAATATGCACATACATTTCTTATTGGTTGATAATGTTTTTAAAGGATATACATATTTGTGTTAGAAATATGTATAAGTATATTTCTCACACAAAATATGCTTATGTTCTAGTGCACACACACGTACACACACATGGCATTTATTGGAAAAAATTTATAATGATGTTACTAAAAGCAAAAGGAAGAATGCAAATGTAACATCATCAAGTGTCAAAATTATTATTTCTCCTAAATAACCTTTTTCTCTTGAGGTTTCTAGAGGAAGAGAATCTGCTGCTTTCCTTCCACCTTGCATCCTTTACCTATTTTTACCTCACTGTTCAGGTTTAGATGAATTGAGCCAGAGTTGTGAAAAAACATTGCTGTGGGTATCACTAAATTAACTAGGTGTCAAAGTGAGATTCAATTATTCCAGATTCATTCATTCATTCAGCATAGATTTATTGAGCACCATGCAAGGTTTGGGAGATTTACTGTGAGCAAGACAGACCTTGGCCCTGCCTTTATGGGACTGGGATTTACAATCTGCTGATTAAGGTGGTGTATTCCGCCTGGAAGTCAAGGCCTTGCACGCCATCACATTAACTTACCTTTCAGCTCCATCTGCCTTTATTCCCTTCAGTCATCCCCGCGTCTGGCATATGACTTCTCTTCCTAACTCCCTGTTTCCAGGGAAGCCCTTCTCCTTGTCTATGAGTTCACATTCTCTTCACTCTTCAAGACCCTGCCCACCTGCCTCTTTGTGAGCCATTCCTTGTTCTTCCTCACCCCACAGTGTGGAGAAATGCGCCCCTCCCCCCATTTCGAAACTGTCTGTTCTTCCTAGAGCTCATCAGCCCTCTGTGATCACATTTAGAACTTTCTGCCTTATAATTTCATTATGAATGCTCCTTAACTCATCATGGGGTTACATGCTGATAAGCCCATTTTAAGCTGAAAATACGATAAATAGAAAATGCATTTAATGCACCTAACTTACAGAACATCAGAACTTGGCCTAGCCTAGCTTAAACAGGTTCAGCACACACTTTAGTCTGCAGTTGGGCAAAATCATCTAACACAAAGTTTATTTTATAATGAAGTGAATAAAGTGAAACATAGTGATAGCCTGGGAAAAGATAAAAATTCAAAATTTGAAATATGGTTTCTACTAAATGCTTATTGCTTTTGCACCATTATAAAGTCAAAAATCATAAATCGCACCACTGTAAGTGGGGGACCAGCTGTATTTGCATGCCTGACTTACCTCCACCACTAGACGGTTAATTCCCTTAAGACAGGATCCAAGGCTATTTATTCCTGTAACTGTACCTGTCACAGCACCCTGCATGTGATAGATGCTTATGGGACAAATACATTAATGAATGGGTATGGGCAAATCACTTAACCTCATTTAGTCTGATTTGAAAAGTGAGTTGGGGAGCAAACATCAACATTCCAGTTCTAGAAACATTTGCAATGACAACTTTCCATCCTACTTCCCCTTAAATATTGAAGGATATGATTAATATCTCAACCTTATATAGAAATCTGGATCCATAACCTTGATTTTAAAGGGTGTAGAGAAACCTTTTCTGGTCCTCAGTCCCTGCCTTCTTCAGACCCAACGGATCTTCAGTCAGACAATATCAGACTTGACAGTCATCTTCCTCTTGAGCAGAAATCTGTTCCTCCCATTTCCCTTCCCTCACATCTCAAATCACCCCTCCTCTGATGCTTTCCTAATCCTTTTGTGATCTCTCCACAGATCTATTTTGCCTCTCGGTTAAGACTTAATGCCTTACACATCCAGATGCATCAAGTTCCAGTTCACACTTTTCCTGTAACCCATCACAAACTTGCATAACTTTGCTCAAAATATGCTCCTAAGAATGTATTTTCCTCTATTTCTGCTTCCTAAATATGTTCTCAGCCTTTACAATTCAATTTACTGCCTTTTGCTTTGAGAAACCTTTCCTGACCTCCCAGGTGGAAGCCCTCCTTCTTGGGTCTCCTGCAATGGGCATCTCTTTAAAGCACTTTTTAATTAGTACCTTATATAGTTTGGCTGTGTCCCCACCCAAATCTCATCTTGAATTGTAGTTCATGTGTCATAGGAGGGACCCGGTGGGCAGTAACTGGATCATGGGGGCAGTTTCCCCTTGCTGGTCTCGTGATAGTGAATTAATTCTCATGAAAGCTGATGGTTTTATAAGGGGCTTTTCCCCCTTTGTTTGGCACTCCTCTCTCCTGCCGTCTTGTGAAGAAGGATGTGTTTGCTTCCCCTTCCACCATGATTGTAAATTTCCTAAGGCCTCACCGGCCATGCAGAACTGTGAGTCAATTAAATCTCTTTCCTTTATAAATTACCCAGTCTTGGATATTTCTCCATAGCAGTGTGAAAATCAGCTTTACACTCTGCACTTAGTAGTCTTGGGTTTAAATTCTGCCTCCACCACTTACTAACTGTGTGACCTTGGACAAGTCACTAAACATTTCTAGCTCTCCATGAATAACAATGATAATGCCAATGGTTTAATAATAATATTATTATTATTATTATTGTAAATAATTATTAACTTGCCTCAGTGGGAAGTTATGAAGTTAGAGACAATGCATATAAAAATAAGCCATTTATGATGAGATCTCTGTCACATAGTAGGACATGGTGGTATGTGTTCATTAAAGAGGGATATCGCCTCTACCTCTGCCACAGTGCCTTACTCATAGCGGGTACTCAACATGTTTGTGGATTGAATACGTGACGGGTAAGTTTATGAGTTCAGTGTGCTGTAAAAATTGTATCTCCTTGGCAGGGCGCAGTGGCTCACTCCTGTAATCCCAGTGCTTTGGGAGGCCAAGGCGGGGGGTCACGAGGTCAGGAAATCGAGACCATCCTGGCTAACACGGTGAAACACTGTCTCTACTAAAAATATAAAAAAGTAGCTGGGCAGGATGGTGCGCGCCTGTAGTCCCAGTTACTCGGGAGGCTGAGACAGGAGAATGGCGTGAACCCAGGAGGTGGAG
>NW_012105586.1:950859-954514 GCF_000951045.1 Mandrillus leucophaeus
CATTTGTAATTCAAACAAACCCATGGAAAGTATGCAGGAAAATGAAACTGACGCCATCCTTGGCAGAGAAAATGATTTCCGCAGAAGCTGTTTTTCCAATTAGAAGAAAATGAATTTGGTGGCAATAAAGTTGGGAAGAAAGCAGTCACAGTAATATGGCTATGGGGTAGAGAGGGACCAGTCTGTGGGAAGATATGGTGTCACATGCCGGCAGAATGAACTAGAGATGAAGTTGGTTATCAAAGCTAAACTCTGTGCCTAACCTTAGTAAGATCTAGAAAGTAAGCTATACCTGCCATCAACTTTTTACTAAGGAACCAGGGTCTGTATGAACTTACAGATTAATGATATAACGTTAAATCACAGATCCAGTTAGAAACACCAAAAAAAGATACAATGTGGAGACACTTTAGCTCTGGCCCCTTGATTCTATTTTCTTGTCTGCATTAGAAGTTACATTCCAACATAACCACTGCAGGAAACCTGAGAAAGAAGTTAGGATCTTCAGTTACATGAGATCTGCCTGTTGTCCATGGGAACCCCAAAACTCATCAATGAAGCTTTGTTACCACCAGTCAGATGACCTCCACCATCATGAGTTCTGTGTTAGCCGCCAGGGATATGAAGATGAATTGAATGAATAACCCTGCTTCTATAAGTAGAGAAACACCAACAGAAAGAAGTTTGGAATTAGATGGAGCAGACTCTGTTGTTTGTCTGCCCAGGGTGCCTTCACTTTTTTCGCTTACATAACAGAAGCCATATTTTGTTCAGTTGTCCTCCCCAAGAGGATATCCAGACTTGGAGGTGGAGCTGGAGTAGGCTAATCTAATCATGATAATCACATTCCTTTTTCTATAATAGATGGGAAAATCAGAATGCAGCCAATCAGTGTGTGTCTCATACGGCTTTGCTGTGTCCCCACCCAAATCTCATCTTGAATTGTAGCTCCCATAATTCCCACGTGTTGTGGGAGGGACCTGGTGGGATGTAATTGAATCATGGGGTGGGTCTTTCCTGTGCTGTTCTCATGATAGTGAATAGTGAATAAGTCTCATGAGATCTGATGGTTTTATAAAGGGCAGTTCCCCTACACACGCTGTCTCTTGCCTGCCACCATGTAAGACGTGACTTTGCTCCTACTTTGCCTTCCACCATGATTGTGAGGCCTCCCCAGCCATTTGGAACTGTGAGTCCATTAAACCTCTTTCCTTTATAAATTACCCAGTCTCAGGTATGTCTTTATTAGCAGTATGAGAACAGACTAATACAGTGCCATTCTCCTGGAAGCTGTTATTGGACTGGGATTGGACGTATGATTATTTCTGGAGACAATTCAAGGGAAGAGCTGAAATCCCATAGTCAATAGTCTCTTTTTCTCTCTTCCTCTTTCCTGTTAGACATGAACAAAAAATCTTGTTGCCCCAATTTTACCTGCATTGTGACATTACATGAAAAGGCTTGAGCATAACACTTACACAGAAAAGAGAGAAGGGCCGAGAGAATCACAAAAGATCCCAGCCCTGAACGTCCAATCCCAGGAATCTGCCCTACCTCAGATCAGTGCTGTCCAATCAAAATAGAATGTGAGCCATATACGTAATCTTAAATTTTCTAGTGGTAATTACTAAAAGAGTAAAACGAAACAGATATCATTGTAATCCATGCTGTCTGCATGAAATATTCAAATATCAAATATTGATGCAACAATCTCAAAAAAGAAGAACAAAGGTACAGGATTCATACTCGGTTACTTAGTTTCAAAAGTTACTTGGTTGCTTGGTTTTAAAAGTTACTACAAAGCTACAGCCATCAAGAGTGCAGTATTGGAAACAACCTAAGTGTCCATTGATGGATGACTGGATAATGATTTGTGGCATATATAGGCAATGGAATATTATTCAACCATAAGAAGGAGATCCTGCCATTTGTAATAACATGGATGAAACTGGAAGACATTATGTTAAGTGAAATAAGCCAGATACAGAGAGAAAAATATTGTATGGTCTCTCACATATGTGGAACCTTTTTTTAAAAATCAAACACGTAGAAACAGTAAAACAGTGGTTACCAAAGGTGGAATTTGAGGGAAAGAATGGGGAGATACAAGTCAAAGGACACACAGCTGCAGTTATGAATATAAGTCTAGAGATCTAATGTATACCATGAGTACTACAGTAAATATTTTTGTATTATATATACTGAGAATTTGCTAAGAGAGACAATTTTAGGTGCTCTTACCATAAAAAGAAAGTTAACTATGTGAGATGATGGATATGTTAATTGGCTTGATTGTAGTAATCCTTTCTTGACTATAGTGATCATTTTACTATGTATATGTATATCAAAACATCATATTGTACACCTTAAATATATACAATTTGAAAATAAAAGCTGGGCACAGTGGTGCATACTTGTAGTCTCAACCACTTAGGAGGCTGAGGTGGGAAAGTTACTTGGATCCAGGAGTTCAGTTCCAGCCTGGGCAATATAGTAAGACCCAATCTCAAAAAGAAACTGTGATGGTGGCATAGGAACAGACATACATCAATGGAATAGAATCCAGAGACCAGAAATAAACCCATACAGTTATGCTCAATTGATTTTTGACAACATTGCCAAGAAAATTCAAGGGAGAAAGAATAGTCTTTCTGACACATGGTGCTAGAACAACTGCATAGCCACATGCAAAAAGTGAGGTTGGACCCCCAACTGATATGGTTTGGATGCTTGTCCCCTCCAAATCTCATGTTAAAATGTAATCCCCAGTGTTGGAGGTGGGGCTGGTGGGAGGTGTTGTGTCTTGGGGGTGGATCCCTCATGAATGGCTTGGTGTCATCCTCATGGTAGTGTGTGAGTTCTTGCTCTGAGTTCACAGGAGATCTGGCTGTTTAAGAGTGGGGCACTATCCTCCAACAACCGCCTTCTCTTGCCCTGTGATGCACCTGCTCCCTCTTCACCTTCCACCATGAGTGGAAGCTTTCTGAACTCCTCACCAGAAGCAGATGCTGGTGCCATGCTTCCTATACAGCCTGCAGAACCATGAGTCAAATAAACCTCTTTTCTTGATAAATTACCCAGCCTCAGGTATTCCTTTATAGTAATGCAAAATGGAACAACACACCTACTTTTCACACTGGGATCAACATGGAGAAACCTTGTCTCTACTAAAAATACAAAATTAGCTGGGGGTAGTGCCGCATGCCTGTAATCCCAGCTATGCAGGAGGCTGAGGCAGAAGAACTGCTTGAACCCAGAAGGCAGAGGCTGCAGTGATCACGCCATTGTACTCCACACTCTAGCCTGGGCTACAAGAGCAAAACTCCATCTCAAAAAAAAAAATTAAAATACTTAAATGTAAAAGATAATACCATCAAACTTGTAGAAGAAAACAGAGGAGTAAATCTCTATAGCATTTGGTAGGCAATGGTGTCTTAGATGTGATAACAAAAGCAAAAACAACTAAAGAAAAAAAAAATAACTCGAACTTCATCAAAATTAAAAACTCTTGTCTGGGAGCAGTGGCTCATGCCTGTAATCCCAGCAGTTTTGAGGGCTGAGGCAGGTGGATTGCTTGAGCTCAGGAGTTCAAGCCTGGGCAACATGGCAAAACCCCATCTTCACAAAAAATACAAAAATTAGCCAGGCATGGTGG
>NW_012105586.1:956212-959266 GCF_000951045.1 Mandrillus leucophaeus
AAAAAAAAAAAAAAAAAAAAATTGTGTCTCCTTGAATATGAAAGTGAAGAGTGCCCCTCACTTTGGCACAGAGCCAGAAGCCAGAACAAGGTTGAAGCTGAGCTGAATCTTGCCAAGATAATAAAAATACATGAAAGTATCTCACGTTATTACTTCTCTCAGCATTTCAGAGATAAAACTATGTTAAAGGTAAAAAAAAAAAAAAACTCCATTGCCCAGGCTGGAGTACAGTGGCATAATCATGGCTCACTGCAGCCTTGATTTTCCAGGCTCAAGCAATCCTCCCACCTCAGCCGCCTGGGTAGCTGAGACCACAAGCACACGCCTGGCTGATTTGTTCTATTTTTTGTAGAGATGGGTTTTTGCCATGTTGCCCAGTCTGGTCTCAAACTCCTGAGCTTAAGACATCCTCCCACATCGGCCTCCCAAAGTGCTGGGATTCAGGCATAAACCACCATGCTTGGACTAAAATTCTTTAAAAAGGAAAAAAATTCTTAAAAATCAAAATCAAAGGCTAGGCGCGGTGGCTCACATCTGTAATCCCAGCACTTTGGGAGGCCAAGGCAGGTGGATCAAGAGGTCAAGAGATCAAGACCATCCTGGCCAACGTGGTGAAACCCTGTCTCTACTAAAATACAAAAAATTAGCTGGGCATGGTGGTGGGTGCCTATAATCCCAGCTACTCAGAAAGCTGAGGCAGGGGAATCACTTGAACCTAGAAGGCAGAGATTGCAGTGAGCCAAGATCGCACCATTGCACTCCAGCCTGGCAACAAAGTGAGACGCCGTCTTAAAAAAAAAAAAAAAAAAAATCAACATCAAATTGCCAGTGTTCCCAATATCATGACTCTCTTTTCCATTTAGAAATCAGGCAGGAAAATTCCATGCAACACTGGCAATTTATGAATGATACTGAAAGTCAGACTAGAAAGTGGAGTTTTGTTTTTGCAAGGATCAAGTTATATCCAAGAGCTCTGAGGTACTGATGCTGGAAGAGACTGAGATGAGAGGTTAAACCATTTGTAATTCAAACAAACCCATGGAAAGTATGCAGGAAAATGAAACTGACGCCATCCTTGGCAGAGAAAATGATTTCCGCAGAAGCTGTTTTTCCAATTAGAAGAAAATGAATTTGGTGGCAATAAAGTTGGGAAGAAAGCAGTCACAGTAATATGGCTATGGGGTAGAGAGGGACCAGTCTGTGGGAAGATATGGTGTCACATGCCGGCAGAATGAACTAGAGATGAAGTTGGTTATCAAAGCTAAACTCTGTGCCTAACCTTAGTAAGATCTAGAAAGTAAGCTATACCTGCCATCAACTTTTTACTAAGGAACCAGGGTCTGTATGAACTTACAGATTAATGATATAACGTTAAATCACAGATCCAGTTAGAAACACCAAAAAAAGATACAATGTGGAGACACTTTAGCTCTGGCCCCTTGATTCTATTTTCTTGTCTGCATTAGAAGTTACATTCCAACATAACCACTGCAGGAAACCTGAGAAAGAAGTTAGGATCTTCAGTTACATGAGATCTGCCTGTTGTCCATGGGAACCCCAAAACTCATCAATGAAGCTTTGTTACCACCAGTCAGATGACCTCCACCATCATGAGTTCTGTGTTAGCCGCCAGGGATATGAAGATGAATTGAATGAATAACCCTGCTTCTATAAGTAGAGAAACACCAACAGAAAGAAGTTTGGAATTAGATGGAGCAGACTCTGTTGTTTGTCTGCCCAGGGTGCCTTCACTTTTTTCGCTTACATAACAGAAGCCATATTTTGTTCAGTTGTCCTCCCCAAGAGGATATCCAGACTTGGAGGTGGAGCTGGAGTAGGCTAATCTAATCATGATAATCACATTCCTTTTTCTATAATAGATGGGAAAATCAGAATGCAGCCAATCAGTGTGTGTCTCATACGGCTTTGCTGTGTCCCCACCCAAATCTCATCTTGAATTGTAGCTCCCATAATTCCCACGTGTTGTGGGAGGGACCTGGTGGGATGTAATTGAATCATGGGGTGGGTCTTTCCTGTGCTGTTCTCATGATAGTGAATAGTGAATAAGTCTCATGAGATCTGATGGTTTTATAAAGGGCAGTTCCCCTACACACGCTGTCTCTTGCCTGCCACCATGTAAGACGTGACTTTGCTCCTACTTTGCCTTCCACCATGATTGTGAGGCCTCCCCAGCCATTTGGAACTGTGAGTCCATTAAACCTCTTTCCTTTATAAATTACCCAGTCTCAGGTATGTCTTTATTAGCAGTATGAGAACAGACTAATACAGTGCCATTCTCCTGGAAGCTGTTATTGGACTGGGATTGGACGTATGATTATTTCTGGAGACAATTCAAGGGAAGAGCTGAAATCCCATAGTCAATAGTCTCTTTTTCTCTCTTCCTCTTTCCTGTTAGACATGAACAAAAAATCTTGTTGCCCCAATTTTACCTGCATTGTGACATTACATGAAAAGGCTTGAGCATAACACTTACACAGAAAAGAGAGAAGGGCCGAGAGAATCACAAAAGATCCCAGCCCTGAACGTCCAATCCCAGGAATCTGCCCTACCTCAGATCAGTGCTGTCCAATCAAAATAGAATGTGAGCCATATACGTAATCTTAAATTTTCTAGTGGTAATTACTAAAAGAGTAAAACGAAACAGATATCATTGTAATCCATGCTGTCTGCATGAAATATTCAAATATCAAATATTGATGCAACAATCTCAAAAAAGAAGAACAAAGGTACAGGATTCATACTCGGTTACTTAGTTTCAAAAGTTACTTGGTTGCTTGGTTTTAAAAGTTACTACAAAGCTACAGCCATCAAGAGTGCAGTATTGGAAACAACCTAAGTGTCCATTGATGGATGACTGGATAATGATTTGTGGCATATATAGGCAATGGAATATTATTCAACCATAAGAAGGAGATCCTGCCATTTGTAATAACATGGATGAAACTGGAAGACATTATGTTAAGTGAAATAAGCCAGATACAGAGAGAAAAATATTGTATGGTCTCTCACATATGTGGAACCTTTTTTTAAAAA
>NW_012105586.1:964530-967330 GCF_000951045.1 Mandrillus leucophaeus
GGTTTCACCATGTTAGCCAGGATGGGACTTGATCTCCTGACCTTGTGATCCTCCCGCCTCAGCCTCCCAAAGTGCTGGGATTACAGGCGTGAGCCTCTGCGCCCGGCCAATAGCCCCATTTTTAAAAGGGCCAAGGATTTGTATAGACATTTCTCCAAAGAAGATATACAAATGACTAATAAACACATGAAAAAATGTTCAATTTCATTTGTCTTTAGGGATATGCAAATCAAAACCGCTGTAAGATACCGCTGCACACCACTGACATGGCTATCATCAAAAAGGCAGACAATAGCAAATGTCGACAACCATGTGGGAAACTGGAGCCTTCACTCATTGCTGATGGGAATGTAAAATAACGCAGCTGCTTCGGAAAATAGTCTGGCAGGTCCTCAAAAAGTTAAACATAGAGTTCCTGTGTGACCCAGCAATTCCACTTCTAGATACATATCCAAGAAAATTGAAAACATGTGCTCACACAAAAATTTGCACACAAAGATTCAGTACAGCATCATTTCTAATAGCCCAAAAATGCAAATTATTTAGTTGTAAAACAGAATGAAGCACCAATAGTCAGTAAGAATGAACCTTGAAAACATTATACTAGTGAAAGAAGCCAGACACAAAAGGCCACATATTGTATGATTTCATGTATACAAATTAGCCAAAATACCAAATCAAATCCATAGAGACAGAAAATAGACTTGTGATTGCCAGGGCTGAGGACAGAAAGAAATGACTGCAAATGGAGTGATGAACGCTTTCTGCAATTCTTTTGGGGTGATGAAAATTTTCTGCAATTTGGTGATGGCTGTCCAACTTTGTGCACATGCTCAAGATCACTGGATTGTATAGCTTAATGGAGTGATTTCATGATATGCCAACTCTACCTTCATTTTAAAAATGGCAAAGATAATCAAATCTCTATCACTGAATTACATATTTTGAGCATGTGGTGCAATAAAATAAGCTGTAAGTACAGTTTGAATACGTAGGCTGAGAAGGAAAGCACCGCAGATGACTGAAGGAAAAACTAAGTGAACACTTTTTTTTTTTTTTTTTTGGATGCACGGGTAATTTTTCTGATTTGTGTCAAAATGGCAAACCAGTGCTGGTTGCAGTTTCCTTCGCCCCAAAATCAACCTTAGAGAAATGATCATTTTTTCTATTTTTTTTTAATTTGTGTGTGTGTGTGTGTGTGTGAGATGGAGTTTCACTCTTATTGCCCAGGCTGGAGTGCAAGGGCACCATCTCAGCTCACCGCAATCTCCACCTCCCAAGTTCAAGCGATTCTCCTGCCTCAGCCTCCTGCGAGAAATGATTTTTTAAAAAACAGAGAATATGGTCTCCACAAACAAACAAAAACAGGAACTGAAGTTAGACGTCCTAACTGAAGCTGCCCAGGAGGGCTTGTGGGATATTGGTGATTCCAGCCGGGGCAGAGGCAGCTGGCGGGTGGCATGAAGAGCTCAGACTGGGGGAAAGATCTTAAGTCCTGCTCTTGCTTCTTCCCCCAAGTGACTTTGGCACCATTATTAGCTCCCTCTTCACCACAGAAATCCCAGATCACTGGTGTCTGAGGGCAGTGCAAATGTCTGCTGGGCAGAGGACTTGATGAAACAGATGTGGGCCAACTGGCTACTCTCTGGTCATCTCAACAGTACCCTCTGCCTCCAGATTCCCAGGGTTCATGGGTCTCAGCCCAGAGACACTGCCTCCTCTTCATCCTGCTTCTCACTGAGAGTGTACAGTTGTAAGCATACATGCTGCTAACTCTATGGCTCAAACATTTATCAAGCAAGGAGTAATGAGTTTTAAAACATAGATGAATCAAGAGGCATCATTAGAGATGTCAACAAACCTTCATAGAAACTAATAGGACAAGGAGATAAAAAATACAGATAAAAGCCGGGCATGGTGGTGACCACCTCTAGTCCCAGCTGCTCTGGAGACTGAGGCAGGAGGATCATTTGAGTTCAGGAGTTTGAGTCCAGCAAGACCCATAGTCTCTTCAAAAGAAAAACAAAAACTTCTCTTTGGGAAAAAAACACAGATAGCAAAGATCTAAAAAATATAATTAATAAATTCAAGCTATATAAATATGCATATACAAACATATGTACACATGCATATGTTTATCTAGAACACATATTACTTATATTAATATACGTTTGTATATATAATATGTATGTATACATTTGTGAGAGGGAGAAGAAACTCTATATACTAAAGAACAGAATATACCTTTTTTTTTTTTTTCTGAGACGGAGTCTCACACTGTTGCCCAGGCTGAAGTGCAGTGGTGTGATCTCAGCTCACCGCAACCTCTGTCTCTGCCTCCTAGGCTCAAGCCATCTTCCCACCTCAGCCTCCTGAGTAGCTGGGACCACAGGCACGTGCCACCAAGCCTGGCTAATTTTTTTATGAATACTTTTTGTAGAAATGGGATTTTGCTGTTACCCAGGCTGGTCTCGAACTCCGGAGCTCAAGCAATCCTCCTGCCTTGACCTCCCGAAGTGCTGGGATTACAGGCATGAGTCACCGTGCCTGGCCAGAATATGTTATCTTTTTCCGCACATTTTTGAGTACATATGGAAAAAATATTAGTGAAAAATAGACCATAAATTAGGCCATAAAAGAAACCTCCATAAATTCCAAGGGAACAGGATCATACACACCATATTGACCAGGTTTTTCAGCTACAATGCAATAAAATTAGAATTTAATAACAAAAGATGACCACAGAAATACCACATGTCTGGAAAACTAAATAACTTTAAGGAACAACTTGGCTGGATGC
>NW_012105586.1:967990-969063 GCF_000951045.1 Mandrillus leucophaeus
CCCAGACTGGAGTGCAGTGGTGTGATCTCGGCCTCCCAGGTTCACGCCACTTGCTCACTGCAAGCTCCGCCTCTCAGGTTCACACCATTTTCCTGCCTAAGCCTCCCAAGTAACTGGGACTACAGGCGCCCGCCACCATGCCGGGCTAAGTTTTTGTATTTTTAGTGGAGATGGGGTTTCACCGTGTTAACCAGGATGGTCTCGATTTCCTGACCTTGTGATCGACCTGCCTCCGCCTCCCAAAGTGCTGGGATTACAGGCATGAGCCACTGCGCCCTGCCAAGAGGTTCAGATTTTTAAGATCAAACTGTGATGCACCCGGTCATAAAGAGTCTGATTTCTTCTTCCTTCAAAATCAGTAATGTTCCGGCTGGGTGCAGTGGCTCACACCTGTAATCCCAGCACTTTGGAAGACTAAGGCAGGCGGATCACCTGAGCTCAGGAGTTCGAGACCAGCCTGGCCAACATGATGAAACCCTGTCTCTCCCAAAAATACAAAAATTAGCTGAGTGCAGTGGCATGCATCTGTAGTCCCAGCTACCTGGGAGGCTGAGGTAGAAGAATTGCTTGAACCTGGGAGGCGGAGGTTGCAGCGAGCTGAGGTCGCACCACTGCACTCCAGCCTGGGCGACAAAACGAGACACTGTCTCACAAAAAACAAACAAACGAAAACAAAAACAAACAAACAAAAAACACAGCAATGTTCTATACTCCATGAAGAAATAACTCAATGAAGTATTGTTGGAAATAATCTTAGTAACACATTCAAATGCAACACACCAAAAAGGAATGCGTATCTGACAATGGCAGCCAAAGAGGAGAGAGGAATTCACAGTTGACTACCTCCCAAATGGACACAGAATCTTCCAGCTTCAAATGGACTTGCTGATTGGGTAAGCCTGGGAAGGAGCTGACTTTCCTGAAAGATCTGTCTGTGATTTCTAGTCCTTGTTCTAGCTGCATCTTCAGAACTGCCTGGGAGAGCCACCAAATGCTTGCTGCCATTCTCAATGTCACAAATTATGAATTAGGAACTTTTAAGTTAGTATATGAAGTGGACAAGTGTTGTTTTT
>NW_012105586.1:969673-972786 GCF_000951045.1 Mandrillus leucophaeus
CTTCCCGTGCTTGAGGAATGGCTACTTGTCAGATGAGACCAGCATTTCTAGGGCACGGCGATGGCTTTACATCTGGGAAGATGGATCAGTGATTCATCTGCCCCATGGGAGATTTTTGCAGGGTTGTTTTTTGTTGTTGTTACTGTTTTGAGAAGGAGTTTCACTCTTGTTGCGCAGGCTGGAGGGCAATGGTGCGACCTCGGCTCACTGCAAATTCTGCCTGCTGGGTTCAAGCGATTCTCTTGCCTCAGCCTCTCCAGTAGCTGGGATTACAGGCATGTACCACCACACCCGGCTAATTTTGTATTTTTAGTAGAGATGGGGTTTCTCCATATTGGTCGGGCTGGTCTCAAACTCCCCATCTCAGATGATCTGCCCACCTTGGCCTCCCAAAGTGCTGGGATTACAGGCGTGAGCCACCACGCCCGGCTGCAGGGGTTTTTGTGAAAGGAACACTCTTTGTTGTTTTCAGAGCATAGGCAGTAGGGCAAGTAAGTCTGGAGCAGTTTGGGGTCATCTTTGCCATCACATGAACAGAGGCCTACAATAAAGGCAACACAGAAAACAAAAACAAAAACAGGAAGTCAAGAGATGAAGAGGGAGCCTTTCTTGATGACATCGTGCCTGAAGTTAGATGTTTGCCTTAACTTTCTGATTACACGAGTCAATGAATTCCTTTTTTAAAAATTAAGCTAATTTGAGGTTTATCACTTGCAACAGAAAGCAGACTGACCAATATAGCAACTAGTAAGAAATACTAGACAAAACCAATTGGATTTGGAACCAGATTTTGGTTCAACCTATCCATCATCAATGAAAGATGTAGGCCTTCTTGATTATTAAAAATCAGGAAACAACAGATGCTGGCGAGGCTGTGGAGAAACAGGAATGCTTTTACACTGTTGGTGGGAGTGTAAATTAGTTCAACCATTGTGGAAGACAGACAGTGTGGGGATTCCTCGAGAATCAGAACCAGAAATACCATTTGACCTAACAATCCCATTCCTAGGTATATACCCAGAGGATTATAAACCATTCTACTATAAAGACACATGCACACATATGTTTATTGCAGTACTATTCACAATAGCAAAGACTTGGAACCAGCCCAAATGCCCATCAATGAGAGACAGGATAAAGAAAATGTGGCACATATACACCATGGAATACTACACAGCCATAAAAAAGAATGAGTTCATGTCCTTTGCAGGGACAGGATGAAGCTAGAAACCGTCATTCTCAGCAAACTAACACAGGAACAGAAAACCCAACACCGCATGTTCTCACTCATAAGTGGGAGTTGAACAATGAGAACACATGGTCACAGGGAGGGGAACATCATCCACCAGGGCCTGTCAGGGGGTGGGGGGCAAAGGGAAGAAAAGCATTAGGACAAATACCTAATGCATGTGGGACTTAAAACCTAGATGACAGGTCGATAGGTGCAGCAAACCACCACGACACGTGTATACCTACGTAACAAACCTGCACGTTCTGCACGTGTATTCTAGAACTTAAAGTAAAACTTAACAATAAATAAATAAAATAAACTTTATGTTTTAACTAGAAAGCAAAAAACAAACAAAAAGATGGATGCCTTCTTAAAAGAGAAGAGACAATATTATCCTGGTCACTAATATAAACAAGTATTATTCTTAATTTTAAAATGCACCTTTGTTATAGTGCTTGAATATCAAAGAACTATAATGAAGTTTAAAATATGTTGACCAAAACGCAGACAGCGGGCTGTACAGCAAAGCTCCATTGAGTACTCTACAGATGCAGCTAATTTGAGAAACACTGATCGAGGTTTTCGTGTTGCCACCCTTCTGTCCGTGGTGGCTTCACAACATTCCCTCCGTTTCTATATGGAAGTGTGTGTGTTAGACATCGGTATGTTCAACTCTGTTTTTTCACAAGCCTGGTGAAAAAAACTTTAACCAGACAGAAAAACAATGAGATCTTCACTGATGTAAACATATTGGCTCTTTCATTGATTTATGGGCAAGTTTTTGGGGTGCTCTTTAGAGTTGCCTTCTTGAAATTAGCCACAATGCACACCCTCTGCCTTCCCAGGAGGGCATTATAAAGAAAAGAGGCCAGGAACAGTGGCACGTGCCTGTAATCCCAGCTATGTGGGAGGTTGAGGCAGGAAGATGACTTGAACTTGGAAGTTTGAGACCAGCCTGGGCCACAAAGTGAGACCCCATCTCAAAACAGAAAGAAAAGAATACAGGGTCTACCTAGGAAAGGAACCAAGAGCATATGTATAAAAACCTGACCATGGGTCGGGTGCAGTGGCTCACTCCTGTAATCCCAGCACTTTGGGAGGCCGAGGTGGGTGGATCACGAGGTCAGGAGTTAGAGACCGCCTGACCAACATGGTGAAACCCCGTCTCTACTAAAAATACAAAAAATAAGCCATTGTGGTGGTGGTTGCCTGTAATCCCAGCTACTTGGGAGGCTGAGGGAGAATGGCGTAAACCCGGGAGGCGGAGCTTGCAGTGAGCCGAGATCCGGCCACTGCACTCCAGCCTGGTCGACAGAGGGAGACTCCGTCTCAAAAAAACAAAAACAAAAACAAAACAAAACAAAACAAAAAAAACCTGAGCATGTTTGTATGCATCAATGCTTTTTGACAGGGCAAACCCAGATTACATATCAATATTTACATTAAAAGAGCAAAAGTGCCCTCCAACCCAATGAGAATTTTAAACCTCTTCTTGCCGTCACTCTCATTTGCACTTGAAAAGAACTGTCAGTCAAATAACTTTTTTTTTTTCTTACTGGAGAGATGGTTCTCTTGGAAGACTGTGTTTTTCTTTTTTAGGCTACAACATGCTTCATGACTTAGAAGTGCTCATCTTCTTGAAATCATGTGGGCTTTATTTTTCTTTTTCTTTTTTTTTTTAAGATGGAGTCTCGCTCTGTCACCCAGGCTGGAGCGCAGTGGCACGATCTCGGCTCACTGCAAGCTCCGCCTCCCGGGTTCACGCCATTCTCCTGCCTCAGCCTCCCCAGTAGCTGGGACTACAGGCGCCCGCCACCACGCCCGGCTAATTTTTTGTATTTTTAGTGGAGACGGGGTTTCACCGTGTTAGCCAGGATGGTCT
>NW_012105586.1:973067-980685 GCF_000951045.1 Mandrillus leucophaeus
GAGACGGGGTTTCACCGTGTTAGCCAGGATGGTCTCGATCTCCTGACCTCGTGATCCGCCTGCCTCAGCCTCCCAAAGTGCTGGGATTACAGGCTTGAGCCACCGCGCCCGGCTATTTTTCAAGTATTGAATTAGAGAGATGTTATCTGGATAAAAATACGCCCATGGGGAAAGCATTGTTTGCAACTCAGAAATGATAACCTCGTTCATTTGGTGGCGGCCCAGCAAGCGAGGGCTGATACAGTGATCCAACATATAGGTTGTTTTGTTTTGTTTTTTTGAGACAGAGTCTCACTCTGTCGCTCAGACTGGAGTGCAGTGGCACGATCTCGGCTCACTGCAACCTCTGCCTCCTGGGTTCAAGCGATTCTCCTGCCTCAGGCTCCCAAGTAGGTGGGACTACAGGCGCCCACCACCACGTTCAGCTAATTTTTGTAATTTTAGTAGAGGCGGGGTTTCACCATGTTGGCCAGGCTGGTCTTGAACTCCCGACCTCAAGCGATCCACCCCCCACCTTGGCCTCCCAAAGTCCTGGGATTACAGGCATGAGCCACCAGACCCGGCCGGCCTAACTATGGTTTAAAAACCATAGTTGTTCTGGTTAAAGTAATACAGAAAGGAGTCCTTTTCCTGACAGTTCAGCAGGGTTTCCAAGTGTGATTGTCAAAATGGTAGGGACTGACTAAAAAACCAACCAACCAAACAAACAAACAAAAAGAAAAAAAAAAATTCTATGTCATAAAGTGAAACCCAATGCTGAACTTTTCTCCGAAAAAGAAGAAAGTGAGAACGAGCAAACCCCAGGGCTGCTGGGCCCACCTGTAAGGTGTGAAAGCAGCAGAGGAGTCTAAATCAAACTGAATTTCAAGATTTCGGTTCTAAGAGAAGTTCCCCACTCAACTATCCCAACCCTTTCTAGAATGTTGTGTGTTCTCTGCACTGACCCCAGGGTGAACACATATCATGGCTCATTCATAGAATTGCCACGTTCCTCCTTTTTCTTTGCTTTAACAACAACTGGCAGTACCCTTTCTTTTTATGGGTACTCTTGGCACTTTGGTTCTTAATTTAGTTTGGGCTGATTCTGTCCGTTTCTTTTGGCAGGTGGCAGTCACAGGTGGCCTGGAGCCTGGGGCACACACAGTCCCACCTGTTTCCCTTAAGGACTCCCTGGTTAGTGCTGAGGCCTAATAGCCTTGAACTCTCTGCCTGCATCCCATCTGCTGCGTGCTCTGAGCTCCCTGAGATGGGGCAGCCATGGTGGCCGCTGCTGTCAGCTGTCTTAGAGTTGGGAATTTACAAGGGCTGGTCGTCCCTGCCTCCCCATTACTCTCTTGCTCCTGTTGATGTCCACACTGTGAAGAGATGCCCTTGCACGCCCACCCCCATTCCTGCTCTTTATCGTGGCTGTTGACCAAATTCCCCTTCAGGCATTGGGTCCACATCCACCCTCCCTTGCCCACACCTACAGCCCTAAGCCCGGGGAACAGCTTGTAACGCTCTCATTTCACTGTTCTTTGAAATAACAAGGTGATGTGGTACAGTGGAAAGACTGCGGTCTTTGAAGTTTGATGGTTTTGTGACCTTAGGCCACTCACCAGCGGTTCCCACTTTGCAAGGTTCTGGTGAGGATCTGGAATAAAGGCTATTCCTGGAACATGAATGGAGAACCCATTTCATAAGCAATGTTTTCTGTTTGTTAACAGAGGCGGAAGTGACATTGATGTAGCCATCTTCTTTTACTTCTGCTGTGAGGCAGTGACCGTCAGAGCCGTCTTGATTGCTCCTAATCCGGAATGTTCTGTTCCTTTGGGCACAGCAGGGCTGTTTATGTGGAAGAAGGAGCCCTCTGCTGGTCATCAGGAAGCGTTGCAGTTAATTTGCAATTTGCTTGTCTCATTCAAGTGGTTTGCTCTGTTTTTTTGGTTTTAAGACGCACAATCACTTGTTGACCTGGATGCTGGGAGGTGTGTTCAGAGAGCGTTGAGGCTACAAGAGATGAGATACGGAGGTGGCTTTCAGGGAGTTAAGGTATCCCACTCCTTCGTTTTGCTGAGGACCAAAAGATTGCCTGGGACCTCCTTCAGTGCTAAAATCCAAGTCTTGGACCAATCTAGACAAGTTGGTTTAGGGCTATCCCATTCACTGTGATGCTGGGCAGAAACCAGGCCTCTAAGGGTTGAAGCTCGGGGCTGACGGTTTAAATGGGAGCAAGGGGCCGGGTTCGGTGGCTCATGCCTGTAATCCCAGCACTTTGGGAGGCCGAGGTGGGTGGATCACCTGAGATCAGGAGTTCAAGACCAGCCTGGTCAATATGGCGTAACCCCGTCACTACTAAAAATACAGAAATTATCAGGGTGTGGTGGCAGGCACCTGTAATCCCAGCTACTCAGGAGGCTGAGGCAGGAGAATCACTTGAACCCGGGAGGTGGAGGTTGCAGTGAGCCGAGATCATACCACTGCACTTCAGCCTGGGTGACACAGTGAGACTCCATCTCAAAATAAACAAACAAAATAAATGGTAGCAAGGATTGAGCAAAGGCTGGAAGGCGAATCAATTTCCTGCAAGGATGGCGTGTACGGTGCCCATCCGATTAGAGACATGGGTGGGAGGGGAAACGGGGAACACTGCGTTCTTCAACTGTGTCTAAATTCTGTGATCAAGCTTCCTCTCCATTCCTCTAGGAATTGGTCTTCATCAAAAGAAAGCCCTATACTTTCAAATTTATGAACTGTGGGCAAATGCGTTTTTCTCTTTTGGCAAGATAATTTCAAGGAGGTTTCTCTCTCCATCAAGGATTTGATGGGTGCACTGTTACATCCCTTGGGGAAGAAAAGGGAAACCCAAGTTGTCCTTTGCTTCCCCTAGTGCTTTGCTGATTTAAAATTAATATTTCCTAACTAATCACTAGAGGAGACTAATGATGGCTTAGTCATCAGGTATGGAACAGGAAGTAAAGAAAAGCACCATGCCCTACAGAAATTGGAGGGAAGACTAAGAACAGAAGACTGCAATCACCTGGGCTGGAAATTGGCCAGGACCACACAGCTAACTCTCACCACTTAGGCGCAGATGTTTTCATGAGCGGAACACAGCAGCCTTCCAACCTGCTTAATATCGCTTTCCAAATAACTCAAATGCCACCGTCATTGCTCCTTGGAAGTTGCCTTTGCAAAGACTTGCCCAGTTCAGTCCCTGCCCAGTGATTCAAAGCTGATCATATTCCATGGTAAAAAGGTCCTACTATTTACTCCAAGACTTTTGACTCTCCTTTCTGTGGTAATGCTGTGCAGAGGAAATTTCTCAGGTTATTGTTAGAGAACAGTGGTTTTCAACTGGGAGTGATTTGACTCCCCCTTGCTGCTTCCAGGGATATGCGGCAATGTCTGGAGACATTTTGGTTTTCACAACTTGGTGAGTGCTACTGGCATCACTGCCCGTAATGGGTAGAAGCCAGGGAGACTGCTCACCATCCTGCATTGACAGGATAGCCCCACAAGGAAGTGTCCAGCCCCAAACGTCAGTCGTGCTGAGGTTGAGAAATCCCGCAGGAAGCCGTGGATCTTTTAGTAGGGTTGTGCAATCATCACTACAGTCTAATTTAGAACATTTTTATCCCCCTAAGAGAAACTTTTTACTCGTTAGTAGTCAGTCCTTATTTCCATATTCTCATCTCCCCCCCAGCACCATCCCTTGGCCCTAAAAAACCACGAATCCACTTTCCATACATTAAAATTTCCATACCTTAAAGGATGGTACAGGTTCTTACTTCATAGAGTAGTATCACCCCTATTTACAGATAGGGCAACTGAGACCCAGAGAGGTGAATGTCTTACTGCTATTAAAAAGTGGACTCTATTACTCCATCTAAGGCAAGAACAGAGGTGACAACAAACTTTTTCTGTAAAGAGTCAGATAGCAAATATTTTAAGCTTTATGGACCATATAGTCTCCATTGCAGCTACTCATTTCTGCTGTTGTAGAGGGAGTGTCGGCATAGACAGTACGTAAACAAATTGATGTGTCTGTGTTCAAATAAAACTTTGTCTATCGCCTGTAATCCCAGCACTTTGGGAGGCCGAGTTGGGTGGATCACGAGGTCAGGAGTTCAAGACCAGCCTCACCAAAGAGACCAGCCTGGCCAACATGGTGAAACCCTGTCCCTACTATAAATACAAAAATTAGCCGGGCATGGTGGCAGGTGTCTATAACCCCAGCCGCTTGGGAGGCTGAGGCAGAAGAATTGCTTGAACCTGGGAGGTGGAGGTTGCAGTGAGGTGAGATGGCACCATTGCACTCCAGCCTGGGCAACAGAGCGAGAATCCAGGTCAAACAAAACAAACAAACAAAAAAAACCCACTTTATTTACAAAAACAGTTGAAGGGCCGGATTTGGCCTGCAGGCTCTAGCTTGTCAATCCTGGAATTAAACCATTACCGAAAGTCTCACATTTACCTGGACAACCCCCACCCCTAATTCCTTCTTCTGCTTCCCTAGATCCATCCCTGGAGATGGTCATTACCCTGAAGTTTGTCTTTATTGCTCTCTGACTTAAAAAAATTTTTTTTGCTTACCTAAGCTGTGTGTTGTCAAAACAATGTGTAATCTTCTTTTACTGGGTTTGAGCTTTCAAAATATCATCATACGGTGTGTGGTCTTGGGCTTTTAAAAATCCAGTCTTGGCTGGGCACGGTGGCTCATGCCTGTAATCCCAGCACTTTGGGAGGCCAAGGCGAGTGGATCATGAGGTCAAGAGATCAAGACCATCCTTGCCAACATGGTGAAACTCCGTCTCTACTAAAAATACAAAAAATTAGCTGGGTGTGGTGGCAGGCGCCTGTAATCCCAGCTACTTGGGAGGCTGAGGAAGGAGAATCGCTTGAACCCAGGAGGCAGAGGTTGCAGTGAGCCAAGATCGCGCCACTGCACTCCAGACTGAGCAAAAAAACCGAAACTCCATCTCAAAAAAAAAAAAAATCAATCTTATGTTTCTAACATTTATGAATGTGGCCATCGTGCTTCATTTTCATCACTGTGTGTAAAATACTTCACGGGGTGAGTATACTACAATCCTGTAAACACTCTCTCCTTGATGGACATGTAGGACAATTTATTTGCCATTATAAACAATTATAAACAATTCCTCTAGAAGCAGAATTGCTAGATTAGAGAATTAAAAAGCTTTTTATGTATTTATTGTTTATTTATTTTCGAGACAGGATTGCCTAGGCTGGTCTCGAACTCCTGGGCTCAAGCAATCCTCCCACTGAGACCTCTCAAAATGCTGGGATTACAGACATGAGACACTGGCGCCTGGCTTTTTTTGTTTGTTTGTTTTTAAAGATGCCTGAGACATGTAAGTTACACAGAGTCTGGAGTGAGCATGACTTCCTGGTAATTTTCACCATTTCTAGCTTTGTCATCTTGGGCAAATTGCTATGTCTGTTGCTGAATCCTCTTTTCTTTGCAGGGGTGGGGTGCCTATGTGAAATGAAGATAATAATGATATCCACCTCCTCATGTTGTTGTGAGGATTAAATGAGATAATCCCTATAAATCTGTTATTAGCACATTGGTAGCAAAGTTTAGGAATTTAAGGAGTTTTCTCCTCACTCTGTATTTGTCATGTGACTTCTCCCCACTAGGGCTGCAAAGTCAGTAACGGCAGTGCTAAAAGAAAAACTTGAGAGGGGGGAGGGATTGCATTGGGAATTACACCTGATGTAAATGATGAGTTGATGGGTGCTGACGAGTTAATGGGTGCAGCATGCCAACATGGCACAAGTATACATATGTAACAAACCTGCACGTTATGCACAGGTACCCTAGAACTTAAAGTATAATAATAATTAAAGAAAAAAAAGAAAAAAGAAAAACTTAAGCCGAATTAATTTAAAATGAGTTTAATTGAACAATGCATGATTCGCCACTCAGGCAGCCCCCAGAATCACAGCAGATTTAGAGGGACTCTGGGGATGCCCCCTGGTCAGAACAAATGTATAGACAAAGAAAGGGAAGTGCCGTACAGAAATCGGCAGTGAGGTACAGAAACAGCTGGATTGGTTACAGGCTGGTGTTTGCCTTATTTGAACACAGTTTGAACACTTAGCAGTCTCTGAGTGGTTGAAGTATGGCCGCTGGGATTGGCCAAGACTCAACTATGGTAATTGTTACAGGTGCATGCTCCTAAATTAGGTTTTCAACCTTGTCTGCCTGTTAAGGTAGGTTACAGTTGGTCCACAGGGACTCAAATATAGAAGTATGGAGTCCTTCTCAGGCCGTATTTAGTTTGCATTAACAACAAACTGGGTACTTTATCTCAGAAACATCAGTATCCACCATATGTCAGTTTTCAAATAAGGGTATATGAATGAATGAAATGATGAATGAAGGAATTGGGTGAATGTGATCAGAACTGTGGCCCTGCCAGCTGCAGACACAGGTGTCAATGACCTGGGTATCATGGTTTTGAGCATCAGGGTGAGGAAGGTGGGGAGGCACAGCCAGCGTAGGCCTCCCTCTGATTGGGTGGAGTGACTGCTTTGGGTCTGACCACATTAGTCATAAGTAATTCCCTGGACTTCTGCCTTGGAGGAAGCCATGCAGGTTTGCTGAGGGAGGCCCTCACAGTCTGACTCTTGGATATGGAGAGTCTGTGAGCTGCTTCTTTCCACTTGTGAGTAGCAGGTGAGCTGCAGAAGAACTAACCTGTATTAGTCCGTTCTCACACTGCTATGAGAAATACCCAAGACTGGTAATTTATAAAGGAAAGAGGTTTAATTGACTCACAGTTCCACATTTCTGGGGACGCCTCAGGAAACTTATAATCACGGCAGAAGGCAAAGGAGAAGCAGGCACCTTCTTCACAGGGTGACCGGATGGAGTGAGTGCCAGATGATTATATAACCATCAGATCTCGTGAAAAACCATTATCACGAGAATAGCATGGGGGAAAGCACTCCCATGATCCAATTACCTCCACCTGGTCCCCTTGACACGTAGTGATTATGGGAATCATGTGGATTACAACTCAAGATGATATTTTGGGTGGGGATACAACCAAACTGTATCACTCACTATCACAAAGGAACACAGCAAGACACCTGCTACTCACTTGCAGGTCACATAAGCCACTATCATTAAAGTACATTGTCACTAAAGGCCAATTACCATTAAGTCAATTACTTTTCAGAGGCCAGAGAACATCAGTAGGAACTTCGTTGTGTCTTGGGATTTTATAAACGTATCCAGATAGACACACGTATATAATTTCTTAATACAAACACATTACTCTGTGGGTTTGTATGTCCCTTTTTAAAATTTATGTCCGATCTTAGAAATACTATAGAACAAAATGTTCTACCAGTAAAGTTTTAATATTTTGATAATGACCTTTTAAAATGCAGGTTTTCACTTTAACAAGATAATTCTGTTTCCTGGGATTTTCGTTTTAAAAGTACAACCAGCCGGCTGGGCGCAGTGACTCACGCCTGTAATCCCAGCACTTTGGGAGGCTGAGGCGGGAGGATCACAAGGTCAGGAGATCGAGACCATCCTGGCTAACACGGTGAAACCCCATCTCTACTAAAAATACAAAAAATTAGCCGGGCATGGTGG
>NW_012105586.1:981736-991855 GCF_000951045.1 Mandrillus leucophaeus
AATATTAATTAGCTTGTTTGATATAAGGAAAGTATGTATTGAGTACCTTTTTGCTAACCTGATTGCTTAATTTTTTTAAAAAAAGGTTTACACTTTTTAAAAAATCTTCAAACTGGCCTTTATTACATAGTCACAAAGTTGCAGCTAGGAGAGGGATGGGCAGGAAAGAAACTAGTTTTGAGTGTCTTCAGTTAGAAACATGAGACTAAGGTTTGGTTTTGTTGGGGTGATCAGACCCAACACCAGGTCGTGGGGGCAAGGAAGTCCAAAGGGGTCAAAGGAATGAGAAAAAGACAGTTTGAGAGAGCAAGTGGGACGAGGAGGCCATCGCGAGTGTGGATGCTGCCTGAGGGCCCAGAGCTCTGGGAGCCCACACAATTTATTGGTGATCAAACAAAGAAACAGGTGGTGAGGATGCGGGCATTGAAAGGAAACAGTGTATCAAGTGAATGAGAAACATATGGCTGCTTGAGATAATGGGCGTGCTAGAAGCAAGGAGCCTTGCTGGCAGACATGCAAGCCCTGCCTCAGTTTCTCTCCCAACACTCAGCTTTTCTCCCAACAGGTTTCGTTTTTGTTTTCTCATTAAAATATCTTAAGCTTTATGGAATAAAACTTACTGCTGTTGTTAAAAAATAAAAATAAACCTTTCTTGGATAAGAAGTGCATTTTCCAATCCTTTTCTTTATAGCCACAAAAAATAGCTATTGATATTGCATCCAGTTTAATCCTACCTCATAATCATCATGAACTAATAATGCTGGGTGTACTTGTCTCAACTCATTAGATATCCTGGGTGTGTAAACAATAACAATGGCAAAGCAGGTTAGCTACCAACATAGCCACCAATGTCAACTACACCATAGAAGTCCTTAATTTTCTGTCTGTATAGAGCCAGCAAGACGTTGTCAGAGCTGGCTCATAGACTGTGATTGGTGAGTCTGTTTGAAATTCCAGCTTTTCCATCATAGTATTAGATGTGATAAATGGGCTGGGGTCTGATGGTTAATAGCAGCCATCAAGGACAGCTAGAGTATCCTTCAGGCTGAATTAGGGTGAAATACTGAGAAACTGCAATGTGCTAACAAGATCTGTGAAAGCTACACAGATTAAAGGGCAGTTTTTTTGCTTGTTTGTTTATTTCTTTCTTTCCAAATACGAGGACCTTTTATTTCCTTCATTACCCACCCCATCCTCAACTATCCTCCCAGGATTCTGACAACCGTACCACTCAAGTTGCTCATTGGTTTTTCAGGTGAGCAGCATCCTTCACCATTTTAAATGACGATGTCTGTATTATTTAGTCAAAAGGGTAAAAATTATGTACTGTGAAAGGCACCTAAAAAGAGGTTAAGGCATTGAGATACAAGATTTCCCTAAGACAAATGTTCTCTTTATTTTTCCTGGCAAATAATATCTTCATTAATTCTCGCTACTAGCTGGTGCTAGGCTACCATTTAGTAAGCATGCAGTGACATTGAACCGGCCACGATTTGTCAACCTGCGTGGGTCGTTCGTTCCTCTTTGTTTGGCATAATGCCCTTAAATCATGTCCACGGTCTGGCTTATCAATAGAGAGGCAGCAGGTCTCACATTCCTGCCCAGGTGTTTGCAGCCTGTAGCTTCACTTACAAACACCAAAGAGAGGTCATTTTGAATGGGATGCTCTTTAAACTCTCTTTCGACACTAGAATTTTCTGTTTTTCCTATCGTTTCCACCTCGAATACATAAACTTATTTTTTTATTAGTCTTGAATTTTATAATATAAATGGTACCTATTTTTGACTAGAGAGTTTAAAGACAAAGGTATCTGAATATAAATACTAACCCTCCCCCACAAAACAAAATAAATAAATAAATAACAAAAATACTAATCCCCAAATTTGTGCTGTTAAATTCCTCCCTAAAAAAAGTAACAGAACTGGCTGGGCACGGTGGCTCACACCTCTAATCCCAGCAGTTGGGGAGGCTGAGGTGGGCAGATCACGAGGTCAGGAGATCGAGACCATCCTGGCCAACATGGTGAAACCCCGTCTCTACTAAAAATACAAAACTTAGCTGAGCGTGGCGGGGCATGCCTGTAATCCCAGCTACTCGGGAGGCTGAGGCAGAAGAATTGCTTGAACCCGGGAGGCGGAGGTTGCAGTGAGCCAAGACCACACCATAGAAACTCCAGTCTGGCGACAGAGCTAGACTCTGTCAAAAAAAAAAAAAACAAACAACAGAACTAGCTAGCCAGAGCTCTCTTTTACTGCTTACTATTCACCGCTATTTATTATTTTGCATTGTGATATTTACATGATACATTTTCTGATAAATGTATTATTACACCCTCAGGTAGATACAAGTTCTTCTCTTCCTCTGTTGCCTATTTATATTTTCCAAAATAAAAAACTTTGTTTTATTTTTCTTATCTTACTGTATTTTCTTGGCCTCCTTTACAATGATGAATGTGATGGTGATAGACAGCAGCGATCTTTGTCCTGTTCCAGATAGCAAAGGAAGCGTTTTTGCCACTAACGTGTTTGGTGTAGGTTTTTATTTTGCTAAGCTTTCTCGTAAATGTGGGTGAAATTTCATCAAATACTTCTTTTGCCTCTATTGAAGCAAGCATATGATATCTTTCCTTTAATTTCTGAATATTGTGAATAACATTAACGAAATGTTTAAATGATAAAACAATCTGGCATTCCTGGTATAAACCCAACACATAGCTTATCCATTTTATTTAATGCTGGATCTGATTTGTTAATTTTTCTATCAGGACTTTTGACGCCATGTTCACAAGTGAGATTGACTGCTTATTTTTTCTTTCTTGGCTATCTTGTTTTGGTGTAGAATTGAGGTTATGCTAACTTCACAAAAAGAGTTGAGAAATCTCTTTTCTGTGAAACACTATGTGTGACACTAGAATAACGTCTCGTACAAATGTTTGCTGAAAACCACCGGTAAAGTCATCTAGATCTGGATTTCTTTCTTTCTCTCTCTCATTTTCTCTCTTAGTTTCTTTCTCTTTTTTTTTCTTTTGAGGCAGGATTTCGCTTGGCTACCCATGTGAGAGTGCAGTGGTACTATCACTGCGCATTGCAGCCTCTATTTCCCACGCTCAAGCGATCCTCCCGCTTCATTTTTTAAAAATTGGGCTGGGCACGGTGGTTCACATCTGTAGTCCCAGCACTTTGGGAGGCCGAGGCGGGCAGATCACAAAGTCAGGAGATCAAGACTGTCCCGGCTAACACGGTGAAACCCCACCTCTACTAAAAATACAAAAAAAAATTACCCGGGCATGGTGGCGGATGCCTATAGTCCCAGCTACTCGGGAGGCTGAGACAGGAGAATTGCTTGAACCCAGGAGGCAGGAGTTGCAGTGAGCTGAGATCACACCACTGCACTCCAGCCTGGGCTACAGAGCAAGACTCCATTTAAAAAAAAAAAAAAAAAAAAAAAATTGGGTGGGCGTGGTGGCTCACGCCTATAATCTCAGCACTTTGAGAGGCGGAGGCTGGTGGATTACCTGAGGTCAGGAGTTCGAGACCAGCCTGACCAACATGGAGAAACCCTGTCTCTACTAAAAATACAAAATTAGCAAGACGTGATGGTGCATGCCTGTAATCCCAGCTACTCGGGAGGCTGATGCAGCAGACTCACTTGAACCTGGGAGGCGGAGGTTGCGGTGAGCTGAGATCACACCATTGCACTCCAGCCTAGGCAACAAGAGTAAAATTCTGTCTCAAAAAAAAAAAAATTTTTTTTTAGAGATGAGGTCTCACTATATTGCCCAGGCTGGTCTTGAACTCCTGGGCTCAAGTGATCCTCCTGCCTTGGCCTCCTAAAATGCTGGAATCATAGGTGTGAGCCACCATGTGGAGGCTGGCTGGAATTTTAATGGAAATCTTTTGAAATTACTGATTCAGTTTCTTCAATAGGGTTAGACTTAGACTTACCCTACTGATGAAACCTTAGAACTTTTTAGATGTTTTATTTCTTCTGAAATCAGTTTTGCTAAGTCATTTTTTTCGTGAGAATTTGTCCATTTGGTTTAAATTTTCAAATTCATTATCATACAGTTGTCGATAATATTTTATTTTCTTTTGAATGACTGTGGCACCTATAATGATACCCCTTTTTTCATTCCTGGCATTAATGACTTGTGAATTCTCTCTCTGATTTGAATCACAGCAGTTTGTCAATGTTATAATGTCAAAGACCTAACTTTTTGGCTTTATTGATTCTCTCTAGTGTATAGTTATTTCCTCTTATTTCTGTTCTTTATCATTATTTTCTTCTGCATGATTTTTTTGTGTGGTTATCTTTCTACCCCACCACTAATGCCTACTTACGATTTGATTGACATTTAAATAGTGATCAGTTTCCTGGTAATAGATAATAGTTGCTTAACTGTAATTCTAGTTAGAATATAGCTGGTTTGGTTGACTACAGTATACCACTAATTAGGCTAAAGTCAAAATTTTGATTCTTTCTTGGTCTGGTGCAGTTCCTTTGAGCCTAAGGCTACAGTCAGCCACTTTACAGAGGTCAAAGAAAATACTGCTATAGCTTTGGAGCATTGTAAGTATTTCACCATTACTGAAGAGAAAAAAATACAGAAGTTTACATTCTACTACCTTTTGGCCACTTCTGTTATCTTCAACAAGTGAAAGAAGATTTTATAATAAAAAATCACAGAAGAAAAGGTTTATCTGTTGGTAAAAATATCCTGATAATTCTATTTCTGTTTGAGCTTCATATGTATTATTACCCATCAAAATACTTAAGAATTTTTCAAAAATTGAGTTTTGTTTTATTATACTATTGTCATTATACATTCTGCTTTAAAAATTATTAAAATAGGTCAAAGATATCACTATTTGCAATGTGCGTAATTAATTCACCTAAAGTGTCAGCAATGGCATTTCTAAGAGTTACTTAGAGTGGTTCGCTTTGGTAGCGATCAGAGACAGAGTGTGTTCCCATGGGCAATGTTTTGTGATGCATGTGAGTTATTGTTTTTGGTCAATAGCAAGTGTTAGATTCTCCTATCCCTCATGGTATCTGGTATATAATATGCATCAGAAATGGAGAGGGCAGCTGGGCGTGGTGGCTCACACCTGTAATCCCAGCACTTTGGGAGGCCGAGGCAGGCGGATCACAACGTCAGGAATTCGAGACCAGCCTGGTCAATATGGTGAAACTCTGTTTCTACTAAAACTACAAAAATTAGCTGAGCGGGGCGACGGGTGCCTAGAATCCCAGCTACTCGGGAGGCTGAGGCAGGAGAATTGATTGAATGCGGGAGGCAGAGGTTGCCGTGAGCTGAGATTGCGCCATTGCACTCCAGCCTGGGCGACAGAGTGAGACTCCTACTCAAAAAATAAAATTAAATTAAAAAAGAAATGGAGCTTGACTTGTCAGCTTGACTCACTATTAAAATGTCAATCATATCATAAGTAGGCATTAGTGGTGGGGTAGAAAGATAACCACACAAGAAAATCATGAATATACTCTTCCTAGTTTCCTGTATAACATTATATACCACACTGATATGGAGAGAGGAATGTGAGTGGTGTAGTTAAGAGAACTCCAAAACAACAGGGCTGAAAGAAAGTAACAACAATTTCCTATGATGTTGACTTGTGCCCTTTAGAAAATTCTTCAGTGTTAGCCTGTCAATCATAATGTGCTGAAAATTTGAAAAAGATAATATTTTACTTTCACTAAAGATATTAATGATGTGAATATCAATCCTTTTAATTAACTGATCCAAAAGCACAATCATAGATTTTTAGAAAAAAGGAAAAAAATTATCTGTCAATCACACAGCAAGTCAAGATGATTTTCAGACCAAAGATCTAAATGTTATTAATTAAATTACATAATAGCAGAAAAAAGGTCATTTGTAGTCTAGGAGTGGGAAAAAATCTTATAATGACTTGAAATCTAGAAAGAATTTTTTAAAAGATTGTAAATTGAACTACCAAACAGTAACAACAATGTCTTCCGAATAGTCAAAATACTATAGGCAAAGACAAAAGGCGAATAACAAACGGGGAAAAATATTTGCCACATATGTTAAAGAATTTATAGAGAGGGTTCCTAAAAGTTGAGAAAAGACTGATTTTTTTAAAAAAGGGATGGAGGTTGTAATTCACAGAAAATGGAAAGCAAATTGTCTTTAAAGATATGAAAAGGTACTCAGCCTCACTCACAGGAGAAATGAAGAAATTACATTAAGACACTCTTTCAGACTCTAACAGACTGACAAAAATTCAAAACTTTGACGTCAAATGCCTGGAGTGAGGCTGTGGAGGAAACAGGAACCCTCATACATTGTTACTGGTCATACAAAATAATATAAACTCTTTGGAGGAGAATTTGGCAATATCTGGCAAAACTCCATATGCATTTATCCTTTGATCTGGCAATTCTATTTCTAGGACTGTAATCGGTGATACATTTACAAACAAACAAAAACCACAAGAAAATGACATATTTGTGTTATACATTCCAACATTATTTGTAGTGACAAAAGATTAGAAACCACCCAAACATCCATCAGTAAGAAATGGTTGACTAAAGTATAAAATAATTTACATAATGGAGCACAATGAAACTGTAAAAAAAAAAAAAAAAAGAAGAAATCTGCATAGACACTGATGTGGAGTGATATCCAGAATATATCAGTAAGGCCGGGAGCGGTGACTCAAGCCTGTAATCCCAGCACTTTGGGAGGCCGAGGCCAGTGGATCATCTGAGGTCAGGAGTTCAAGACCAGCCTGGCCAACATGATGAAACCCCATCTCTACGAAAAACACAAAAGTTAGCTGGGCATGGTGGCACACACCTGTAGTCCCAGCTACTCGGGAGGTTGAGGCAGGAGAATCGCTTGAACCCAGAGGGCAGAGGTTGCAGTGAGCCGAGACTGCACCATTGCACTCCAGCCTGGGTAACACAGCAAGACTCTGCCTCAAAAAAAAAAAAAAAAAAAAAGAAACAAAAAAAGAGTATATCAGTAAAAGGAAATAAAATATCACCTGCAAAACAGTGTATATAGCGCACCACCTTGTCAGTAAAAAAGAGGGGAAATACGCACACACGCACACACACACAATTTGCTCATAGTTTCAAATGAAAACACAAGAAGGATAAACCGGTGGGAGAAATATTGGGAGAAGGCAGGAAAGAGTGAGAGGCAGAAACAGTAATGGAAATGAGACCGCTCTGAATGTATCTTGCTCTAAAGCTTTGACTTCGAAATCATTTAAATATTTTATATATTCAAAAATTAAATTAAATCAAAAGATAGGAAATAAAACATTTCCTAAAACTTGAAAATGAATCCAAATAGGTACTAAATTATGTATCAAATCGATGGTGTCCCACAAAGATAAAAGAGCTAGTTCATGTTACTTTTGGAAGCTGCATTTGGACTGTACATCATTAGTAGAATGTATTCTGAGGTCAAAAAAAGAACTGCAAAAATATGTACATTCATTCAGTAGTCTTTCTGTTAGTAGCAATGTTGGTGCTATAATTTTGAAATTATTATATACGTTTTGAAGATTAATACATTATTATAGCAATAAAAACTATTGTTAGAAATCAAGATTTTTGTGTGTGTAACAGAAAAGATACATACATATAAAATAAAAGAAGTTAAATCAAACCGGGCATGGTGGCTCATGCCTGTAATCCCAACATTTTGGGAGGCTGAGGTGGGCAAATCACCTGAGGTCAGCAGTTCGAGACTAGCCTGGCCAACATGATGAAACCCTGTCTCTACTAAAATTACAAAAATTAGTTGGGCATGGTGGCAGGCACCTGTAATCCCAGTAATTGGGAGGCTGAGGCAGGGGAGTTGCTTGAACCTGGGAGGTGGAGGTTGCAGTGAGCCGAGACCATGCCATTGCACTCCAGCCTGGGCGACAAGAGTGAAACTCCATCTCAAAAAAAACAAAACAAACAAACAAACAAAAACGCAAGTTCAGTCAAAACTTAATGATGTCAGATTTGAAATGGAGATATTATCATTAACTTTTGAGGCTTTAAAAATACTCATTTTCTAAGTTAGTCAACAGAAGCAGTAACAACAGCAATGAATACACCATTCCCCACTAAAACAAGCCAGGGCTCCTTAGAGAAATGGCTAAGCACAAACTGGAGGCAGGCAAAGTACGAGTTGATCTTGGGGCTTCTTGTACTAGAAAGCAAGGCTGCTATCAAAGACTAATGGGAGTCACATCAAAAAGCCAACTTGTGAGGCTCCCTCGGCCTAAGATAAAACAATTAGAGCATCAAAAAGAAAAATGACCATAATTGACTAAAACATAGCAAGTATATAAAAATCAATATATTTATAATGATAACTGAGGTGAGATTGAGAAAGAAATTAAAACAGAGACAGAAACAATAGCAGCTAAAAAAAAAAAAAAAGTCACAGGGCTCTATTGAAGGCAGCTAGAGAACCAACTGCTTACTCTGAGAATTGGTAATTTAAGAAAAAGAATGTAACATTTATCCTGCCTGTTACATCTGAACTGTATTTCCAGGTTACTAAAAAGCCCTACTTGATCAGGGAAAGTTCTTCTTTACAGGAGAAATCCAGCTAATATACTTAAAAGGAATAATAGAACAAAAATGGTTAAAAATCATCTTTTTCAAGCCCTTATTGAATAATAGGTCCAGAGATGAGATTAATGCAAAACCTAATGGAAAATGGTTGACAGGGAAATTTACGGTGGAAGGATTGGACTGACACCACCCGAACCAAATGACTCATCCCACCTCACTAAATGTATGCACCAGATTATGCACTGGTTGATGCATGAATAGGATATTTCATGACATGCGCTTGTCAAAGAGGTTAAACCAAATCTAATTCAGCCTTTAGACCTCACTTTCAGACTATGAGAGAAACAAGGGAGAAACCAGCAAGTTAAAGTAATCAAACAAATGCAGAATGTGGGACATTCTATAGCAAAACGGATCCAATTTTCAAAACAAGTCAAGGACATAAGGAAAACGGGGCAAAAGAAGTGGGGAATGTTCTTGCTTATAAAAAGACTTAAGAGCCACAATAATCAAACGCAATGAGGGGAGGAATATGACTATAAACTGACTAATCATTCTTACTTAGGATTTTTTAATGTAAGTTACACGTGATAATGATATGAGAAATGGCCTTATTTTTTAGAAAATTTTGAGGTGAATGGAATACTATGTAGCCATAAAAAAAGAATGAGGTCATGTCTTTTGTGGGAACATGGATGGAACTGGAGGTTACTATCCTCAGCAAACTAATGCAGGAAGAGAAAACCAAATACCACATGTTCTCATGAGTGGGAGCTAAATGATGAGAACTCATGAACACAAAGAAGAAAACAACAGGCCGGGCGCGGTGTCTCACGCCTGTAATCCCAGCACTTTGGGAGGCCGAGGTGGGCAGATCACAAGGTCAGGAGATTGAGACCATCCTGGTTAATACAGTGAAACCCCGTCTCTACTAAAAATAGAAAAAATTAGTCTGGCGTGGTGGCAGGCGCCTGTAGTCCCAGCTACTGGGGAGGCTGAGGCAGGAGAATGGTGTGAACCTGGGAGGCGGAGCTTGCAGTGAGCCGAGATCGCGCCACTGCACTCCAGCCTGGGCGACAGAGCGAGACTCCGTCTCAAAAAAAAAGAAGAGAACAACAGACACTGGGGTTTACTTGAAGGAAGAAAATAACTATTGGGTACTAGATTTAATACCTGAGTGATGAAATAATCTGTGCAACAAACCTTCATGACACAAGTTTACGTATATAACAAACCTTCACGTGTGCCCCCAAACCTAAAATAAAAGTTTTTAAAAGCACTTGAAACAAACAAAGGCATAAATATTTTGAGGTGAAGTAGTATTTTGAGGTGAAATGACAAGGTGTCAAAGATGCACCTTAAGTGACAAAGAAAGAAAACAAAGAGAGAAAGGCAGGGAAAGAGAAAGAGATAAAGAATGGCTAGATCAAGCCGTATGATGAAAATCAAAACAGTGAAACTGTTCAATTTGAGAAATGGGTCTGCAGGGGTTAATTATCCTACTTACTATATTTTTGTGATGAAAATATTTATAATAATTTTTTTTTTTT
>NW_012105586.1:992698-996197 GCF_000951045.1 Mandrillus leucophaeus
AAAAAAAAAAAAAAAAAAAAAAACGGAAAACAAAAAGAAAGTCAACCGTTATGGCACTTTGCCAAAAATATTTCAGATGATCAATATATCACCTCTGGATGGACCATCTGGTCACCTCTGTGCTGATAATGGCTTTTCCACACAGGCCAAAAAAAGAGGCATACACTAAGAGTCAGTGAGAGGGGCTCTTGTGGAACTGCTCTGTCTTCATTATGTACTAAAGAAACATTTTATTTCCAAACCCTCCTTTACTTCAATGGAACAGGATGATGCAATTCATTTAGCAAATGTGTCCCATAGTCCCCAGACTTGCCTGGACTGCCTAAAATATATAGAGCAAAACCAAGCAATTTGGTTTGCTCATTCCCAGAAAGAAATATTTCTTTAGTGCAAGCACATCAAAAGACATGTTTTTATGATCTGGACTCAAAAAAAAGTGAACGTAAGAAAACTGGTGAGCACATTGGGTTGGGAATAAGAAGAGCTGAGCTGTGCCAATCACAGACTGTGTGGCCTACAGCAAGTTGCTTCACGGTGCGTGAGAGGGCACTGAGGGGATTCCCAACTTGGCTGCTTCTTTGAACACATCCCTCTCATGCAGCAGGGAGTTTCTCCTTCCAAGAGATTCGTGAACAGAACATGAGCTATGAGGTCATTTGTTGGTTCCCTTTCACTCTGAGACCTTCTGATTTTCTGACTCAGTTGCCAGTTTAACGCATGCATTGACCATCAAAAGGTCAAATGTATGTTTCAAGCCAAAGTACATGACAGAGGCATGTTCACAAATAAAGAGCTCTGTAGGCTGACAGGTGTCCTGTCTGTGACTGGATCAGCCATCGTACCTCTTCTTTTTTTTTTTTTTTTTGAGATGGAGTCTCGCTCTGTCCCCAGGCTGGAGTACAGTGGCGCAATCTCGGCTCACTGCAACCTCTGCCTCCCGGGTTCAAGCGATTCTCCTGCCTCAGCCCCCCGAGTAGCTGGGACTACAGGCGCCCGCCACCACACCCAGCTAATTTTTGTATTTTAAGTAGAGACGGGGTTTTGCCATGTTGGCCAGGATGGTCTTGATGTCTTGACCTCGTGATCTGCCAGCCTCGGCCTCCCAAAGTGCTGGGATTACAGGCGTGAGCCACCGCACCTGGCCCATCATACTTCTTCTATCTGGAGTACTTACTTTCCAGAAAAGACAGTAGCTTGTTTCTGGATCAATTGATCAACGTTTGGTTTTCTACAGCAGTGATTCTAGAGCACACTAGAAAGCCTGGTCCAAGAAATGTTTGCGTGTAAAGTAAATGTTTGCGTGTAACATGAGATCGTGTTACAGAAGCAAAGCACCTTCTTCTTACGCATGACACTTAATTCTTGCAACAGCTCTCTGGGAAAGACGCAGATGAAGAAATGGAGTCCCGAGAAGGGAACCTAGGACTTGCTTTCCCTTTTCCAACCTATCTGTGTGAGGCAAGATTTTCTTCATATACTTTAACCAAAAGCTGACTAATTGAACGCAGAAGCAGATATGAGAATCCTGCTATCCCCTATCATGCCAGACACGGAGGAGGTTTGAACAATGTAAGACAATGCCACTCTTCTCACCAATTATTTTTGTTTTGGAAGAGGTAGTTATTTTTCATAAAACGCATTATGTTAATATGCAATGGGTTTATTATTGTCATTTTAAAATGAATAGACAAATACATATTTTTAATTTTCTCAGTTTTAACTTCTAGTATATTAGCTATTGGCAAATATGCCACATAGACAAAGGCTCTCTCTGTGGGCTTAATAATATTTGTGTATAAAGAGGTCCAGGCTGGGTGTGGTGGCTCACGCCTGTAATCCCAGCACTTTGGGAGGCCAAGGTGGGTGGATCACGAGGTCAGGAGATTGAGACCATCCTGGCTAACACGGTGAAACCCCGTCTCTACTAAAAAAAAAAAAAAATAGCCAGGCGTGGTGGCGGGCACCTGTAGTCCCAGCCACTTGGGAGGCTGAGGCAGGAGAATCGCTTGAACCCTGGAGGCAGAGGTTGCAGTGGCTGAGATCACGCCACTGCACTCCATCCTGGGTGACAGAGGGAGACTCCATCTCAAAAGAAAAAAAAAAAAAAGTCCTGAGGTCATGTCAAGTAAAACATCTTCATAAGCATGACACTTAATCTTCGCAACAGCTCTTTAGGGAAGATGCAGATGAAAAAATGGCCTCTCAGAGAAATAAAGCTCCCTTTTTCAGGGACACACAAAGAGTAAGTGGCAGAACCAGAGTTCAATCCAGGCCAGCCTGATTGCATGGCTTCACCTATTAACCACCAGGCAATGCTTGCCACCAAAACGGCCAAAGCTCCTCTTCCCAAGGATGCGTTTTAGTGACTCGATCTGATTACATGAAAACACACTAAAGAACCCTGGCTGAAACCCATCCAAACTTAACCTGTGATCAGAACTGAAATCCTTGCTTGTTCTCCACATACCAAGTTGATTCAACGGATTCCCCCGCATTTCAGTCGTTTGCTAAAGCGGTAAGAAATTCGCATGGTGTATCAGTTACCAGGTCTTCAGTTGCAAGGAACAACAGTGCTATAGTTTAGATGTTTGCCACCCAAATCTCGTGTTGAAATTTGATTCCCAGTGTTGGAGGTGGGACCTAAGGAGAGGAGTTTGGGTCTCTCATGAATGGGTTGGGGTGAGAGTGAGCTCTCACTCTGTTAGTTCCTGAGAGATCTGGTTGTTAATAGGTGAGTGCAAAAGCAGTTACAGTTTTCACATTGTTGGAATTTGCCGTTTTATATTGGAATACATTCTTAAAAATAAATGTGGTGATGTTATACATCATTTTAATGGGCATCTCTCGCTTTATTTATTTATTTATTTTTTTGCTGATGACTTATTACTTGCTGTTTAGTTTATGTTTATTTTAGGTCATGGAAATATTAGACAAAAAGCAAATTTGAGCAGTTTTCTTATTCGAGTTCAAAATGGGCCATAAAGCAACAGAGACAACTCTCAACATCAGCAATGCATTTTGCCCAGGAACTGCTAACGAACGTACAGTGCAGTGGTGGTTCAAGAAGATTTGCAAAGGAGATGAGGACCTTGAAGATGAGAAGCATAGTGGCTGGCCATCGAAAGTTGACAATGACCAATTGAGAGCCATCCTGAAAGCTGATCTTCTTACAACTATACGAGAAGTTGCGAAAGAACTCAACATCAACCATCCTATGATTGTTCGGCATTTGAAGCAAATTGGAAAGGTGAAAAAGCTTGATAAATGGGTGCCTCATGAGCTGACCAAAAATCAAGAAAATCATCGTTTTGAAGGGTCATATTCTCTTATTCCACACAACAGCAAACCATTTCTCAATTGGGCTGTGATGTGCAATGAAAAGTAGATTTTAAGGCCGGGCACGGTGGCTCACACCTGTAATCCCAGCACTTTGGGAGGCCGAAGTGGGTGGATCACGAGGTCAGGAGATCAATACCATCCTGGTTAACACGGTGAAATC
>NW_012105586.1:996943-1004022 GCF_000951045.1 Mandrillus leucophaeus
CCTGCAATGCCTGCAGCTGGCATTGGTGAACAGAAAGGACCCAACTCTTCTCCACAACAATGCCTGACTGCACGTTGCACAATCAATGCTTCAAAAGTTGAATGAATTGGGCTACAAAGTTTTGCCTCATCTGCTGTATTCACCTGACCTCTTGCCAACCGACTACCACTTCTTCAAACATCTCGACAACGTTTTGCCGGGAAAATGCTTCCACAACCGGCAGGATGCAGAAAACAGTTTCCAAGAGTTTGTTGAATCCTGAGGCATGAATTTTTACACTAAAGAAACGTACAAACTTATTTCTCATTGGCAAAAATGTGTTGATTGTAATGGTTTCTATTTTGATTAATAGAGATGTATTTGAGCCTAGTTATAATGATTTAAAATTCATGGTTTGAAACCGCAATTACGTTTGCACCAACCTATAAAAAGAGCCTGGCACCTCCCTTCTGTCTCACTTCCTCTCTTGCCATGTGATCTCTGCACATGCCTGCCCTGCTTCTTTGCCCTCTGCTGTGAACGAAAACAGCCTGAGGCTTTCACCAGATGCTCAATCCTCCAGCCAGCAGAACCATGAGCCAAATAAACCTTTTTTCTTTATAAATTACCCAGCCTCAGGTATTCCTTTATAGCAACACAAATGGACTAAGACAAACATAAGGGAATGAATTCTCCTACATAGCAAGAAGCCCACAGGTAAGGAAGGCTGCAGGCTCAGTCTGTTGTAGCTCTGGCCTTGTTTCTCTGTCTCTCTCATCTCTTCTGTTTTTGGCTGAGCCTCCGTCCCATGGCTGGATGCCAGATGGGAGCAGTAGTTCCAGGTAGCACACTCAGAAATAACCACTTCTAAAATGAAAAAAATCCATCTTTTTCTTGGGCCTCTTTTTAGGAATAAGAAAACCTTTCCCAGAGGCTCCTACCCACAACAGAATTCTCTTCTCTTCTCCATAGTCATGATTAGTCCCCGTGCGTCTTCTAAATCAATCACTGGCAATGGAAATGAGATCCAGATTGAATTAGATTAACTGCTTGGGAGTAATGGATGTTGGGGAGTTGACCACAGATTGTCACCTCTCTTTATGAATGACAAGTCTGTACAGCAATAATGGCTAGAGACAGGTGCAGCATCTCACTGTGGATTAGACCATTCTCACTGAATAGCAAAATTCATTCCATGATTTCAGCTCTCAGTGGTTGGAGGCTTGCTAGGCACAGGTACGGCAGCCTCAGGGCCCTATAGAGCAGGCTCAGTGTCCCTCTTCTTCCTTTGACAGCCAGGTTTGGTACTTTAATGACTGCTGGACATGTCAAAGTCCTTTTAATACAATTCTGATAGATGTCTTCATGGTGTTGCCCTGGCCTCCAAATGTATAGCTGTTGACTGTCCCCACAACAGAACGAAACGTAATTTTCCAGAGAAACAGTTCAGTTGAAAAAATGGTCATGTTTGTATTTCCTGAATGCATGTTCAGAGGTAAGAAAACTGTGTTTGCTTTGAAGAAAAATTAGCAGTAATCATAGGTTATGTGAAAAGTCATCTGACAAATTTAGGAAGGTCAGTACATGCAAATATTTGTTCGGGTTTTCAGGCCTGAATGCAAGGCTGGAGACACTTAGCCTTTATTCTAAAGGAGCCTCTTTAAACTATGGATAAATGGACTGAATTTCATCCAAAGCTCAAGCTGGAGCAATGCTGCCAGACCACAAATTGACTCCTTGCAGTGTTATTTCTGGGGCAGCTGTGGTGTGGATAACTCAGAGCATGCACTGATCTATAACCAAAGGCAAATGGGCGTCCTTTGGGCACCAGCTTCTACCCTCGTCAACTAACACTCTTCTCATTTTGAGGACTTGGCCAATGGTCTGTGTGGATGTGTTACCTTGTTAGGAAAACACACAAAAACAAATTGGAGAGTCAATAAGAAGGGATTTAAATTGATATTACAGAGGTGCAATAGCAGAATCGGGATCATCAGCCTTCCCACTGACACTAAGGTCAAGACCCAAATCCTTCACATGCCCATGAGGCTGGGCATGACCTGACTCCACTCACTAGCCCGGCCTCCTCTCCCGCTGCTCCCCTTGGTCTCTGCACTACAGCCACGTTGGCCTTCCTTGGCTCCTTCCTGCCTGAGGGCCTGGCCACGTGCTATTTCCTCTGCTGAGAATGCTCCTCCATCTGTCCTGTCTTGGTCTGACTCCTGCTAGCCACCCAGACCCCATTTAAACATCACTTCCACAGGGAGAACTCTATGACCCTCCCAAACTAGCTTTCATGTCCTTGTGCACTATGCTTTGAATGTGTATGTCCCCCCAAAATTCATATGGTGGAACTTAAACCCCTAGGTTTAAGAGGTAAGGACTTTTGGGAAGTGATTAAAAGTCACGAGTGCTCCACTCTCATGAATGGGATTCATGCTCTTGAAAAAGAGGCTTCAGAGAGCTGCCTGACCCTTCTATTTCCTCTGCCATGTGAGCACACATTTGTCCCTTTTACCCTCTTGCCTTTGGCCACGTGAGGACAGAGCAGCAAGGCACCATCTTAGAAGCAGAGAGCAAGCTTTCACCAGACATTGAATCTGCCAGTTCCTGGATCTTGGACTTCCCAGCTTCCAGAACAGTGAGAAAATAAATTTCTGTTCTTCATAAATTACTCAGTCTTGGGCATTTTGTTATGGCAGCACGAACAGACTAAGACACTGGGGTGTTGTTTTACCTCCTTCTCCTTCCACGTACTCACCCCACTGCACCATCTAGTTGTTGGTGTGATTATTTGATTGCTGTTAGTCTTCTTGTCCCATGACAGAGATATTCGAACGAACAGGAGGGAAATTGGTATTTCCTGCTTGATTTCCAGTACTTATTCCAGCACTTGGCACAGAGTTAGCTACCAATAATTTTTTTTTTTTTCCTGTCGCCCAGGCTGGACATGGCGGTGGCGCAACGAGATTGCGGTGGCGCGATCTCGGCTCACTGCAAGCTCCGCCTTCCGGGTTCAGGCCATTCTCCTGCCTCAGCCTCCCCAGTAGCTGGGACTACGGGTGCCCGCCACCACGCCCAGCTAATTTTTTGTATTTTGTTTAGTAGAGACAGTGTTTCACCGTGTTAGCCAGGATGGTGTCGATCTCCTGAGCTCGTGATCCACCCACCTTGGCCTCCCAAAATGCTGGGAATATAGGCTTGAGCCACCACACCCGGCCAAATATTTCTTGAATGGATGAATGAGGTCAGCTTCACAGTTCTCCTGTCTTATTTCAGAAAAACTGATTAGTCTTTTTTCAGAGATTGCTTATAATGGGAAATAGATCTTCACTGAGTTGTCCCAAGTATTTTGTGTGTGATAGCCAACGTAAGCATTCTCCTCCACCTTCCTTAATGCATATCTCATCCTGCTTTGTAGGACTCTCACTAGTAAGGGTTGAGCTTAGTGCACTTTTCTGAACACTCACTGTTCATCTTTACCTTCGTGTACCAGAAAACTTTCCTTTTAGGATCTCCTTATCCTCCAAGCTGCGCTGATAAACTAGTCTCCAAGATTCAGAACTGCTCCCCATATTAACTTATCTGTTGTTGCATAACATTACTATGAAATTATATTTCATATTTGTTATTTTTATAATTTGTCTCCACCACAACAAAGAGGGTAAGGACCATCTCTGAAGTGTTCCCCGCTCTAGCCCCAGTGAGGCTCTAGCCTCAACTACTATTTGCTGAATAATACGTGACTCCAAAGTTTAGCATCTTAAAAGAACAATAACTTCTTATTTTCTTATAGTTTCTGTTAGTTAGGAATTCTGGAGTGACTTAGCTGGGTGTTTCTGGCTCAAGGTACCTCATGAGGTTGCAGTCAAGATGTCAGCTGAGCTGTGGTCAGCTGAAGGCTTGACTGGGGCCAGACAATCCACTTCAAGGTGGCATCACTTACATGACTGGCTAGTCAGTGGTGGTTGTGGTTAGGAGGCCTCAGTTCTTTATTATGTGCATATCTCCATATGGCTGCTTGAGCATCCTCACAATATGGCAGCTGACTTCCCCTAGGCCAAATGATCTAAAAACGAAAGCAAAAAGGAAACCATAATGTCTTTTATGAACTAGGCTTCAAAGTCACACTCCTTCATTTCTGCAATATTTTGTTGGTTACAGAGATTGGACCTATTTAATGTTGAAGAGGTCTCCATGAGGGTATGACCATCACCAGGTGAGAGTCACTGCGGTCATTCCCATAAACTTGCTCAACTTGAACTGGACCCAACCTCTTTTTTTTTTTTTGCATGTCAAAAATTCACTTTCCTGCCTTCAAATTCCCATTAGCTTCCCATAACACATAGAAGAAAGTCTAAAGTACTTACCAAACTTCTTGCCTCAATGCCCAATGAGATCCAGCCCCTCCTTAGCAACCTATCCTCATCTCTCAACTCCCCTCTCTCTCAGTCACTCACTCCAGCCACATTGGCTTTATTCTCTTTCTCAAAGACACCAAATTCATTCCTCTCCAGGACTTTTCCATTTGCTGCTTTCTCAATCTGGATCTTTCTTCTGCCAGGCACTTGCATGACTCCCTGCCACCTTTCATTTTGTGGCTCAGCTTAGATGTTCACCTCTTCTACCTCCTTAGAGAGTCCTTCCATCCCCATTGTGTTTTGGACTAGCACTCAATTCCACCCCTTCACTCTCTATTACTTTGCTCAGCCTGGTGTTTCTGAATAGCAATTTTCACAACCTAAAATTATATTGCATATTTTCACAACCTAAAATTATATTCTATAATTTGTCTCCACCACAACAAAGAGGGTAGGGACCATCTCTGAAGTGTTCCCTGCTCTATCCCCAGTGTTTAGAACAATGCCTGGTAGATGCTTGATACAGTTAGCCTCTGTGTCCCCACCCAAATCTCAAGTTGAATTGTAACCTTCACTGTTGGAGGAGGGGCCTGGGTGGGAGGTGATTGAATCATGGAGGCAGACTCCCCGCTTGCTGTTCTCGTGACAGAGTTCTCACGAGATTTGGTGGTTTGAAAGTGTAGTGCTTTCCCTTCTCTCTCTCTCCTGCCAGCCATGTGAAATGTACCTGCTTCCCCTTTGCCTTCCACCATGATTGTAAGTTTCCAGAGGCCTCCCCAGAAGCAGAAGCCTGTACAGCCTGCAGAACCATGAGTCAATTAAACCTCTTTTCTTTACAAATTACCAAGTCCCAGGTATGTCTTTATAGCAGTGTGAGAATGGACTAATACTACTATTTGCTGAATAAATGAATGATTAAATAAATAAATCTGCAAAAAAAGGAGAGGTTGGACTAGATCAGTTTGTAGACTGATGCTGTCCTAAGAACTGTTTGTTACTCATTCAAGACCTAAAAGTACAGAAATTGGGGCCAGGTATGGTAGCTCACACCTGTAATCCCAGCGCTTCAGGAGGCCAAGGTGGGTGGATCACCTGAGGTCAGGAGTTTGAGACTGGCCTGGCCAACATGGTGAAACTCTGTCTCTATTAAAAATACAAAAATTAGCCGGGTGTGGTGGTGGGTGCTTGTAATCCCAGCTACTTGGGAGGCTGAGGCAGGAAGACCTCTTGAACCCAGGAGGGGAAGGTTGCAGTGAGCTGAGACCATGCCATTGCACTCCAGCCTGGGCAACGAGAGCAAAACTCTGTCTCAAAAAAAAAAGAAAAGAAAAAAGAAAAGAAAAGTACAGAAATCGAAAATAGACATTGAGAAAATTGTATAGCACTTTGACATTACTGTGACATCCAAGCTCATAAGCAGTGACTGATCTTATTGATGTCAGTAAAAAGTCTCCATTATACACCAGTTTGGGCGTGTTAAACTTGTATGGTGAACCACATGCAGCACGTCCCACAAACTAGTCATCCATAATTTTTCAATGGCAGAAATGGAATCTAGATACAATTTTGGATCAAAGCTGACAAACTAACTTTAAAATATCACCCATTTTAAAGTTGCCTGTCAGCTTTGATCCAAAAGTGTATCAAATCCAGATCCTATTTCTGCCATTGAAAAAAATTGTTTAAATGCAATTATAGCTTTTCAGGATAAATGATGACTGATGAAGGATTAAAGACAAATTCTGAAATTACAGCATTACTTCCTTCATCTTAGTTAAAATGAGTATCCCAAGTTTGTATTCTGTGTCCTCTGCAATGTATACCCTGACTCTCAAGGTTTAGGCCAAAACTTCTTTCTTTTCAGATAATGAGGTGGCATGACTCTTATGTAAGAGAGTCATGGGGCTGGGCACAGTGGCTCATTCCTGTAATCCCAGGACTTTGGGAGGTCGAGATAGGCAGATCACCTGAGGTCAGGAGTTTGAGATCAGTCTGGCAAACATGGCGAAACCTCATCTCTACTAAAAATACAAAAATCAGTCAGTTGTGATGGCACGTGCCTGTAATCCCAGCTACTCTGGAGGCGGAGGCAGGCGAATCGCTTGAACCCAGGAGGCAGAGGTTGCAGTGAGCCGATGTCATGCCATTGCACTCTAGTCTGGGCGGCACAGTGAGACCCTGTCAAAAACAAACAAACAAACAAACAAAAAACAAAAAAACAAAGAAAAGCCAGAGAGCCCAGAATTCAAAGCTCAAATTTCAGTGTTGTGCCAGAATAAATCACGTGCCATCAAAAGAGATTTTGAGGTGTTCTCTGGACTATAGTATTTGGGTGCAAAATTGTATTTTCTCAAGCAGCTATCTAAAACGAGATCCCACTGGACGTATGTAATGTTTTAAACAGAAATTTAAGTATTTTTGAAGCTGCCAAAGAGTGCACTCTTTATACTGTAATTGTTCATTTTTATCGAATTTCTACCTTAGAAATTCCAGAAGTCATCATTAATGTGAAACGAGCTATTTATGGTGGCTCCTGCCTGAAGTTCACAAAGCAGTGAACAGATTGTTCATTCACATTCTCCGCTGCTGCCTTTCTTTCCTTATGGGTGCTGAATGCTCTGCTTCTTGCTTCTCTATTCCTATTCAGAGCCTCAAATAACCTGAGCGCTGTCTCCGTTAGGGTCGTAGCCCAGATCAGATCCTGGAGTCCAGCTCAGATCCCGGAGTCCAGCTCAGATC
>NW_012105586.1:1004723-1011110 GCF_000951045.1 Mandrillus leucophaeus
CATAAATTCTGGCTTCCCTCCAGTCACGACAAAGTGATCCTGGAAGTCTTAAAGGACCCGGGACTTTCTCTCCAGCAGATCTTTGCTTTCCATATCAAGGTGTCTGAAAGATGCATTCGATGTGATAAGATATTTTCATTTCAACAACCACAGGGGATTGGTGCTTTAAGCATATTACCTCTTTACTGAATGCAGAGAACCTTCTTGATTCAATTTAAAAAACACTAGCTCCTCTTCCCCCATGCTCATTCCCACTCCATGCCCAGGATGCTCCGTCCCCATGAGGGACAGCCTCCAGGCAGAAGTGATGGGAACGATTCCCTTGGACCTTGGAAACATATGCCAGCAAAGGTATGAAACAGAAATGCCCTCAAATGTGATTTGCACAGGGGTTTAACTCTCTCCTCAGCATCGAGATCTTAACAAGCAAAAGTTTGTTATCGAGAGGGGTCTGTAAGATTGGTTCCATGCCTAAATCCACAGATGCAAAGGGACACATAGCTGGTGTGATGCGAGGTTCATTTACTGAGTGGGCTCTGCTGCAGCTGGAGGGCAGCCCAAGGCTGTGATTTAGATCCTTGCTGCTACCAGCACCCGCTCTGATGGTTCCCCATCCCCCAGCTGCGTGTCCCCTCTTCATCTTGTTGCTGACTGTGGAAGTCCTTCATGAACCGCAGATTGATTCCCAAGGTGGGCTGGGATTAGCTGGAGCTGATTTCAGAGCTCGGATTACGGAGCATGGCCTGACCCCTGAGTGGGCTGCCTGGTGGCAAAGCTGTTCCCCCATGAACAGTCATGCTCTGGTGCAAAGCACTGGGGAACAGGAAGAGCAGGCTCCATCAGAGGCTTGAATGTGATGCTAAGACGGTTGCATTTGGAGGGTCTTCTGTGGGCTGGATTGGAGCTGTTCAAAGATAGATCTCCTCTCTCCCCCACCCAGTTTTGCATTAATGGATGATCTTTGCAAGAGGATTGAAGGGCATCTGCCTACAGTACTAGTTTCCTGAGGTGCCATAACAAGGTACCACAAGTGCAGTGGCCTGACACAACAGAAATCTAATCTCTCATGGCTCTGGAGACCAGAAGTCTGAAATGAAGGTGTGCACTGCCTCTGGAGACTCTAGCAAATAATCCGTTCCTGCCTGTCCCAGCTTCTGGTGGCTGCTGGTCATTACTTGGCTTGTGGCAGCATCACTTTAGTCTCTGCCTCCATGGTTACACGGCCCCCTCCTCTTTCGCTTGTGTCTTGTCCTTAGAAGGACACTTGTCTTTAGATTTATGGCCTACCTAGGTAATCCAGGATGATCTCCCCACCTCAAGGTCCTTGACTTAATTACATCCACAAAGACCCTTTTTCCAAATAAAGTCAGTCACATTTAAGGGGTCTAGGGACTTGGAGATGGACATAGCTTTTGGGGTGGCCACCGTGGAACCCATTATAGCCAGACACATTCTCTTCTATGCTCTGAGTCCAAGAATATTAGGGAGCAGAATGTGGGGAAAACAAATCTAATTGCTATCTATCCTGCCAGATAGGGTTTTCCAGAAAGGGGCTCTGTTCTGGCTGTGTTTATGTTGGTGAGTGGTTGGCTGGCCCTAAGGATATTGACACGCAATTGCCATCATCCCTCAGCCTACCACCCTTTCACGCCTCTGTGATTAGGTTCTGTTGTTTTCAGGAAGTCCCTCCCTCCCTCACTGGACAAAGGCAATTCCATCCATTCTGAAGGCTCAGCTCAAATATCCCTCTTTCATGTCATAGCGCCCATGGCACTCCTACATCTGCAGTGGTGGTCTCCAGCATGGAGGGCACACACCATGGTTCTTTGGAATACAAGAAGATATGAGAATTTATTTATTTATTTATTTATTTTTTTGAGACAGGGTCTTGCTGTGTCACCCAGGCTGGAGTGCAGTTTCACAATCATAGCTCACTGCAGCCTTGGCTTCCCTGGCTCAAGCAATCCTCCCACCTCAGCTCCTCTAGTAGCTGGGACTACAGGTGTGTGCCAACATTCCTGGCTAACAGTTTTTAATTTTTTGTAGAGATGCGGTTTCACTATATTGTCCAGGTTGGTCTCAAACTCCTGGCCTCAAGTGATTCTCCCGCCTTGGTCCCCCAAAGTGTTGAGATTACAGGTGTGAGCCACCATGCACAGACAAGAATTCTTGATATTTAGTTTGTATCTTTAAGAAAGAAAGAAATTACGCCTTTCTAATATTCAACAGGAAAATTAGCAGCGGTCCATGTATTTACAATTTAGAAACATATATTGGATTGGACAATATGGAATTGACATTGTTGGACTTTTTTTTTCACCCCACAAAAATGGCAATTTCATATGGTTCAACCTAACAGCATATTAGGAGCAAGTGCTCACAGAGCTTTTACTCCTAGGGACATGTGGTCAAAAGTTTGTTTGTTTGTTTGTTTGTTTGTTTGTTTGTTTTATCAGAGACTGGGCAACATGGAAAAACTCCATCCCTACAAAAAATAGAAATATTAGCTGGGCATGGTGGTGCATGCCTGCAGTCCCAGCTACTCAGGAGACTGAGGTTGCAGGATCATCTAAGCCTGGAATGCAGTGGTGGCATTGAGCTGAGATTGCGCCACTGCACTCCAGCCTGAGCCACAAAGTGAGACCCTGTCTCAATTTTTAAAAAAAGTTTTTGATTAGTATAATCAAATTTAAATTTTTTTTAGAGATGGGGTCTTGCTCTGTTGCCCAGGCTGGGGTGCAGTGGCACCATCATAGCTCACTGTAGCCCAGAACTCCTGGGCTCAAGTGATCTTCCCAGCTCTGCCTCCTGAGTAGCTGGGACTACAGGCTTGAGCCACCATGCTTGGCTAATCAAACTTGACACTCATACCTAGTTTAGCCCAGGGCACATGTCAAAGCTCAATAAGTTTGTGTTTTGCTTCTTGCAAGTCTCTTGGAGACTTGGAAAATATGGATTATCATGATTTTGGGCACTGAGCTGGGAATGGATGATTTGGGGAATAGAATCTGACCCCAAACCTAGCAAAGTGAGCCCTCCTCCCCAGAATTTCTCTTGTCCCCTCCTTACCACCTGCCATGCTCTTTGTCAGACCCTTCCCTGGAAGAACCATGCCACACCCACTAAATAAGAAAAATTGGAACATTCTAAAGGCACTCTAAAAGCTCCACCCGACTTCAAGAGACCAAGTGTGCATGGCATGCTACAGATATATGCCCTGGATAGCTGCTGTGTGCTGGGGTGTGAGTGATGAGCAGGGACACTCCTCTGTGTGTCCTGCTGTGGTACCCGCCTGAAGCTTTATGGCTGCACAATACACATTCACTATAGCAATGACTTAACTTTCATAAATGGGAGAGATGGCAGCGGTGGACTGGGCTGCAATAAAAAGTAAGACTGCATTAAACCGTATCCCAGCTCTGACATAGACATCAAGTGTATACAGAGGGCAGGTGGCCACTTCCATGCCATAAAATCGGTGACTCTGGCAAGGCCTCTTTTATTTTTTTTCTTTTCTTTCCTTTTTTTTTTTTTTTTTTCTGTGAGACAGAGTCTCACTCTGTTGCCCAGGCTGGTGTGCAGTGGCACGATCTGGGCTCACTGCAAGCTCCGCCTCCCAGGTTCACGCCATTCTCCTGCCTCAGCCTCCTGAGTAGCTGGGACTACAGGCATGTCCGCCACCATGCCCGGCTAATTTTTTGTATTTTTAGTAGAGACGGGGTTTCACCGTGTTAGCCAGGATGGTCTCGATCTCCTGACCTCGTGATCCACCTGCCTCGTCCTCCCAAAGCTGGGATTACAGCAGTGAGTCACCACGTCCAGTAAGACCTCTTTTAAAAAGATATTTTACTACCCGTCCCAGTGCCTGAAATTCCACCATTGGTGATATTCCTTTGATTCTTGGATTTTTAAAACAATTTATTTCTCTAGACTAGACGTAGTATTTCATCTGAGTGAGCCTCTGAGGATATAATACCTTATATTGGGGACACAGCAGCATAGTTGAAGGCCCAGCCCCTCTACCTGCTATTGGGTGGCCTTGGTAATTCAACCATTCCAACTCTTGGTTTCCTCACCTGAAGAAGGACAAAAATGATACCCACATTTCAGGATTGCTATAAGAATCAGAGGCAATGTGTGTAGAGAATGCATGGTGCCTGGACATGATGGTTGCCAAACAGTAGCTCGTGTTGCTGCTGTGTGTTGCTTTATAATACACAAAACATTTACAAGCACTATCTGTTTGCTCCAGATGCAGTCTTCTGAGCTAGACCGGACTGTGTTATTATGTCTGTTTTACAGATAAAGAAACAGGTAATATTCTGTACGTGAACTGCAAATCAGGTCTTCTCACACTTGACTGCTTCTACTGCATGGTTTTTTCTTCTTAGGAGATCAGTTGTCAGCCTGCTGAGGGTAGACCCCATGGGAATAGGGCAGAGACTAGGAGTCTGGGGAGAGGGGCAAAAAAACGGGAGGTGGGCAGGTGGCAAAGAAGCCCTTGATTTTGAAACTATGCTGCTGCGTGGTTGGCTGCCTAAGTGTAATCTGCAAACAGCATCAATAATGTACGTTAGTCCCACTAACGTGCTCCATAATGAACAATACTCCCAGACCAAACAATTTCTCCTTTAGCAACAGACCCAAAGGAATATTTTTACTGGCATGCTTTATGGATTATTACGGTCCTTTTTTTTTTTTTTTTTTTTGAGATGCAGTCTCACCCTGTTGCCCAGGGCTAGCGTGCAGGGGCATGATCTCAGCTCACTACAACCTCTGCCTCCTGGGTTCAAGTGATTCTCCTGCCTCAGCCTCCCGAGCAGCTGGGATTACAGGTGCCCACCATCTTGCCTGCCTGATTTTTGTATTTCTGGTAGAGACAGGGTTTCACCATGTTAGCCAGGCTGATCTCGAACTCCTGACCTCAGGTGACCGCCCACCTCGGCCTCCCAAAGTGTTGGGATTACAGGCGTGAGCCACTGTGCCTGGCCTAGAGTACTTTCATCTCAATGTTAACATCTACGGCATAGCGCCTAACTTAGAGGAGACACTTAGTGAACATCTGTTGAATGCTCACTAAATGGATATTGGAATTTAATACATTAAAGCGTTTCTGGCCACTGAAGGTGAATGTTGGGTAAGGAAGTTATTCAGGATTAGTCATCATGGAGTGGAGGAATTAACGCAGCGAGGTCTGCCTGTGTGTTCCGCTCGTCATGCAAGGGTGGGCTCTGCCTATTGTTCTCGGCCACATTTCTTTCACCATGGATTCCTCCAGCATGAGTGACAAATTGGAATGACGGTATGGAAGGATCTGGTAACATCTGTCTGCCACAAAGGAAGCACGGTGGCTGCCAATCCATTGTTTGGAAGGATCAAGGGAATGGCGCCGGGTCAGAGTGCAAAGGTCAGTGCTGCTTTCCATCTGGGATGGGCTGGATGGGTAGTGGGAAGCTGCCCTCACAGATGGTTGCTTGGAAGCCACATTCATTTCCTAGGGCAGCTGTGACAAATGACCACAAATTGGGTGGCTTAAAACAACAGGAACACATTTTTGCATTGAGTTTGAAATCAAGGTGTCAGTAGAGCCATCTCCTTCTGAAGGTTCTAGCGGGGGCTTCTGACCTCCTCCAGCTTCTAGGGGTGCCAGGTGTTCCTTGGCTTGTGGCAGCATCACTCCAGTCTCTGCCTCTGTCTTAGTGTGGCCTTCTCCCTGTGTTTCTCCTCTCCTGTTTGTGTCTCTTCTTCTTATGAGAACACTTGTTATTGGACTTAGAGCCCACCCGGTTAAGCCAGGATGATCTCATCTCAGAATTCTTAACTTAATTGCATTTGTAAAGGCCCTTTTTTCAAATAAAGTCAACTTCCCAGGGACCAGGGGTACGGACTTGGACCTGTCTTTCTGGGCACCACCATTCAACCCATTACAAGTGGGGTTGGCTCCAGTTACTTTCTGAAAGTGATGGTGATCAAATGATATGTGTCAAGGGGATGGATATCCTAGTTACCTTGACTTGATCTTTACACATTATATGAATGTATTCAATGAGGTATTCAAAGATCGATGTATTCAATGTACTGCAAAAACTATGTACATCTACCATTCACCAATAAAAAGTAAGTAAAATAAAATGAATAAAATGTTATGTGGAGAAATTCCCAATCAACATCAAGAATATTCCTTTCCTATTTGAAAAAAGAAAAGGCAGGGCATGGTGACTCATGCCTGTAATCCCAGCACTTTGGGAGGCAGAGGCAGGCGGATCCCTTGAGGTCAGGAGTTTGAGACCAGCCTGGTCAACATGGCAAAACCCTGTCTCTACTAAAAATACAAAAATTAGCCAGGCATGGTGGTGCATGCCTGTAATCCCAGCTATTTGGGAGGCT
>NW_012105586.1:1011360-1029989 GCF_000951045.1 Mandrillus leucophaeus
AAGGAAGGAAGGAAGGAAGGAAGGAAGGAGAAAGAAAGAAAAGAGAGAGGAAGGGGAAAGAAAGATGTTGAATTAATTTTGTGTGCCTAGCAATTCTTTTTCATTTCAGAGAAGGTGCCTATTATGAAATCCCTCCATTTTTGACATATTTCTCATAAATCTTTTTGGACTCTGGTGACCAGAAGGATTTCTCTCAGGGCCAATTTCACATCTTCAAGTTCTTTTTCTTTTACATATTAAGCAAATCTCTTCCAACATCTGATAAATCACCTTGTATTTAACAACAACAAAAAAATCACCTTATACTATAAAAACTGCTGACTTTGCACTAAGTCATGTTTCCATTAGAAATAATTAACTAGCTCCACAAATGTTTTCATGGAATGTAGATGAGACATTTCTATCATTCTGAAAAGAAATAATAAACATTTTATTCACATGCTTTCACATAGAAAAAAGCCAGATCAGGTGGTCATCTGAGGGAAAATAGATGGATAGAGACAAGGATCATTGTGAAGTTATTGACCACTTAAATCCGATTAATTTAAAGCATCTTTCTATATGAGCGTCACTTTTCTTTTTCTTTCTTTTTTTTTTTTTTTTTTTTTGAGACAGAGTTTTGCTTCGTTGCCCAGGCTGAAGTGCAGTGGCGCAATCTTGGCTCACTGAAACCTCCGCTTCCTAGATTCAATAGATTCTCATGCCTCAGTCTCGCAAGCAGCTGGAATTACACGCACGAGCCACCACACCTGGCTAACTCTTTGTGGAGACAGGGTTTCGCTATGTTGCTCAGGCTGGTCTCAAACTTCTAGGCTCAAACAATTTGCCTGCCTCAGCCTGAGCATCACTTTTCTAAGAAAAATGCCAGGTAATTCATAGTCATGTCTGAATATTTACTATTCATTTATTTATTTATGTATTAGAGACAGGGCCTCACTCTGTCCCCCAGGCTGGAGTGCAGTGGTGCGATCACAGCCCACTGTAACCTCCATTTCTGAGCCTCAAGCGATTGATCGTCCTGCCTCAGCCTCCCAAAGTGCTGCGATTACAGGCATGAGTCATTTTACCTGAACTGGATATTTAAATATCCAAAAAATTAACTCATTTTTATTTTTATTTTTCCTAGGGGACAAAATCCTGCTCCCTAGGAAAATAAAACTTCTTTCATTATGACCCCCTTTGTCACAACATTGTTTGTAATTCAGAAATCTAGAAACTTTGTAAATATCCATTGACTGGAAAAAACATAAGTAAATGGTGACTTTAAAATGACACCAGCCAGGCAGATGCATCAGAATTCTTTGCATCCATAAGGATAAATCTAAAACAATACTGTGAATAGAGAAAGCAAGCTGCAGAGAATAATTTTGTGTATATAAAAGTTGAAAACATGCACATTCATGATTATCAATATATACATCCAAAATAAGAATAGTAGAAAATGTGCATGTTCCATACGAAACGCATCCAGTTCAGGAGAATGGTCCCTCTGGGAAGGAGGGAAGAGAGGAACTGATGTCAGGAGGGTCCCTGAGGGACAACATGAATAAGTTTTTATCTCTAAAACAAAATTATATGGAAAATATATGAAAATGTTAAGATTTGCTAGTGCCAGGTGGTGGGGTATAGGAGGCTTTTTCATTAGTCTCTGTAATTTTCTATATGTTTAAAATTTTTTTTTTTTTTTTTTGAGACAGAGTCTCGCTCTGTTGCCCAGGCTGGAGTGCAGTGGCCAGATCTCCACTCACTGCAAGCTCCGCCTTCCGGGTTTACGCCATTCTCCTGCCTCAGCCTCCCGAGTAGCTGGGACTACAGGTGCCCACCACCACGCCCGGCTAGTTTTTTTGTATTTTTTTAGTAGAGACGGGGTTTCACTGTGTAGGCCAGGATGGTCTCGATCTCCTGACCTCGTGATCTGCCCGTCTTGGCCTCCCAAAGTGCTGGGATTACAGGCTTGAGCCACCGCGCCTGGCCTGTTTAAAATATTTTATAATTTAAAAAATAACTTCCCTGGCCGGGCCCAGTGGCTCACGCCTATAATCCCAGCACTTTGGGAGGCCAAGGCAGGCAGAGCACTAGGTCAGGAGATCGAGACCATCCTGGCCAACATGGTGAAACCCTGTCTCTACTAAAAATACAAAAAAATTAGCCGGGTGTGGTGGTGGGCGCCTGTAGTCCCAGCTACTCTGGAGGCTGAGGCAGGAGAATGGCATAAACCTTGGAGGCGGAGCTTGCAGTGAGCTGAGGTCACGCCACTGCACTACAGGCTGGCCACAGAGCGAGACTCCATCTCAAAAACAAACAAACAAACAAACAAAAACAATAAATTGGTCGGGCGTGGTGGCTCACACCTGTAATCCCAGCACTTTGGGAGGCTGAGGCTGGCAGATCACCTGAGGTCAGGAGTTCAAGACCAGCCTGGCCAGCATGATGAAACCCCATCTCTACTAAAAATACAAAATTAGCCGGGCCTGGTGGCATACACCTGTAATCCCAGCTACTCAGGAGACTGAGGCAGGAGAATCGCTTGAACCTGGGAGGCGGAGGTTGCAATAAGCCAAGATTGCGCCACTGCACTCCAGCCTGGGCAAAAAGAGTGAAACTCCGTCTCAAAAAAAAGAAAAGGAAAGAAAAGGAAAGAAAAGAAAAAGACAAGTGGACTAAACAAAAGAGGGATGGAGAACAAATCAAGACACCTGCATTCTGGTTGTACTTCGGGCATTGGGTAACTGTAGTTTTAGGCAACTATTTGAACCTCAATTTCTTCATCTGTAAATTGGAAATAATTTCTGCCCTGTCTGCTTCACAGGGATGATGTAAGAGTAACTGACTATAATAATGGAAGCAAGAAGTGGTTGTTGGAATAATTGTGTTAATTACAGAGTAGTCTCTGTGTTTTCATTCATATAGGCATTAAACGTTCATTATTTACTTTAAAACTGATAAAAACTTTGTGATGTGAGTATTATCTTCCACACCTTTTTGGGCATTCTTCTTTCCATAACTACCACCTGTCAACAAGGAACGGACAATGACTTGCGGGGGCAGCGTGGGTATCTGCGGTAAGCAGTGACCTGAGGCCTGGCACAGGAAGCTCTGGCCAACAGAGGCTGTGGTGATTAGCCAGGCCAACCCGATTTCCTTAGACATCAGAAGTCCTGGAAATGTGGAGTGAATCAGTGTGCTGTTAGCCAGGGCTAATGCTGAGAGAATACACAAAGAGAGACCATGGGAGCAGGGTGGGACCTTACCAGACCACGTGCAGTTTAAGGGGTGAGTCAGTGGACTTTATCAAGAAGCAGAAACCAGGAAATAAAGAATAGATGCTCAGAGCAGGAAATAAATGCATTGGTTGGTAGTGGCAGGAATCACAAAGGGAAGAAAAACGAGAGGCTAGGTCACCCTAATATTGGCCACCAACACTTGCCCATGTGGTTTTATCAGTCAGGGTGCTGGCAGGAAACACATGCCACCCTCAAAAGAGTGATGGCAGAAAGTTGGATGAAGGAACTCTTTACCAGTGGCAACACAGGGTTAAGGAAACTAAAAAGGGATGATGAAGCACCTGAAGGTTAGCGACTGTGAGAAGCCCTTAGCATCCCTAGGTTTAAAGACGCAAAAGGAGGAATTGGTTCCTGGAACCTGGTGAGACGTATGGTAAGAGCAAAGGGCCACCCAACAGGAGCTGGGGTTTTTGGTAGAAAAGCACAATGACTGGACCGGGCGTGGTGGCTCAGGCCCGTAGTCCCAGCCCTTCAGGAGGCCAAGGTGGGTGGATCACTTGAGGCCAGGAGTTCGAGACCAACCCGGCCAACGTGGCGAAACCCCGTCTCTACTAAAATTACAAAAAATTAGCTGGGCATGGTGGCACATGCCTGTAGTCCCAGCTACTCGGGAGGCTGAGGCAGGAGAATTGCTTGAACCCAGAGGTGGACGTTGCAGTGAGCCGAGATCGTGCCACTGTTCTCCAGCCTGGGCGACAAAGCGAGACTCCGTCTCGAAAAAAGAAAAACACAATGACTTTTTTTTCTTTCTTGAAAAAAGAAAAAAGAAAAACACAATGACTGGCAGCATGTGGCCTTGCAGAGAAGAAGCTGGAAGAATAAATACTTCACCCTGTCTCTTCTAGTGCCCTTGATCCCCTCTCAGTGCCTTCCATTGGCCAAACCCAGCCAGAACCTTGAGAGCAAGAGAGCTTGGTTGATGTAGTGTATTCAAGTCAGCCTCTCAGGTCACAGAGTCAGGGCAGGAAAAGTGGAGAATAGACTCACAGGGGCACAGGAAACCTGTCCAGAACAGTGGTAGAGGGGTCAAGGCAATCCAGAATCCAGTGCTGTGTAGAAAGCTCTCAGTTCCTGAAGGCTGAGCTATGCAGCTGCTTTGGGGTTCCCATAGGATTGGTGTCCCATGTTTTCACGTGTATACATGTAACACACAGCATTGCATAACGATGCTTTCCTTCTGAGTCTTGGTTCCTTTAAATCAAGAGTGTAATGACGTAAAAACGTTAAGCAATTTCCTCCACACTGGCAGTAGGACAGCCTGGAACCAAAGCTGCAACAGCCAGGGTCTAGAACCATGCTCTTTTCACTCTAATACACTGGATGTACAAATGTGGTATCAGTCCCATGATAAAGTATAGAAGCTGCCAGCGTCTACGGCCATACCACCCTGGACACGCCTCGTGAAGCTAAGCAGGGTCAGACCTGGCTGGTACTTGGATGGGAGTGTATAAGCCACTGGGTGCTGTGGTGCAGGCTTGTGGTCACAGCTGCTCAGGACACTGAGGTGGGAGGATTGCTTGAGCCCAGGAGTTTGATCAAATCCAGACTGGGGAACATAGCAAGACCCTGTATCTTAAGGAGAAAAAAAAAAAAAAAAAGGCGTAGAAGTCCTTGACCGTTAAGTTATGTTGTAGGAAATCACTGGAGCATGTTTAGAATGTGGCGGCATGTGCAAAAAAAACAAAGTACATTTTAGGAAGATCCCATTGGTAGAATGCAGATCAGATTGGAGGAGGGGATGTGGGCATTGAAGTCTGCAATTGTGATGAGATTTTGCTTGAGGATCTGAATTAGGAGGCTGGTGGTGCACATGTAAAGGGGGAGGCACTGTTATGTGCCAGTTACTGCTGCAGGGGCTAAGGATGTAGCCGAGAACCAAACAGATGCCTGCCCTTCTGGAGCTTATGCCATTTGAAGCTATGAGAGTAGATGAGCTTTCCAAGGGAGAGACCACAGAGAAGCGAAAAGTAAGCCTGAAGCATGCCTGTGAGCAAAGCGGGAGATGAAGACAAGAGCCAGTGGAGCAGCTTGCAGAGAACCAGGAAGGGCAACCACTACGGGAGTATGTCATGCAAACCAAGCGAGAGAAGATGACTTCAAGATGACTTTCAAGGGAACCAAAAACAGGGCCGATGGCTGCAAAGGATGAATGAAGACAAGACCAAGAAGAGGGCCTGGAAATGACACACAGAAGGTCATTTGGAAGCTTGATCAGAGTAATTCAGGGCTGCAGATAGATGCTAAACTGAGAGGTCACGTAGGAACCATTATAGTTGGGACTTGACAATAGAAGTATTGTCTAGGGAAGAGTTGGGCGCCCAACATGCAGGAGTATTTTGATGTGGTCATCATTCTGGCCTGCAGATTTATAGTTTTAAAATCCTAATTGCGTAACAGTATCCAGGGTTGAGCAAGTCCTAGGACCTAACTCATGCCAATCAACTCATAAGAAACTGATTATAACACCAAATGCCAAGTTAGTAATTTTCAACTAATAATATTCTTTTCCAATGGTGGGAATATTTGTGCCCATTGCCCAGGGCACCCTCGTTCCAGTATTAAGCTACTTGGGGAGCTGGATTATTAATCAGAAGACTGTTAGATGGTACAGAAGAGAACAGGAATGGCTAATCCTGAAACGTATTTCATCCAATCCGTGGTGGAAGACTCCGGTGATCTCTCTGCATACCCCTGACTCTTAACCTTGAGATACACCAGAGCTCAGTTCTTGGACTTGCCTTTTTCTATTTATACTCATGCCCATGGTGAGCTCATCAGCATCATGGTTGTTAGGTTCTAGCAACTCCCAAATTATATCTCCAGTCATCCCTCATTTAAGCTCTAGACTCGTGTGCCCAACTGCCTGCTTCATACCCCTAGCTGGATATCTGTACACAGCTCAAATTCCGCATGTTCAACACAGAACTCCAGCTCTGCTCTCTCAAGCCTGCAGCATCCACAGCCTTGCCCTATTAACCGATAGCAACTCCATTATGCCAGTTGCCCAAGTCAAAATCCTTGGCGTCATCTTGACCCTCCCGTTTTTCTCATATCCCACATCCAATCTATCAGATAATTCTGTTGACTTCATTCAAATTATCACTAGAACCAGACCACTTTACACCACGTCCACTGCTATCATCCTGGTCTGAACCGCCATCATCTCTTGTTTGGATTCTCACACTGGCCAGTTCCCAAAAAGAGATGAGGATTTGTTCTTTTTAATATAAGTCAGATCACGTCACTCCTCTGCTCAAAAGCTTCCCATGGCTCCCCGTTTCCAAGGGTCCTCCACCTCTGTGACATCATCTCCTACCACGGTCCCCTGTGCTGACTGCTCCAGCCTTCTGAGCTTCCCTGCATTCCCTAAAACATGCCAAGGGTACTCCTGCCTCAGGCCTTTGCTATGCCCTTTGCCAAAAATACTTTTCCCTCAGGTACCCATCAGGATCACTCCTCACTCCGCCACTTCAGGAACATGGCTTAACTCTCGGAGAGGCCTTCTCCCACCCCAGACTCCATGCTGCAGCTCCTCCAAACTTGAACTTCCTCTCCTTGCTGTGTTTTTCTCCATTGTCTCCCGTTTTCACACTCTATGATTTACTTATTTTTTGTAGTCTCCAGCATTAGAATGTAAGCTCCATGTGGGCAGGAATTTTTGTTGGTTTCATTCACAGGATTCCCAGCACCTGGGACAGGCCCGAACATAAATGTTTGAATCAATAAATAAATGAATGAACAGATTACTCCTGTCCCATGAGAGTCCTTCAGCAGTTATACCCAAGGGAGTGTCGTTTGTTTCTGGATCTTGCTGGACAAGCACCCACATTATGTACCCCCTGCCCAGTGAGCCCTGCGCCATCAACAGATCCAGCCTCACCTACAGATGCTCCATGGCAGGGTGGGAACGGGAGCAAGAGGAAGGGGTCCACCTCCTGCTATGGTCAGGACACTTGCACACCTTCCTGAGGTTACATGCGGAGGACTGTAAGTGCTTTTATTCAAGCACATATTTCAGACGATTTCTTTGGCTACTTCAGCAGCACCCAGAGAGAAGCCATCACTTCAGAAACATTTGCTGATTGCCCTGGTATGTGACCGGCACGTGATTATTTTCTCAAAGATCTGCATCAGTGGAAAGGCAGAGGCAGCAGTAGAGAAGGAGGTAGGAAAGAAAAAAATGGGAGGAGGAGCAAGGTCTCAGAACCACGCATAGGACTGTCTGTACTATGGCCCGGAGCCCTTGGATGCAGAAATAGAACACGCCGTGCTTTGAGTCAGCGTCTGATAAAATAATCTCAGAGTAAGAAAAACTGCTGAGGAATAGCGTTCAGTGCTTTCAAGCTGGCTTTGCCTGTACCAGGTACGTACCTGTATGCTGGGCCTCTGGGCCAAAAAAAAAAACTCCCATTCACGCCAGTGGGTGTGGTCTGAGACTCATTCTGCATTGTTGACCAATAACCACACTTACATCATTTATATTTACTGAGTTGAAAAATCCAGGATCTACTATATGTTCTAACCCAATTTTAAGCTTCAGGAAAAGCAAAGAGAAAGGCAAAGTTTCAGGTAACGAGTCCTCCAGTGCACACAAGGGGATGACTCTGTTTTTAGTGTTTGTGTTAATATGCAGCTAGTTTGGGCAGAATTTTTTCCACTTTCAATGGACTTTTAATTGGCACAAGTTTTAAAATCAAAACATGCATCATTCCTCAATCGAAGCATGTCACAAACTGCCCCATGCCCTGAATATTAAATAAATCTGAATTAACATAAAAATAGAGGCCGGGCGCAATGACTCATGTCTGTAATCCCAGCACTTTGGGAGGCCGAGACGGGCGCATCACGAGGTCAGGAGATCGAGACCATCCTGGCTAACACGGTGAAACCCCGTCTCTACAAAAAATACAAAAAATTAGCCGGGCATGGTGGCGGGCGCCTGTAGTCCCAGCTACTCGGGAGGCTGAGGCAGGAGAATGGTGTGAGCCCGGGAGACGGAGCTTGCAGTGAGCTGAGATTGCGCCACTGCACTGCAGCCTGGGAGACAGAGCGAGACTCCATCTCAAAAAATAAAAAATATAAAAAAATAAAAATAGAGACAGCAAGGGATGAACAGTTCCTTGCTCTTTTCTGTTCATGAATGCTGAGCCTTGAAGGTGGCACATGAAGCAGAACTAAGCTCTGCTTTTTCAACTGGTTTTACCAGGTTGAGAGGAAAAAATAAGGGTTAAAAACAAGGCCTTTATACCATGCAAAGAGTTAGCTTCAGCACCCCCTGCTCCCAGATACCTCTGATAAGAGTTGTTTCCCTAAACATCCAGGGCCTTGGCACCTCCACCAGTTTCTAGTCGTCTCCTGGGGGTGGCATGTAATGGAATGTAAATTTACATGTAACATAGTTGAGGGTCCATTCTCTTTCAATCTGTTGAACTAGGTAGACATGGTTAGTTTTCTGCTAGAAAAGGGATGCTTTCTGACAATCTCATGAAAGTTCTTATTAGAAACTGCAGCTCAAAGAAGTTAAATGACTTCCCTGATGGGTTACAGGTGTAGAGGAGCAGAACGGGACTAGAACTCTGGTCCGTTTTTTAAGAGATGGGGCTCTCACTTTGTTGTCCAGGCTGGCCTTGTACTCCTGGGCTCAAACGATCCTCCCACCTCAGCCTACTGAATAGCTGGGACTACAGACATACAATATGGTTCCTCGTTTGGAACTCAAATGGGCACCCAGAATTGCTGACAACGGACAAATTCAACAATCCTGATTTAACAAAAGTGAATATTTATTTTGAGGAAGTCATGGGGCTAACTGCTCTCCTGCTCCTAGCACCTGACCCTTACAAGTGGGGATGGAGTTGGCAGGGAGGGGACACACATCAGAAGGACGAAATCCAAATGGAGTGGTGAGGTGGGGTCAGGAGGAGCAGATCTGCAGCATCCACGCAGGAGCTGGCCAGAGCAATCTCCAGCCAGGGTCAGGGTGAGCAAGGAACTGTGGAGTGTCCCACAGCAACAGGGATTCACCTCTCCCGAGGTCAGGTGTCGAGGGAGGACTAGCAGCGGCAAAATGAAATTGCTCCCTCACCTGCTTTTACTCTCCAGTGCTGAGAAATTAAGAATCAGGCGGCCAGGCTCAGTGGCTCACACCTCTAGTCCCAGTGCTTTGGGAGGGCCGAGGCAGGGAGATCAAGACCATCCTGGCCAATGTGGTGAGACCCCATCTCTATTAAAAATACAAAAATTAGGTGGGCATGGTGGATAGTCCCAGCTACTCAGGAGGCAGAGGTTGCAGTAAGCCGAGATCGCGCCACTGCACTCCAGCCTGGGAAACAGAGAGACTCTGTCTCAAAAAAAAAAAAAAAAAATCAGGCAAAACCTCATTAACCCTTTGGGACCAGAGAGGGCGAAAGCCCCCAGGTGCCATGTGTCTCCCCTGCCCATGCTTCTGCTTGACCTACTTTGGCAGACCTAGCTGAAAGGTGTAGGTGTGTTTTCTTCCTGTGGAATTCTTTCCTCTGGCCATCTATAATCCACTCTCAAGCAAGGCAACAGGCAGGCGTTTACCTAAGTTGTAATCTTATCTGGAGATGTTCCCAAGTGTGGCCCAGACTTGTCTGTTTTCAAACAAAGGTCTGACTCGTTGTACACAATCATCTGTTTTATTTGAAAACATGTCTACACTGCATTGAGCACCAACACAGGTGTGACCAAGAAACCCACAGTCCTGTCCCCGCAGGCACTGGGTCCAGTGTATGACTTGGGGTGAACTGTTATTTTTCACAGTGAGGGGGGAAGAAAGGATAGGAAAGAGAAGATGGCCATTATCCCAACTCCTGTTCAGGAATCTGAACAATGAAAGTGAAAGTTATTTAAACTCATCCAGCTCTTCTCATCCCCCTTCTCTCAAACAGCTGATGTTCAAATATGGGATCTGAGGAAGGGCACAGTGGCTCACACCTGTAATCCCAACACTTCGGGAGGCCGAGGCAGGCAGATCACGAGGTCAAGAGATCGAGACCATCCTCGCCAACACGGTGAAACCCCGTCTCTACTAAAAATACAAAAATTAGCCGCGTGTGGTGGCGGGCAACTCTAGTCCCAGCTACTTGGGAGGCTGAGGCAGGAGAATTGCTTTTTGATGCCCTGACACACGTACAATTGCCGGGAGGCGGAGGTTGCAGACTACGTTTCAAAAAATAGATATATATATATGTGGAATCTGAGCCGGTGGGGCCAGCTGGATTTGGGAACACATAGACACACTGTTTAAAATAACATCCACACGTTATTGCAAAAAATGGGAGGAACGGGCTGTGCTTCTGACTGATAGTTTACTTTTTCCTGTTTTACGAATGCTTACAAATTTAGAGGATACCAGAATTGCACAACCGCAATCACGGCAGAACATCTGCTCAGTATAAAAACTTTGTTTAGAAAAAAACCAAAAAAATCCAACGGATATATGGGAAGAGAAGTGCCGGGCTGGATGGTGCTGAGACAGAATGACCCCTTGGGCTCCTTTATTTCGTTTTTTTCAATAGGACCCCACAGATATTTGTGGTATGTCATGAGGACCGGGGATATCTTCTATTTTTAAACCAGGTATTTAAGTCCAGCTGCTTTTAAAATTAAGATTGTACAAAATGATTTTTGTTCCCTGTGTCTTTCCTCAGAGGCAGAAAGTGAATGCTGTTATAAAACTGGCAGATTTTGTTTCTCATACGAGAGGCTCACATAGGATTTCTTTCTGCACGGGGGCCAACGTGGCTCTTAGTTTCAAAAACACTTGAGCCACTAGCACCATGAGGCATCCGGCAGCTTCCTCGGCATCCAGGCTGAGATATCCATATTCCAGAACAAAGCAGCCAATCCGAAGGATATGCATCATTGGGAAGAGAGAAGGCTACCCCCTTAGCCCTGGCTCCCCATCATCTGAGGGAAGTGGAGGGGGCAGGTGGGAGCAAGCTTGGAGTCACCAAGTCATGGCTGGAGAAGGATTTGGGTAAAGCAACTCTAGGGGCTGCCTGGTGGCCTACTCGGGAGATACAAAGTGCCTTTGAGACTATAGACTTCCTGCTTGTGATCTAAAATGGATGTCTTTGAAATGATTAATCGGGACCAGCTAAAGGCAGTTGCTCATCACGTGTTATCCAAGTTTAGATTTTCTACTTGATTATTCACACCAGATCAGGCTTTAAAAGATAGAACAAACTAGACCAGAATGTGTGGTACATGTCAGCAGATCAGCAATTGCAAAACGCTGGTGCTATTTACTGACGTGGCACTGGATCCAAGGACTCCGTGGATATAAATATTTCCAGATTCCTCTGCATTTTAACAATAACAAGAACGGTCAGACGGAGACACATGGTTACAGCATCTAACATCGATCCAACGGTCCAGTCTTAGTTACAAATCAGCTTATACAGTTGTGCTCCATTTTCTACGAATTTTGTCTTTCAAATCATCTTTTAGAGAATGTATATTCAAAAACATGTTTGAAAGGCAAATGTTTAGAGGAGCCAAGTCTGGTGAACGGTCTTTCCTTCAGTTACTTTGGCAAGCGGAGAGGTCACCGTGGATTCCGAGTGGGCCGGGCAAGTGTTCCACGGGTCATCTTCTCCCACGAGCTCAGGGACAGGGCGCAGAGTCAGAAACGGTCTCTTTTAAGCATGCTGGCAGCAGGGCGTAACCCTTCAGCTCTTTAGGGCCTGTGAGAATAGAGAAAGGTGACAGTTGTGTCTCTTACTGGCATTGTGACTAGTAACCCCGCGAGCCCTTGCTCTAAATCCTCCCAGTTCTGACACCTGGTGATCTCTCGTTCCTGACATTCCTCCTCCATCCCTTTATCCTCACACAGCAGGGTCAGACTCCCTGGCTTTTCCAAACATGCTGAGTCCACAGCTGTGTTGTCACCGGTATCCCTCAACCTTCCAGGTGTGTTATCACTTGTCCTCTCCCCTCCCTTCCATCATATATCATCCCCCCAACACATATAAGAAAAACGTTTCTGGCCAGGTGCGGTGGCTCACACCTGTAATCCCAGCACTTTGGGAGGCTGAGGCGGGTGGCTCACGAGGTCAGGAGATCGAGACCATCCTGGCCAACATGGTGAGATCCTGTCTCTTACTAAAAAATACAAAAAATTAGCCAGGTGTGGTGGTGCATGCCTGTAGTCTCAGCTACTTGAGAGGCTGAGGCAGGGAAATCGCTTGAGCCCAGGAGGCAGAGGTTGCAGTGAGCCATCCAGCCTGGTGACAGAGCAAGACTGTCTCCAAAAAAAAAGAAAGAAAAGAAAGAAAAAGAAAAAGGTTTCCTCTGGCCATGAGTGTAGATATTCTGAATTCTTAAGGAAGTTTAATAAGGAGAAAAAACACCTTCCCTTCATCAATAGTCAAAGCTAGGAGTCCACAACCACGTGTGTGGGTGCATGCAGGGCAAGAGTAGGAGATCTCAATGAAAAAGACCCCCTCCTTCAGTGGAACTCCTCATCAGAATGGGCTGCTAACTCTGTGACAGGTGGTTTTCTAGAAGCCACTATCTCTGATGGCTGGAGGCAGGCTGATTAGGCATCAGGTTAAAACTTGGTTTGGGTTTTCTTCCAAGTTCAGTTAGTTGGAAAATTAAGACAAGAGATCAAACGTGGTCAGATCTCAGCAGAAGTGAGCTTACGAGCCCTCTCTGGCTCTCACTCTCTTCTTTTGGAAATTTATAAGGCTTAAGTAGACATTTGTTCTTCTGAGGAAACTTCAGATGTAGCCTTTCTCAAGATTAAGGGGCTTTTTCTCATTTTTAAGAGACAGAGTCTTGCTCTGTCACCCAGGCTGGAGTGCAGTGGCATAATAACTCACTGCAGCCTCCAACTCCTGGGCACAACTGAACCTCCTGCCTCAGCCTCTCAAAGCCCCGGGATTCCAGGCGTAAGCCACTGCACTCAAAACCCCAAGAAAGGAACTTTGGAACATGACCATTATGCCAGAGATTATTTTTTTGAGACAGGGTTTTCCTGTGTTGCCCAGGCTGATCTACAGGTGCCCAGCAGCTGAGACTACAGGCATGAGCCACCACACCCAGCTTATATTAGAGATTTCTATCAGTTCAAAGATTTGAGTTCTAGACATGATAGCCTTCCTTTACCTATCACATGGGTATAAGTTATTTACTTACGAGTACCTTCCCGACATTTTTCGCATAACCACAACGATGATCCCACCAATGAAGCCAATGGCTAGTAAGACCCCAACGATGATTCCAACCAGGGTCACTGTCGCCAAACCATCTGAATGAGAGAGAGAAAAAAAGCATGAGCCCCAGATAAAAAACACATCGGTAATAAAATATGTAATATATAAACAAAGCCACTGCCCTACTGTACATAGCAAATAATGATCTATGTTGTTTAAGCACAGAGCATTTCTTCCAAAAGCAGAAAATCTGGGCTAGCCTAATCCTATTTTACGAATGGGAAGATTTCTGGGTCTGAGGATCTATCAACATAACACTCACATTGGCTTAAGTGTTCATTTTTGGGTAGTGTTTACGTATGGCTATTAAGTTAGCCCCTATTTTCATCCTTAGTAACGACAAACTGTGATATGATACCATTCCCCATCTCTGACATTAAGGGAATAGACTCATCTGGGGTTTGCTTATTTTCAAATACAAGGAAGTCCCTTTTCTCTCTTAAAAAAAAAGCTTGGAATCTGTTCTCGAAGGTTTTCTATTCTGCTCGCATTGACTGCAATCCAGAAAAGAATGCAATTCGTCTCAACAATTAGCTTCAAAGAAATTTTTTAAAAGCTCCAGTAGGAGTATTTTGATGCCAAAATCTAGCCTACCTTTCTCAATTGTTGTCTGTGTGTCTCCATCCACTTTGTCTGGAAAGAGAAAGATATAATAATGTAGAATTATTAGGGCTTAATAACTATAATTTAACAATTGGCAAAAGGTGAACTTACCCAAGTAGAAAGTAGCAAAACATAAACCAACAGGCTGGTTTCTTAAATAAATTGGATCAGGGGATTTTTAAGCAAGCCCCGATGTGACACGTTGTAACTATTATTATCTAATTTATGAACCCTTATTCACACCAATGGGCTCATAGCACTTTTCCATGTATTAATTTTGTCTCATCTCATTTAGAAAGCAGAGTAAAGGTAACTGAGCCACACAGATCTTAAATAAATGATCAAGAAGTATCAGAGGTTAAGGTAGCAGAAGAATTCAGAGCTGTGGATTCTTAGTCCAATGTCAAGATCCCAGAGAAGGGACAGACTGTGAAGAGGTATTACTCATTGTGAGATAATACTCTAGTTTGGGAAGATGTGACAAGACTGATTAGTCTCAATATCTATTTCCTGCTGCTGTTTTGGTAGCAAAATCCAGATTTTTACAAGGCAACAACAGGCCCAGCTAAGTTTCATGAGCGAATACACCCTTTGTGTTTGTGCCACTGTTATTTTAGGGTTTCTATCTGCAGTCAAACCTAGTCTAACAGTTACAATGTGAATAACTGTCATTGTGAGTTTATTTTGAATAATTTTATGCAATAGCTTATTTAAAAATAAAAACGTTTCATTTTTCTTCTTGACCTCTTTATATAACGAGTCCTTTACTCCTCTGGGAGGTGGCTATTGACTAGTTTGCAGATGGAGAAAAAGTCAAGATACCTTGATTTAATAAGAAATTGGAGAAGTTAATCGTCAGTCAGGCCCTGCCCTAAAATCTTAGTTCACAGCTTGCAAAATACCCCAGATATCCAGAAGCTTCCCTAATCAGTGGTAAAACTAGCCAACTATCATGTAAAAGATGCCTACTTTTTCTAATGCTTGGGTTTGAAAACCATCCCTTTTGTACCAAGGCTCTCCTCAGCACAAGGTGCCTCCTTCAAGATGCCCCCAGGGTACAGGTCCCAGAAGCCGGCACTCCCTGCACAAGCTGAGCCCATGGGTGTAGGGTATGTAAGAGCTTGTGCTGACTGTGCTACCCCCACTATATAGAACACGGCTGGGTTTGAGCTTTCCCAGAACAAAGACGGCATCAAATCAACTCCCCAAATGTCACTGCTAGAAGTCAACTGCCTGGAGAGATAAGTCAATCATCTGCTTGTCATTTGCCTACCATGTGGCTGCTGATTCCCAGCTCTTAATGTACCATGATCAAAGACACCACTGGTTAAAAAATATATTACTAAAGTTTGTGGACGATTTGTTATTATTAAATTAGAGCTTATTAGTGCCATCTTTCCCATCTCCCTCCCAATGGCACTGACTGTGATCATGAGCATGCATCACACGTGTGCACATCATCCTATGCGGGTGTTTCGCAGCAAAACTGAACATCTGCTGCCCTAATAAAATTACTCCTTCAAAACTGCATGCTTATAATGACATTTTGGCTCGCTTGTGAAAATGCCTTGGGATAATGATGTATTAAGTAGGAATGTGCCCTAAGTCACAATTTTTTGTGACAGGGAGGGGCAATTTTGTGACAGGGTGGGGCAGGGGAGAGGAAGAAACAGTAACATGAGTTATTTCCCAGGCAACTGAGAATTTTTTTTTAAAGGAATAGAAGAGAGGTAAGAAGTATGATAGAATATTCAACATGGATGGCACAATTTTCTGCCGCTAATATATAGCTATCAACCCATATTACAGATAAGCAGTTCTCCAAAATTTTGAAATGTTTTCCAATGATCGTTTATATTGATTATCCTTTCTTTGCTTAGCTCTACTTGGCTTTCTCTAGTGTTTAAATGTTAATCATTTCTTTAACAGCTTGGAGTGAGTTTCAGGTTTTATCTCAAAGCCCTTTATAAGGCTTTTCCCCCCTTCCCCACACACTGTGGTATAACACATACAGCATAAAATGTACTAAATTAACCATTTTTAAATGTAGAGTTCAGTGGTATTAAGTATATTCATACTGTTGTGCAATCATCGCCACCATCTACCTCCTGAACCCCTTTCATCTGGCAAAACTGGAACTCTACCCACTAAACAGTAGCTCCTCATTCTCCTCTTCCCCCAGCCCCTGGCAACCACCACTCTACTTTATGTCTCCATGAATTTGACTATTCAAGGGGTCTCATATAAGTAGAGACATACAGTATTTTTTTTGTACTCGTTTATTTCACTTGGCATAATGTCCTTAAGGTTCCTCCACGTTGTATTATGTGTCTGCATTTTCCTTTTCAAGGCTGAACAATACACCATCATATACACCACATTTTGCTTATCTATCCAACTACCCATGGCCACTTGAGTTATTTCTATATTTTAGCTATTGTGAATAATGCTGCTGTAAACATGGGGGTACAAAAATTAAGCATTTTTTTAAATCCTAAAAAGAACCATAGTTTTTAAAACCAGATTGGTGATTGATCCTGGAAATGTAAAAGGGACAGTAAAGAAGAGCTTTCTAGGTGTTCTGAATTGCGACTAGTTTGGGAAACCACTGGTTTAGACGTGATCTTTCTATGTAAGACCTATCTAGATTAAATGATTCACATAAAATTTCTCAAGTTAGCCAGCACTCACTGAGGTTTTCACAGGATTCATTCATTTTCTCTCCCACCCTTATCCACTATAAAATAAGGCATTTTTTAAAAACCCCAAACCACTGAATTTCTCAAGAAATCTCTAGAAATAGGAAGTAATCTCTTTCTATTTCTTAAATGGACAATCATTTTTCCTCCTTCTCGTCAGTGACGGTCTAGATAGAGTAATAGCAAAGACTCAGAAAACTCCTCCATTTTTCTCCAAGGTGTTCCAGTCACGGGGCTGCAGGTGCCAACTGTGAGCCACAAGTACAACCCAAATCCTGGCAAGAAGGGTTGGGAACAGATTCTTGCACCACGCATACAGACATGAACTCAATGGAAGGTGGTAAGTCTTCCTAGAGAATCTATGAAGATTTACAGAGGGTGGCTGAGTGTCGTGCCCTTGGGCGTCAACACAAAGTTCTTCGTTCGCGTCACATTCTATCAGCTTGGGGTCCGCCGTGCAACCTCAGTAGTTACTGAACTCACCCTGTGCAGGTGTTATCACTAGTTATTCCAGGTAAAGAGATATGTTCAGCAACGCACTAAACCAAATGTATTGACTCAAATCGAATTCTGAACCTACCATACAAAACTTGGTTCAGAAGTCATTCTTGCAGACCAGTATGTCCCCTGTTGATTATTATATTTGCTGGTGGACTTTGGAATGCACCGATTATGTAAAAGTAGATCAGTCCCTGTGGAGGTGGCTGGTTTTCTTACCTGTGGAGTGACTGGTTGCCACATTTGAGGCTGTGGTGCTCGGACTTTGTTCTTGGGCGTGGACTGTGCTTTCTGGGGTTGGCAGATCCTCGATGTGAATGTCTGTTACACTGTTGACACTTGTTGCTACCTATTGTAGGTGTAAATGAGAAACAACAGGAAATAAAGCCTGCTGTCTTAAAATATACAGCCTGCCTTATAAGATAAAAGGAGTTAAGGTGGCATAAAAATATAGAACGTATGATGGCATGAATTGCAAGTAGAAACAAGAACATGAACAGAAACAATTAGGTCTTGAAGAGACAGTTGTACACACATGTTCATAGCAGCATTACTCACAATAGCCAGAAAGTGGTAGCAACCCAAGTGTCTACAATATGGTCTATATATGCAACAGAACATGATTCAGCTTTATTTTTTTATTTTTAATTTTTATTTTTTTTAAGATATAGTTTCGCTCATTGCCCAGGCTGGAGAGCAATGGTGCAATCTTGGCTCACCGCAAACTCCACCTCCCAGGTTCATGCAATTCTCCTGCCTCAGCCTCCTGAGTAGCTGGGATTACAGGCATGCGCCACCGCACCCAGCTAATTTTGTATATTATGTAAGCACCTCATGTAAGTGGAATCATTCAGTACTTGTCTTTTGTGAGTGGTTTATTTCACTTAGCATAATGTCCTCAAGGTTCATCCATGCTATGGCATGTGTCAGAATGTTTGTCCTTTTTAAAGTTGAATAGACCAGGCATGGTGGCTCACGCCTGTAATCCCAGCACTTTGGGAGGTCGAGGCAGGCGGATCACGAGGTCAGGAGATCGAGACCATCCTGGCTAACACAGTGAAACCCTGTCCCTACTAAAAATACAAAAAATCAGCCGGACGTGGTGGCGGCGCCTGTAGTCCCAGCACTTTGGGAGGCCGAGATGGGCAGATCACGAGGTCAGGAGATGGAGACCATCCTGGCTAACATGGTAAAACCCCGTCTGTACTAAAAATACAAAAAATTAGCCGGGCATGGTGGCAGGCGCCTGTAGTCCCAGCTACTCGGGAGGCTGAGGCAGGAGAATGGCGTGAACCCGGGAG
>NW_012105586.1:1031709-1035455 GCF_000951045.1 Mandrillus leucophaeus
TTATATATAAAGTAAAATATACATCATAACCCTGCATGTGATCACATGCCTACAGAAAAAATTCCTCCCTTCCCAGGACACTGACCAGAGTTGTCAAGCCAGACTTATAGCGGTCTTCACTGGTTCCTGGTGTCACCACATCATCTTCGGCACCTGGCATCGCAACGCCGCCTTCCATACCTGTAGTCTCAACGTCATCTTCTGGCTGGCCCGTGCTGGCTGAAGAAGAAAGATTGAGTCAGAGCTTAAGGTGGAAACCGCATAAGCAGACCGAACTTGCCGGCTACATTCGGATTATTTTCTTTTCCATTTCTTTTGGAAATTTTTGTTTTATTTTTGGGGTCCTTTTTCTGGCTTACTGTGGTGCCAGAAACCAAACCATTCTCCTTGTAGCACTTCTGGTCCATCAGCACCCTGGTTATCTCCCGTTGCAAAGCAAAGGAAAATGAAAACATTAAAAGGTAGAGCAGCCAGCGCCTCCCTGGGCCCCCACCAAGGTGGCCTGGACAGGGGACGTACATCTTTCCTTTTCAATAAGGAACCTGATTCTTCCTGGTGTCATTTCATATGATGAATTAATATATTCATCTAGACCTAAAAACTCTAAATTAGAGTCAACAGGAAAGATTTCTAAACATACCCCTTTGCAGATTCCATGCAAAACTGGGGTCTCCATCTGTTTATTGATTTTGTTCTTCTTTTCCCTTTCTTTCCAAATTAATTTTTTTTTTAAGAGACAGGGTCTCCCCTCCGTTGCTGAGGCTAGAGTGCAGTGGCACAATCCTAGCTCACTATAACCTAAAACTCCTGGGCTCAAGCGATCCTCCCACCTCAGTCTCCAAAGCAGCGGGGACTACAGGTGCTCACCACCACATCCAACTTCCATCTTTTAAAAATCAAACTCTCTCCATTTAATTTTGAGACTGCTGTTCACTTAGACAATTAGAACCACAGGCTCTGACCACAGACCTCATAGATTACATGGAGTTTTACCTCTTACTTTACAGTTGAGATTACTGTCTACAGGGGAGGGTCAGTAATCTGCTTAGGGATGCCAAGATGCCAATAGAACACTTAGTAACACCAAGAGCCAAACTAGCTGGGTGCAGTGGCTCACGCCTATAATCACAACACTTTGAGAGGCCAAGGTGGGTGGATCATTTGAGGTCAGGAATTTGAGACCAGCCTGGCCAACATGGTGAAACCCTGTCTCTACTAAAAATACAAAAATCAGCCCTTTGTGGTGGTGAACACCTGTAATCGTAGCTACTCGGGAGGCTAAGGCAGGAAAATTGCTGGAACCCAGGAAGCAGAGGTTTCAGTGAGCTGAGATTGCATCACTGCACTCCAGCCTGAACTCAATCTCAAAAAAAAAAAAACCACAGCCAAACTAATGAAGTGCCCCTGGCCCTGGCTTTTCTGCATTAACATTTGGACAAATGATGTGTCATGCCAACGAGAAAGGTTTCTGGGCCAGGCGTGGTGGCTCACGCCTATAATCTCAGCACTCTGGGAGGCCAAGGCGGGCGGATCACAAGGTCAAGAGATCGAGACCATCTTGGCTAACATGGTGAAACCCCGTCTCTACTAAAAGTACAAAAATTAGCTGAGCATGGGGGTGCACGCCTATAGTCACAGCTACTCGGGAGGCTGAGGCAGGAGAATCGCTTGAACCTGGGAGGCAGGGGTTGCAGTGAGCCCAGATCACACCACTGCACTCCAGCCTGGCGACCGAGCGGGACTCCGTCTCAAAGGAAAAAAAAAAAAGGTTTCTGGTGGAGCAGGGGATTGGAGTGGACTACCAGGTTGAATTCTACGATGAGAGACAGAGCAGATAACAACAGTATCCTCCTCTTCAACTTCCGTTGCAGTGATCCAAACCACTCATGACTATGCTCAACCATCATCTCTAAAAATCACCAAACCACCCTCTTCATGCATTAAAAATGTGACTCATTGGCCATGGGCTTCTTCCCTAGACTCCAGCGGTTCTGGAAATTCCATGACTAAACACTGTTGCAAAATACACGAGCATACACATCCCAGGAGCGAGGGGAGGGAGGTGCTTGGAGACTCCTTTGTGTAATTAAAGAGCAGATGTATGTTTGTCTCTAGGCAGCACTTCCATTAGCAATCCATTCCTTGCCTTAAGATACCTTATTCTCCCCACTGCTTAGACGGCCCAGCCAGAGGCACAGCTAATAAATATTTGATTATAGCTTCTTTGATGCCTAGAGGGAGGAAGCCTCTGAAGTAAGTTCACTTGTTCTATGAACCTGCTCTTTGATTCTAGAGTCCTAATCCAGTACAGATAGCTTTGGATGAGCTATCTCAAGATTTTAAACATTGTTTTTTAATCTGGGGTATACGGCAGGGGGTTTACTAGTTAGCAATAACTGAATATTTCCATGCACACAAATGGTTCGCCTCTCTTTGTGGCCTTTTGCGGGAGTAGGTGTAGAGGTAAGGCTTGGTGATTGCTTCCTACAAAAATGCATGACTTGCGGTATAAGCCAACATTTAGTGTATTTATATTGAGCTCAATGGCAAATATCCCTTTGCCAGACAAGTAGTCCTTGTTACAAAACGTATAGAGCTTCCCATTTTATTTTCTCCCTCCCCTGGTTTGAACTTAGTTAACAAATCATCAATTTTAAACATGTTTTCTGGAGCTGTTCAGTACAATCACTTACTTATTTGGTGTATCTAACTTAAAACAATCCTTGCTTTAAAAAAAATCAAGTGCTCAACGAAGTTAGTTTGAATTCTTTCATAGAAAGCTCAGTTCATTGAAAGCGTAACTTGATAAAAATTCCTTCTTGCTCTTTTCTACTCTTGGCCCCCAGAGCGGAGTACTAAAATCACTCTGAATGGACAAAAGGTGTTTTATGAATGACAGTCAGGATTAAGATGCATGTCTTTTGTCTTACCGCCCTGGCATTCTTTTTGCTCCACGGGAAAGTTGAACTTTAACAAGAGATCCCCAGTTGTCCCTCTTATTATCTTGGCTGAAGGCTTCCCTGGGTGAAGAGTTCCTACTAGGTCAGCTGGATGTTTCCAGCCAGCATCTGATGTTCTTTTCCCCGTCCTTGTGAAATTCAGATCATGTGCTGATGCCTTCACTTTCCAATCCTCTTTTCCCCAAGACACATGTGTGCATAGGCATACATACGCGCACACACACATACAAGGATGCACATATGTGCACACACACAATTGTTTCTACAAGCGTAGAGTGATGAATTTGCCATCATAAACCAGCACCCACAGCCTGGCTTACAAGTTCAGTTCTGGAGTGGTGTACCCGCATGCTCATACAAACACCCTTTCCTGCCACACCCAGCCTCAGCTGAACACGGCTCAGTGGAAGTTTCCAAATGCAGCAGCAACCAACCGATCCACTTATTTTGAAATTTGTCGTTGTTGTGATTCTTTTAAAAAGCTAGGCTGGGCTGGGTGCGGTGGCTCACGCCTATAATCCCAGCACTTTGGGAGGTGGAGATAGGTGGATCATGAGGTCAGGAGTTCAAGACCAGCCTGGCCAAGATGGTGAAACCCATCTCTATTAAAAATACAAAAAGTAGCCGGGCACAGTGGCAGGTGCCTGTAACCCCAACTACTTGGGAGGCTGAGGCAGGAGAATCACTTGAACCCGGGGGGGCGGAGGTTGCAGTGAGCTGAGATCATGCCACTGCACTCCAGCCTGGGCGGCAAAGTGAGACTCTGTCTCAAAAAAAAAAAAAAAA
>NW_012105586.1:1036360-1039287 GCF_000951045.1 Mandrillus leucophaeus
AGTGTTCGTTTTCTCTATGACTCTGAGCTTTACTTCCAACAGATGTGGAGGTGAGATTACTTTAGGCTGTTTGAGATGGCATCAAACTTGAGAATTATAAGAAAAAGTCACTCATGGAAAGATCTGGGCAGTGTTCTGGGCAGAGGAAAGAAAAGCCTAAGTTGGAACAAGCTTGGTGTGTTCAAAGGTCAGAAAGGCCAAGATGGCAGAAATGGAGAAAATGAAGGAGATGCTGGTGTACAGGTCAGACAGGCAGGCAGGAACCTCTGTTCTGTTACCAAAGAAATCACAGAGTCCCTCAAAGGTCGAGGATGTGGCTCATTGACCTCCTCAATCCCTCCCAGTGCCTGGCACCTTGTCTTGTCTATGGCAGGTATGCAACACATATGAGTTAATTAAAATTCATCAGGTTAAGAATGTGTTGGTTGAGAGGCTCAATAGTCTGTAATCATGTGGTCTGTGGACTGGTTCTAGTCCTGTTTATTACGAGTCTTAGTGAGAAAAGAAATTGAGACTGACTTACTTTCTAGTCCTGTTTATTACAAGTCTATAGTGAGAAAAGAAATGGAGACTGACTTACTTATTTATTTATGTATTTATTTATTTTTTGAGGAGGAGTTTCACTCTTGTTGCCCAGGCTGGAGTGCAGTGGCGCAATCTCAGCTCACTGCAACCTCTACCTCCTGGGTTCAAGCTATTCTCCAGTCTCAGCCTCCTGAGCAGCTGGGATCACAGGTACATGCCACCATGACTGGCTGATTTTTGTATTTTTAGTAGAGATGGGGTTTCATCATCTTGGTCAGGCTGGTCTTGAACTGCTGACCTCAGGTGATCCACCTGCCTCAGCCTCCCAAAGTGCTGGGATTACAGGTGTGAGCCACCACGCCCGGCCGAGAAGACATATTTAGAACCCTTTATAGCAATGACATTGCCACAACAGCCAAGAAAACTTTCACTGTATTGAAAATTGGGCTGTAACGGATTGAAAACGTAAAATCCTGACTCCTTACCAATTTGAGAAGCTTCGGCTTCTACTTTCAAACCACCGGTGATCAGCACACCAGCTACGTGGATGAAATTAGGAAGGACAGTAAGTCCTCACTTAACGTTGTTGATAGATTCTTGGAAACTGCGACTTTAGGGAAAACGACATGTAGCATGTCCTCAAATGATGTTGTTTCTTTATAAGTCATTTTGCTTCAAGTCACAGTTTCCAAGAACCTATCAATAACATTAAGTGAGGACTTACTCTTCTTTGATGAGCCACATCACTATTCCTTGGAATGGTGGCTCATGCTGATTTTACAGATAGATATATTTATATATAAAGTAAAATATACATCATAACCCTGCATGTGATCACATGCCTACAGAAAAAATTCCTCCCTTCCCAGGACACTGACCAGAGTTGTCAAGCCAGACTTATAGCGGTCTTCACTGGTTCCTGGTGTCACCACATCATCTTCGGCACCTGGCATCGCAACGCCGCCTTCCATACCTGTAGTCTCAACGTCATCTTCTGGCTGGCCCGTGCTGGCTGAAGAAGAAAGATTGAGTCAGAGCTTAAGGTGGAAACCGCATAAGCAGACCGAACTTGCCGGCTACATTCGGATTATTTTCTTTTCCATTTCTTTTGGAAATTTTTGTTTTATTTTTGGGGTCCTTTTTCTGGCTTACTGTGGTGCCAGAAACCAAACCATTCTCCTTGTAGCACTTCTGGTCCATCAGCACCCTGGTTATCTCCCGTTGCAAAGCAAAGGAAAATGAAAACATTAAAAGGTAGAGCAGCCAGCGCCTCCCTGGGCCCCCACCAAGGTGGCCTGGACAGGGGACGTACATCTTTCCTTTTCAATAAGGAACCTGATTCTTCCTGGTGTCATTTCATATGATGAATTAATATATTCATCTAGACCTAAAAACTCTAAATTAGAGTCAACAGGAAAGATTTCTAAACATACCCCTTTGCAGATTCCATGCAAAACTGGGGTCTCCATCTGTTTATTGATTTTGTTCTTCTTTTCCCTTTCTTTCCAAATTAATTTTTTTTTTAAGAGACAGGGTCTCCCCTCCGTTGCTGAGGCTAGAGTGCAGTGGCACAATCCTAGCTCACTATAACCTAAAACTCCTGGGCTCAAGCGATCCTCCCACCTCAGTCTCCAAAGCAGCGGGGACTACAGGTGCTCACCACCACATCCAACTTCCATCTTTTAAAAATCAAACTCTCTCCATTTAATTTTGAGACTGCTGTTCACTTAGACAATTAGAACCACAGGCTCTGACCACAGACCTCATAGATTACATGGAGTTTTACCTCTTACTTTACAGTTGAGATTACTGTCTACAGGGGAGGGTCAGTAATCTGCTTAGGGATGCCAAGATGCCAATAGAACACTTAGTAACACCAAGAGCCAAACTAGCTGGGTGCAGTGGCTCACGCCTATAATCACAACACTTTGAGAGGCCAAGGTGGGTGGATCATTTGAGGTCAGGAATTTGAGACCAGCCTGGCCAACATGGTGAAACCCTGTCTCTACTAAAAATACAAAAATCAGCCCTTTGTGGTGGTGAACACCTGTAATCGTAGCTACTCGGGAGGCTAAGGCAGGAAAATTGCTGGAACCCAGGAAGCAGAGGTTTCAGTGAGCTGAGATTGCATCACTGCACTCCAGCCTGAACTCAATCTCAAAAAAAAAAAAACCACAGCCAAACTAATGAAGTGCCCCTGGCCCTGGCTTTTCTGCATTAACATTTGGACAAATGATGTGTCATGCCAACGAGAAAGGTTTCTGGGCCAGGCGTGGTGGCTCACGCCTATAATCTCAGCACTCTGGGAGGCCAAGGCGGGCGGATCACAAGGTCAAGAGATCGAGACCATCTTGGCTAACATGGTGAAACCCCGTCTCTACTAAAAGTACAAAAATTAGCTG
>NW_012105586.1:1041832-1054505 GCF_000951045.1 Mandrillus leucophaeus
AAAAAAAAAAAAAAAAGCTAGGCTGAAGTTTCTATTTCCCAGGAGAAGATAATTTGATAAATCATCTGTCTCTTAGGGTTCTTAATTTTGAGAACAAATAAACTTAAGCAATGCTTATTTATATGAAATCATTATGAATATGTTTTATCTTTGCATTCACGTCTAATAACTCTTTAGATCGCACATATTACAGGATGGCATTTCTTTTTTTGAGATGGAGTTTCACTCTTGTTACCCAGGCTGGAGTGCAATGGTACAATTTCGGCTCATGACAGCCTCTACCTCCTGGGTTCAAGGGATTCTCCTGCCTCAGCCTCCCAAGTAGCTGGGATTACAGGTACACCACCATGCCCAGCTAATTTTTATATTTTTAGTAGAGATGGCATTTCATCATGTTGGCCAGGCTAGTCTCGAACTCCTGACCTCAGGTGATCCGCCTGCCTCGGCCTCCCAAAGTGGGCATTTCTTTTTCAAACAGAATTTCTTTTCTTTCTTTCTTCTTTCTCTTTCTTTCTTCCTTTCTCCTTCCTTCCTTCCCCTTTCCCCCTTCCCTTCCCTTCCTTTCCTTCCTTCCTTTTCTTCTCTCTCTCTCTCTTTCTTTCCTTTGTATTTATAGAGATGAGGTCTCATTTTATTTATATATATATTTATATATATATATATATATATATATTTGTAAAGAAGAAGTCTCACTACCTTGCCCAGGCTGCTCCTGAACTCCTGGTTCAAGCAGTCCTCCCACCTCAGCCTCACAAAGTGCTGGGATCACAGGCATAAGCCACTGTGCCCGGCCTGCCATTTCTTTAAAAATACTTCAGAGTTGGCTGGGCGTGGTGGCTCACACCTATAATCCCAGCACTTTGGGAGGCTGAGGCGGGTGGATCACCTGAGTCAGGAGTTCAAGACCAGCCTGGCCAACATGATGAAACTCCATCTCTACTAAAAATACAAAAATTAGCCGGGCATGGTGTTGCACACCTGTAATCCTAGCTACACGGGAGGCTGAGGCGGGAGAATCGCTTGAACCTGGGAGGCAGAGGTTGCAGTGAGCCGAAATCGAGCCATTGCACTCCCGCCTGGGAGACAAAAAAAAAAAAAGTACTTTAGAGTTTAGATGGAACATTCAATCAGGCTGTTATTGTAATTGTATTGTAATAGTCCAAATTCTTAATAAAAATCTTTTAAATACGTGTTTTCATTTACACTTCTTTGATTTGTGGAGCGAGTCGTTTCATCCATTTGTCTTCTTTTGTGACAGTTTTTTCTCTGCATGGCATTCCCTCTTGTAAGCACTCTTCGTACCTTAAGAATTTACTCTTTGGCCTAAATGCTGCTGGCATTTTTTTTCCCTAGTTGGCATCTACATCTTTCTTTTGCAAATGACCAAGCTATATCAGTAGTCAAACTTCTTAAACTTGTCTTCTCTTTGATGTCACACTCACAAACCCTTCCTCAAGACCACATAAATATTCACCTATATTTTCCTTACGGTATTGTTCTTAATGTTTAATATTTCTATTTGTCTTACATTTATTTTGAAGTATAATAAAAGAGAAATATAATTTCCCCCCCAAAAGATTGGCCAATCACCCCGATAAATTCTCTTTTCCCCATTGCTTCAAAACCAGCTCTCATTGAGACAAATCTTTTCTTTCTAATACTATGTCATGGCTGGGTGCAGTGGCTCAGGCCTGTAATCCCAGCACTTTCGTAGGCCAAGGCGGGCAGATCACTTGAGGCCAGGAGTTTGAGACCATCCTAAAAAACATGGCAAAATGCTGTGCCTATTAAAAATACAAAAATTAGCCAGGCATGGTAGCACATGCCTGTAGTCCCAGTTACTCAGGAGGCTGAGGCAGGAGAATCCTTTGAACCCAGGAGGCGGAGGTTGCAATGAGCCAAGATCGTGCCACTGCACTCCAGCCTGGGTGACAGAGTGAGACATGGTCTCAAAACAAAGAAACAAACAAATAGTATGTCATAGTTACAGGAGAAACTTCTCAGCACAAGGCCCAGCTTAAGTGGTTAAGTGGCCTGGACACTGCCAACTGTCCCCTCTCCACGTGGCCCTCTGTCTGCAGACTCTCCAGAACCTGTTTCTAAATCCGTGCTCTCTTCACTGTAAGCTCCCAATTCCTCCTCACATCAGCTGACAGCTGCTGAGTTAAATCAGTGACCAGGGAGTAGCTAGAATAAAACTCAGTGTCTAGGGCAAGGAGGAAAAGTAAGTATTCAAACAGGTGCATTTGGGGTTGTTCAAGATCCGGCACTGACGCAGCATTGGAAATTCCACTTAACGTGGAAGATACCTCATTGTCCTAACACCCTCTCACCCACATTTACTACTCACAATGTAGGGTTTACATGGTGTCTCCCAACTGACTTGATTTCACAGCAGTGCTGTGGTGGCTAGGCCCTTGGCCTGCCTTCAGAAAGAATCTTGTTAGGCCAGTTTAGCAAGAATCCCCCCAACCCGGACATCTCTTAGGAATTTTCCACCCACTGACCCCCTCATTCTGCTTATGGGCTACAAACCCCCCACTTTTCCTTTTACCCAGAAGTGAACCTGAGCTCTCTTCCCTACTGCAATGGCCTTTATTACAGTGGTCTTGACTAAAGTCTTCCTTACAGTTTTAACAAGTGTCAGAATTATTGTTTCTTTAACAAGGTTGGAAGTTAAGTGATGTGGCCAAACGCGGTGGCTTATGCCTATAATCCCAGCACTTTGGGAGGCCAAGGCAGGTGGATGACCTAAAGTTAGGAGTTGGAGACCAGCCTGGCCAACATGGTGAAACATTGTATTCTACTAAAATTACAAAAATTAGCTGGGCGTCATGGCACAGGCCTGTAGTCCCAGCTACTCGGGAGGCTAAGGCAGAATTGCTTGAACTGAGGCAGAGGCTGTAGTGAGCTGAGATCGTGCCATTGCACTCCAGCCTGGTTGACAAGAGCGAAACTCTGTCTCAAAAAAAAAAAAAAAGTTCAGTGATGTGCCAAGTTCACGGGATTCATTAGCGGACACAAAGCCCAAAGTTCTGACCGCATCCCTGGACTCACATATACAACGAAAAAGCAGCTGTGCATTTTCATGACGTGCTCCTCTGGCAGCTTTGGGCTAAAATGCCTGCTCCCTCCCTCCCTGGGTTTTGAGATCCTTCCCCTTCTGCCCACGTGCCATCCTCATCTTCCCAGAAATCAAATTCCTGGTAGTCAGGAACCATCGCTTCCCCTGGCACCTCACTGCCTCTTATGAAATCCCATCTTGTTAGAATCTTCCAGTCTTATTTAATGACCACAGTCTTGACTTCCTCCAGTGTGTGTCTGGATGAATCTACACTTTCAGCAACAGCAGGTTAGAAGGAAGGTGTGACTTGCTCTAAAAGGAGGTGTTTCTTTGAGCAGCAGCAGCCCTCTCTCCTCTGAACTGTGCAAGTCAAGGCAGCAGCAAAAATCAAGACTGAAGCCTTCGTGAGTTCACCTCTGCAGCCTCAGCTCCCAGCACTTGTATTCCTTCCACAGATGTTTACCAAGCACCTGCTATGCACTGGGCCACGTTCTCAGCACTAGAGACAGAAGTGAACAGCTAAGGTCTCCACTCTCAAGAACTTGAGTACTCCTGGAGTGGAGTGGGGTCACCATAAACAAATAAGCAACACATCAAATAAGCTATTAATCCTAGCACTTTAGGAGGCTCAGGTGGACAGATCACTTGAGGTCAGGAGTTCGAACCCAGCCTGGCCAACATGGTAAAACCCCGTCTCTACTAAAAATACAAAAATTAGCCAGGTGTGCTGCTGCATGCCTGTAATCCCAGCTACTCAGGAGGCTGAGGCACAAGAATCGCTTGAACCCAGGAGGTGGAGGTTGCAGTGAGCTGAGACTGTGCCACTGCACTTCAGCCTGGGTGACAGAGCAAGACTCTGCCTGAAAAAAAGAAAAAAAAAAAAGATAGCTTCTTGAACACATAAGACAGCTTCCCTCATGCCTTCAGATCTCTGTTCAAAGGGCACTTTCTGGCCAGGCACGGCGGCTTATGCCTGTAATCCTACCAGCACTTTGGGAGGCTGAGACCGGCAATCACGAGGTCAGGAGATCGAGACCATCCTGGCTAACATGGTGAAACCTCGTCTCTACTAAAATACAAAAAATTAGCCAGGTGTGGTGGTGCGCACCCATAGTCCCGCACACCCGTTGTCCCAGCTACTCAGGAGGCTGAGGCAGGGGAATCCCTGGAGGCTAAGGCACAAGAATCACCTGAACCCTGGAGGCAGAGGTTGCAGTGAGCCTGAGATTGCGGTACTGCAATCCAGGCTAGTGACAGACGGAGACTCCGTCTCAAAAAAAAAAAGGAGCAGGGGCACTTTCTTGGACTGTCCATTTAAGCGAGTACCCCTCCCCTCTTCCACAGCACATATACCTGAGTGCTTATCCGCACCCTGCTACCTACTCACTACTCGTCTGTCCTACGGGAATATAAGCTCGATAAAGGCTGCTTCATCTCAATGTCCACAATGCCTGAAATCCCTGGCACATACCAGGCACTCAGTAAGCAGCTGCTGAGTGAATGGGTGAGTTCCAGACAGGGGAACAGCCGGTGCTAACTAATCCCGAAGCCCAGAACGAGCATGGGGCGCTGCACGGGAGGGTGGGTGGTCAGTGTGGCCGGGTGGAGGGGCTGAGGAGGACAGAGATGGGGCTGAGAGGTGTGGAGCGGTGATTCTGTAGAAGTGTGTAAGGACGGGGTTTCAGTTGCGTTTGGAGTGTGAAGAGAAGCCAGGAGATATTGAGGCGGGGGTGACCTCAGTTGAGTCCCAGAGGCCACTCTAACTCAAGTAAGTGAGTGGACTGTGTGTATCAGGGAAGGTGCCAGGATCAGGCTGAAGCAGACAGAAGCTTAGATTCTTTCTGTTGTCAAGACAAGGGAGAGGGGTTGGTGCTTACACAGGACAGTGGCAGTGAGGAGGGAAAGAACCGGGCAGGTGATGGCTGGGAAGTATTTGAAGTCATCACCCACTGACAATCAGAAATAAATGCGGGACAGGCACGGTGGCTCATACCCGTAATCCCAGTTTTTAGGGAGGCCGAGGAGGGCAGATCACCTGAGGTCAGGGGTTCGAGACCAGTCTGGCCAACATGGCAAAACGCTTTCTCTACTAAAAATACAAAAAATTAGCTGGGCGTGGTGGCTTGTGCCTGTAATCCCAGCTACTTGGGAGGCTGAGACACGAGAATCACCTGAACCTGGGAGGCAGAGATTGCAGTGAGCGGAGATAGTGCCTGCCACACACTCCAGCCTGGGTAACAGAGTAAGACTGTCTCAAAAACCAAACAAAAAAAAAAAAAAGAAAAGAAATAAACAAATGCGAATCCAGTAGAATTTTTTTTTGAGGCAGGGTCTCCCTCTGTCACCCAGGCTACAGTGCAGTGGCACAATCTTGGCTCACTGCAGCCTCGATTTTTCCAGGCTCAAGTGATCCTCCCACCTTAGCCTCCCAAGTAGCTGAGACTATAAGTGTGTACCACCATGCCTGGCTAATTTGGTTTATTTTTTGTAGACCATGGGGTCTCACTATGTTGTCCAGGCTGGTCTCAAACTGCTGGGCTCAAGCAATCCTTCCGCCTTGGCCTCCCAAAGTGGGAATTCATTTTACCACCTGTCACAGCTCTACTGACAAACAACATTTAGGGTAGAAACAGATCTACTGAACAAAGTAAGGCTCTCCCTTTGTGATGCTGAGTCTTTAGATGGGGACTTCATCTTGTTAAGTCCTCTACATAAAATTTAGCTAAGGAGCTCCTGTGCCGTTTCCATCTTGATGTGAGGGAAGAGTTTCTTCCACTCCTATTTCTGCGGACCTGCAGCTCCCTAATCTGACTGCTGGAGCAGTTTCTACAGCATTTTATCCTGAACTGGTGACGCTGATTTTTAAAGTAAACAATTTACAGGCTGAGTTGCCCTTGGGATTTTCAAAGGAAACCTAGGGTATTAGTCAACAGATTAAAGGAGTCTTTCATGTTGCTCAGTGTTTTCTAGCATCTTGGGCTGCCCTAGTGTCTAAATGCACAAAGGGGCCGGGCGCGGTGGCTCACGCCTGTAATCCCAGCACTTGGGAGGCTGAGGCGGGCGGATCACCAGGTCAGGAGATCGAGACCATCCTGGCTAACACGGTGAAACCCCATCTCTACTAAATATACAAAAAATTAGCTGGGCGTGGTGGCGGGTGTCTGTAGTCCCAGCCACTCGGGAGGCTGAGGCAGGAGAATGGCGTGAACCCTGGAGGTGGAGCTTGCAGTGAGCTGAGATCGCACCACTGTACTCTGGTCTGGGCCACAGAGCAAGACTCCATCTCAAAATAAATTTTTAAATAAATAAATAAATAAATAAATGCACAAATAAATATGTCTTTGTAGATAGATGATGAAATGGTATTGGAATGACTTGTGGCTGCTGAGAAGCAGAATTTTTTTTAATTCATATTCTAGGAAGTTCTGATTTTCCCCTATAAAACAAACTCTAGGATAACTAATAATTAATTCCAGCACCTCCCCAATTACATTTGAGATAAAGTTATGCTTTTGAAGAGATGTTAAAATGTCTATTTGAAAGACAAAAACACCTACTTCTGTTCCTTTGCCCAGACACAGGCTTTTGTATATTATTTTTCTATCACATCACAAAACTGAGCCCAAAAGCCTGAAAATAAACACACCCCAAACCGTAGAAAGGTGCCAACCTCCAACATTTTCCAGCCTCTGCCAACCACCCGCTGCAGTCACTGAGGTGCTCACATCTCTCTACAGTCCTTCCACTCAGTTCAAAAACGTCCCAAACTTCGCTGCTTGCCGTTGCTTCCCTCAGTCATCATTGAAGGGGGTTCCCGCAATCAGGAGAAAGGCATCAGAATTTTCCCTCTCTCAATCACACCTTTTTTTTTTTTTTAAATGAGACAGAGTCTTGCTCCGTCGCCCAGGCTGGGTGCAGTGGCGCGATCTCGGCTCACTGCAAGCTCCTCCTCCCGGGTTCACGCCATTCTCCTGCCTCAGCCTCCTGAGCAGCTGGGACTACAGGCGCCCGCCACCACGCCCGGCTAATTTTTTTTGTATTTTTAGTAGAGACGGGGTTTCACCATGTTAGCCAGGATGTTCTCGATCTCCTGACCTCGTGATCCGCCCGTTTCGGCCTCCTAAAGTGCTGGGATTACAGGCGTGAGCCACCGCGCCCGGCCTCAACCACACCTTTTGAGTTGCCCCTTGTGTCCCATAGCCTGGCCCATCTCCTGACCTAGTGTTGAAGCCTTCTTTTGGAATATTGATGTTTTGCTTACAGCCACACCACCCTGAACACGCCTGACCTCGTCTGGACTACTGATGCAACCACTAACTTTTGAAGTCCCAAAGCTTCTTTACACAAAGAAAGCCACTCCCTAACCCAGAGCTGTGGGCCCTCAACTTCCAGTGGCCACTGGGTGTGATCGGCATAATCACTGATGTGGCCAGTGAACGTTCTTCCCCCTTCACCCCTTCCATGGAGCCTGGTAAATTGCTTACTGGACCAAAAGTTTGGCCCTGGAAAATCTAGAGAACTGTGAATTAATCTAGGCTTTGGCCTGCCTGCCACTCTGTACCCACAGACATGTCCCCTCACTGAATTTTCCTCCAGGCATACATAGCGCTAACTAAAGTCCACACTGCCCCATAGATTGCTAGTCTGGCACCATGGTAGGTATTTAGTAGATGCCTGTTGAGTGACAGCATAAGTACATTTATACATTCAGGTAGAACATTGTTTTCTGAGACAGGGTCTCGCTCTGTCACCCAGGCTGGAATGCAGTGGCGCAATCTTGACTCACTGCAACCTCCACCTCCTGGGTTCAAGCGATTCTCCTGCCTCAGCCTCTCAAGTAGCTGGGATTACAGGCACCTGCCACCATACCCGGCTATTTTTTTTTTTATTTTTAGTAGAGACGGGATTACATCATGATGACCAGGCTGCTCTCGAACTCCTGGCCTCAGGTGATCTGCCCGCCTCAGCCTCCCAAAGTCCTGGGATTACAGGTGTGAGTCACTGCACCTGGCCGGAACACTTCTTTAAAATTATCTTCTGTATTTATAATGTCCCTGCCACTGTCCACCAGGCTTCACCCCCGAGTTGTTAAACACCTTCCCCCATAATGAAAGAGATGGTATAGCTGAAAATAGCACAGCACCTGCGAAGGGGAACTTGGCTGCGCTGCCGTTCAATTTCGCACGAACAGTGCCATGCCCACTCACTGTGGCAGGTCCTGTCGGCCCCTGCAGGCTGAGGCCAATGATGAGATGAGAACTGACTGTGTGCTATCAGCACTGGGGGCATGTGACTCTTCCGTAAAATGTAAGAGAAGCATGTCAAAGCTGAGGAGATCAGATGCGTGTCACTAGTTCCTCTGGAGAAATCAGGAGAAACCCAGCACGTGAAGATGTGAAACCATGTTCCCTGAGTTCAAGCTGGGAGGCAGTCTGCACAGTACCCTATGCCCTAGAGTTTGCTTTGGGCTCTTGGTGGGCTGGGGGGTGTCCCCTCTGGGTCACCTCCCAAAGTTGAGGGCAGCATTTTCAGGGTTTCTGCAGCTGAACTGGGCAATGAAAAAGAGGGGCCAGTGAGAGGGACTCCATTTTCCTTTCAATAGCAAGGAGTCACATAAAGTCACTAGGCAAATTGAATATTGATGTTTTGCTCACAGCCACACCATCAAGAACGGACAGGATATAAGATCCTTACGACATAATACAGGTATGACATTATCTCTCAGTCAGATCTATCCTCTCTCCCCTTTCAAGAGGGAAAGGAACTTAAATCTCATGTGTATCTTTCACAGATCTTTGCATTTAACCTCTAAGGCAATCCACAAGGTGTTTTAATAACGAGTGCTATTTGTTGGATGTACAGGAGACTGTGCAAACTGTGGTGTCAGGTGCATGCTCTCTTGAACTTTTTTTTTTTTTTTTTGAGACGGAGTCTCACTCTGTCGCCCAGGCTGGAGTGCAGTGGCGTGATCTCGGCTCACTGCAAGCTCCGCCTCCCGGGTTCACACCGTTCTCCAGCCTCAGCCTCCTGAGTAGCTGGGACTACAGGCGCCCGCCACCACGCCTGGCTAATTTTTTTTATTATTATTTTTAATAGAGACGGGGGTTTCACTGTGTTAGCCAGGGTGGTCTCGACACCCACCTCGGCCTCCCAAAGTGCTGGGATTACAGGCGTGAGCCACCGCGCCCGGCCGCTCTCTTGTTCTTTACAGAAGCCTCGCAAACTAGTATCATCTCATTTTTTAGGTGACAATGATGAGGCTGAGAGGTTAAGTCAACTGCCCATGAAATGAGCAAGTGTCAATGCATGGATTAGACATTACCGTCTACTCAGACTCTCAAACCCATGCTCCCAACCACTGTGTCTTCACAGGCACCAATTACTCTTGACAAGCTCCCGGTTATATTCCTCTCTACTCCTAAAGAAAGGTCTGGAGTAGACTGAGCTGCCCTAGATGGTGGCTTCTGTAGATTATTGAGGAGGGGCTGCCAAGGGCACCTGCAGGTTCATCTTTTAGCTCTATCAGTGCCCTTCCAAACCCCACCTCTCGTTCACTGCCCAGGGAAAACCCCCTTCCCTTCAGAGCTCTTCCACGTTGCCAGGAGGAAGTAATTTCCTCTAAACTAGCATAGAAGTTGATAACATTTTGGCATTTACTACCTTCTCCCTAACAGCATCTGCAAGTTCCTTGAGGGCCAGGCCCCACCCTGCTGTAAGTTTATGGCCCAGCCACTAGCACAGTCTCCGCTGCCCGAATGAATGGATGAATGACATTCATCGTTTTCAGAGTTCATGGGAGTGAAATCAACACACTCATCAAGCACAAACATGGCTCAGAACTGCTCCGTGTTCACATCAGAGGCTGCTGATTACAGCTTCAACCAAGATTACTCAACCTGGGGATACGTTTCTCTCTTGACCAAAGCAGAACATTCGCAGTCCAAGAGGAAATGAGTTCACAGTTTCGTAGACTGAAATCACAGCTCTGTAATAGACTTTTCTGGAACTCAGCTAAGGCTGGTGTCATGAACATTCCCCTTCTAGGCAGGGCCACTTAGTACCTAATGACAAAAACCTGCTTTAGAAGTGCTGTCCTGGAGCAGAGCTTCTCAGTGGGGTGTGTTTGGGAAGCACTTGCCTGTCTGCTCGGAAACTGAATGGAAATCTGAGCTGATTCACTCAGGGCTGTCAGCTGAGCAGGCCCTGATTTTGCAAGAGTGACACAAGAAGCCCCTTTGCATCTGACCTCACCGTCCACCCCACGCAGCTCAGACAGCCCAGCTGTGAGCCCAGGAGGACGAGGCCTGCAGGAATGTGCAGAATGTGGCCGTTTGCACTAGCATCCCTTGGCCTCGATCCCAAGCCTGGTTTAGGACCTTGAAGTGTGCTTTGGTAGATTTTTAGAAAGTAGTTGTTTTTGGCTAAGAGGATCTCTTCTGTTCTTCCCTTGCCATTTTTCTCCCTTTGTTCTCATGTAGGGGGAACTCAGGCAGCAAACTTCATCTCCAGGGCTTAGCTCTGACACTCTTTAGATGACTATCTTCCCAGGTATTCATCAGATACATCAATTTGGATGTCTTACTATTTACCTCAAACTCACCCTATCTAGAGCCAGGCATATAAATGCCTTTTCCTTACCAAGTTGGTTCCTAATCTCTCATCTCTCCTGATTTTTTATGCTTCTATTATCTGCTTTCTGTCATTCCTATGCGTCTATCCTGTTTCCTCCCTCTTCTTCCTGCCAAATGTTTACTATGTACCTACCATGTGCTCTTTTAAGCACTCTCTTCTCTAAGGGACAAGATATGTACACAAATAATTAAAATAGAGAGGAGACTCACCAAAGCAATCTTGGTAAAGACAAAGTAGACTCATACTTCCATTTCAAAACTCACTATAAAGCTGCAGTAATCAAGACGGTGCTACTGGTAGAAGCACAGACATATAGATCAATTTAATCCAGAATTAAACCTATACATTTGTGGGTAATTGATTTTTGACAGAGGTGCCAAGATTCTTCAGTGAAGAATCATCTTTTTGGCCAGGCACGGTGGCTCATGCCTGTAATCCCAGCACTTTGGGAGGCAGAGGCGGGCAGATCACCTGAGGTCGGGAGTTTGAGACTAGCCTGACCAACATGGAGAAACCCCAACTCTACTAAAAAATACAAAAATTAGCTAGGTGTGGTGGTGCATGCCTGTAATCCCAGCTACTTGGAGGCTGAGGCAGGAGAATCGCTTGAACCCGGGAAGTGGAGGTTGCGGTGAGCCGAGACCGTGCCATTGCACTCCAGCCTAGGCAACAGGAGCGAAACTCTGTCTCAAAAAAAAAAAAAAAAAAAAATACCATCTTTTCAATAAATGGTACCTTGACAACTCAGTACCCACATGCAAAAGAATGGAGTTGGGCCTCTACTTCATGGCCCACACAAAAATGAACTCTAAATGAATCAAAGACCCAAATATCAGAGCTAAAACTATAAAAGTAAACCCCTGTAAGCTTGGACTAGGCAATACCTTCCTAGATGACGCACCGCCAACAGGACAAGTAAAAAAACAGACACGTTTAACTTCACCAAAATTTTAAACGTTACTCAATGGTCGCTATCAAGAAATTGAAAAGAGAACCCAGTCCATAGGATGGGAGAAAGGTCTGCAATTCATATATTTAAGGGTTTAATATCTAGAATATATAAAGGAGGCTTTCAATCGACAACATAAAGGCAACCCAACTTTAGTGAGCAAAGGATTTAAACAAACATATCTCCAAAGATATACAATTGGCTAAGAAGTGCATACAAAGATGCTTAGCATCACTAATCATTAGGAAAATGCAAATTGAAACTACGAGATGTCATTTCATATGCAGTAGAATGGCTACAACGTAAACACACACACAGAGAAAGAAAACAGTGTTGGTGAGGATATGGAGAAACCAGAACACCATGCATTGTTGGTGGAACTGTAAATAGCGCAGCCACTTTGGAAAACAGAATGTCAGTTCCTCAAAAAGTTGAACAAACTTGGTGTGGTGGCATGAGCCTGTAGTCCCAGCTACTTGGGAGACGGAGGCAGGAGGATGGCTTCAGCCCAGGAATCTGAGGCTGTAGTGAGCTATGATTGTGCCACCGCTATTCAGCCGGGGTGACAGAGCAAGACCTCATCTCTAAAAAATATTTTTAAAAAGAACGAAATTCTAGTGCATGCTATATAACATGGATGAACCTTGTAAGCATCATGCTAAGTAAACGAAGCCAGGCACAAAAGGTCACATGTTGCATGATTCCAGTGATAAGAAATATCTAGAATAAGCAAATCCATAGAGACAGAAAGTAGATCGATGGTGGTCAGGGTCTAGGGTGAGAAGGAAATGGGAATGACTGCTGATGGTTTGGCGCTTTCGGGAAAGGGGAGTGATGAAAATGTTCTAAAATTGGTCCGGCGCGGTGGCCCACGCCTGTAATCCCAGCACTTTGGGAGGCCGAGGCTGGCGGATGACGAGGTCAGGAGATCAAGACCATCCTGGCCAACACGATGAAACCCCATCTCTACTAAAAGTACAGAAAAATTAGCTGGGCGTGGTGGCAGGCGCCTGTAGTCCCAGCTACTC
>NW_012105586.1:1057490-1058483 GCF_000951045.1 Mandrillus leucophaeus
ATATGAATTTTATATAATTATATACATTTACGTATATGAATTTATATATAATTGTATATTTATATATTATATATTTACATGTGAATGTATATATAATTATAGATATAATAATAAATATTTGTTAAATCAGTTAATTCTTTGGGCAGGGAAGGTTTAAACATCAGCAAATTCTCTTTCTTCTCTTCTAAGGCAAATGGATTCCCTTCTCTTTTGGGCAGGACAATATTTGCTGTATCGCAGCTTTTTAAATACAAGTTGTGTTGTGTTCTCCTGGACGGAGACACCCTGATGAACTGTGGGAAGTGCCCTGTTCTCATCAATATGTTAAAAATATTCTCGCATGCCCCTTTCCTGCTTCCCATTTACACTCTGCGTAACTGGCATTTGTACATGCTGCAAACATTAACAATGGTGATTATCACCCCAGTGGCTCAGGGTTGGTCTCCCTCTACTGCCTGGGACACTTTGTGGCCCGGCCCCTCTGGACAGGGGTCAAGAGCACATCTTTCTCAGGATGTGTGTGTGTGTTTGGTGGGGAGGGGGGGAACTGGTTCATTAAATTTAGCATTGCCTCACAATGTCAGCTTTCAGCTCCTCAAAAAACTACATGAACGAGTTGGCCATACCTGCGTACTTCCCCCTGGACTTAGCTTGATTCCCCTCAAAGGACAAATCCATCTTTGAGCAATTCTCAAGGCAAAGACACTCAGCCAGATGAAAAGGAGGGTAAGCCCTCCTACCTCTTTCGGCCGACACTCAGGGGAGCCTGCCATCAACTGGCTGGCTGCCAACAGGCTGGTGGATGGGCGCTGGGGTTAGACATGTGGGAAGGAAACGGTCACCTTGTTTTCCTGCCTTGGATGGAACTGGCAGAATTCCAGTTATTCCCTACCGGGGCTCTAGCTCACAGCCCCTGTATAAAATGCCTAATCACGGAGCTTTATCTCTTGCCCAGCAAATGAGAATCCTAAGACTCATCACAATAACTGTCCA
>NW_012105586.1:1061713-1064141 GCF_000951045.1 Mandrillus leucophaeus
TCCAGCCTGGGCAACAGAGTGAGCCTCCATCTCGGGGAGGGGAAGGGAGGGAAAAGAAAAAGAAAAGAAATTTGGTCTTATCCCCACTTTCTGTTGTCGCCACATTTTGCCTCTTTACCTCCTGTCCCCCACCCCCACCATCGCACCTGCCCCTAGACTGGTCTCACAAACTAGATTCAGTCTCCTATGGCTCCTTCCTCACTAATTATCTTCTGACAACCAGCATTCATGAGCCACTCCCATTCTCTATTTCTGCCTACAGAAAAAGATCCACCCTTCCACTCAGCATGGACTCATCTGTCTCCCCAATTTCCTGCCGTTGCCCAACTCAACTCTCCTAACTCCCAGCCTTCACCACTCTTGCCAGCCCTCAATGCCCACGACTCTTCCCACAAAAAACCCGGACCGATCTAATTTCCACGCATTTGCTCAAGCTGTTTCTTCTGCCTAGACCAACTGTCCCTGCCACCTGGTCCAACCAACCCCACCATTTTTCACAGCCAAAGTCAAGTCGCATCTTCCCCACAAGGCTTTTTCCAGCTCCTCCCAACTCCAAGATTCTCTCTTATCTCTAAATCCCTAGCAACAGACAACAGCATGTGCCATGCAGGACACGACTTTATCTGTTGCCTTGTATGTTCTTTCTACATGTGTAGAAAGCACACACCTGTCTTGCCTCTCTCTGCAAGCTGCAATCACAGTGTATGCTTCCTCTCTAACTTAATGTGTGTGCTCTGTAAATGCTTAAGGGGAGAGGGACAGCATCCTTGATTCGGTACTCCCAGCATTGAGTATACTCATCATCAGCATTATGTATGCAACAAACAAAGTTAATACAAGCCGGAAAAAAAATCATGTTTGTAAAAATAACAAGTGGTGGTCGGGCGCAGTAGCTCATGCCTGTAATTCCAGCACTTTGGGAGGCTGAGGCGGGTAGATCACTTGAGGTCAGGAGTTCAAGGACAGCCTGGCCAACATGATGAAACCCCATCTCTACTAAACATACAAAAATTAGCCAGATGTGGTGGCACATGCCTGTAATCCCAGCTACTAGGGAGGCTGAGGCAAGAGAATTGCTGGAACCTGGGGGGCAGAGGTTGTAGTGAGCTGGGATCACAACTCCAGCCTGGGCGACAGAACAAGACTCCATCTCAATCAATCAATCAATCATTCAATCAATTCAAGTGGTTTGCTGCTGTAAGGTAGTAAGTACTGGAAGGAATCAACCTCTCACTTTTCTGGGTGTCCTCAGTGGCACGGATTCAAGCTATTCCAAGCATAGCTGATTGTGCAACTAAATGGTTAGGGGTGTGGGCTCTAGGGTTGAGCAGCCTGGGTTTACATCTCACTGCTGCCATTTACAAGCTCCGTGTCTGTGTGTGGGCTACTGAACCTCACTGAGTCTCTTAATTCCTCTATAAAATACAAGAAGCTCCAGCCGAGTAGTCTGTTGTGAGGACTGAATGAAACAGGGCTTAGAAAGGGGTTCACACACACTAAGCGCTAGCTGTTATTATATTGTTAGTGCTATTAACATCAGCCATTCAGAATCTAGATCCCTTAGCTTTACAGATTCACATTTAATCTTATGGGGAGATTTGGCTCAGAACAAACTGTTTCCCATTAGCCAAGCTCATAAGAGGCCAGAAAACCAAATAGTTTATTTAGAACAGGAAATTGTTTTCAAACGCTTTGTATGCATATTTGTTGTCCAAGGCATGCCCTTCTCAGGAATCAGATACCTCCAAGATGCTATTTTTTTGTATTTACAACAAAAGCAAAGGATGGAGCTATTAGGTGGAATAAATTTCCAGACTGTGACAAAGCAGAGATCTCTGATTCATCACAGAACCACCTTGACTGAGATCAGAATACCCCCAGACACCACACATGACACCTTCCCTACTATAAGCAGGGTTAGGGTTTGCCTTGTTCCCCACTGCCTGACTTACACTGTAGCTATTCAATAAATATTTGCTGGCTGGGTGTGGTGGCTCACAACTGTAATCCTGGCACTCTTTGAGGCCAAGGCAGGTTCAGGAGTTTGAGACCAGCCTGGGCAACATGGTGAAACTCCATCTCTACTAAAAATACAAAAACAGTCGGGTGTGGTGGTGCACACCTGTGGTCCCAGCTACTCAGGAGGCTGAGGTGGGAAGATCGCTTGAGCCCGGGAGGTCAATGCTGCAGTGAGCCAAGATAGTGCTACTGGACTCCAGCCTGGGTGACAGAGTGAGACCCTGTCTCAAAAATATACATACACACATATATTTTTATATATGAATTTATATATATTTATATGTGAATTTATATATAATTATATATGTATTTACATATGAATTTTATATAATTATATACATTTACGTATATGAATTTATATATAATTGTATATTTATATATTATATATTTACATGTGAATGTATATATA
>NW_012105586.1:1065036-1070723 GCF_000951045.1 Mandrillus leucophaeus
TCTAGCTCACAGCCCCTGTATAAAATGCCTAATCACGGAGCTTTATCTCTTGCCCAGCAAATGAGAATCCTAAGACTCATCACAATAACTGTCCACTTGGAAGTGTCCAGCACCCTCCATCAGTTGATTCTCTTCAATAAAATGTGCACACCGGGTATTTCCCTGAGAGGTTTTGGGGCATCAAGAGTGGCAAGGCCTCCTGGAAGAGCCCTACAGGATCCGATTCAGATTCGTCAAATGAATTTCACCAGGGTAATCCTGAGTAGTTCAGTTCTTGCTCCCTCCTCCTCCCCCCATCGTATTTCCACAAGTTATAACCTGGCATGCCCGCTCTCCAAAGCCAGAAATATGACAAATATTCAGATAAGCCGATGGAATTTAAAAGTGCACATTCATTGCCTTGCTGGTGAGGACTGCAGGGCACACTATAGAATGTGAGGTGTGCCTCTCTCAAAAGTGCATGTAGTTCAAATTCTGCATCTAGTAACACACCAAGAACTCAGGAAACGCTTAATAACTATTTGCAGAATGAATAAATCAATCCTATTTTAATGTATTGTGACAATTTCATTCTTAAAAGGATATTACGGAGAACATTTAATGGGAAAGAATTTTCGTATCTTTAGAAAATTTTGTTTTTATGTTTAAGGGGCTTAAAGTGAGGTTAACCTTTAATTTCAAGCTCAACCTCTTTATTTTTTGTTTATTTATTTATTTTTTTGAGACGAAGTCTTGCTCTGTTGCCAGGCTGGAGTGCAGTGGCTCACTGCAACCTCTGCTCACTGCAACCTCTGCCTCCCGGGTTCAAGCAATTCTTCTGCCTTAGCCTGTAGCTGGGACTACAGGCGCACACCACCATGCCCAGCTAATTTTTGTATTTTTAGTAAAGATGGGGTTTCACCATATTGGCCAGGCTGGTCTCAAACTCCTTACTTCATGATCCGCCCGCCTCGGCCTCCTAAAGTGCTAGGATTACAGGCGTGAGCCACTGTGCCCAGCTCTTCTTTTTTCTCTCTCTCTCTCTCTCTTTTTTTTTTTAATGGCAGAGTAGTGTAGTAAAAAGAGCTTGAGGTTTGAAGTTAGACCTATTTTTCAAACCCAGTTCTGGTATATTCCAAGATAAGAGCATGTAATTTACAGGTGTTACAAGGATCCAAAGAGGTAGCTAGAAACATTCCTAGCACGTGGCGGGCGATGGGAATGGAAGGATGGTCTTGTCGTTTTTTCTTGGTCTGACCCTCCACTGTCACGCCAAGGCTTGGGGTCCTTATAATTCTACAGTGTAGAGTCACTCGGGTGCTGCTCATTTTACAGAAGTCAAAGAAAGTCAGGGGTTTAGTTCCTTCGGCCACGTCCAGACTCAGTCTTCTCATGCCTGGACACACTTTTTAAATTGTGCTTTTCTATATTCAATGCTATTTTGGATCTCATACACCAGTGCAATGCAGAGACCGCCCTCACAAAGCCTCTAACAGACCTGATCTTTATTAAGTGCCTTCAGTGCAACAAAAACTCTTAACAACTCATGAGGATTTCAGGGCCTCCAAACTGGCAAGCGTTTCGGGGAAATCACAGGGAAATTTGTTGGCCGCATGATTAATCCTGGGTGGATTGGTCCCGGAAAAGCACATGTGGGTTAGCAGCGAGCAGCAGCTTGCAGAATCTCACAAAATAAACTGTCCAACGAAGAGGCCACGAAAACGTGCCTTCCCGATGAAAGTTCAGCATGAGGGTGGGGCCTGACGAAGAAAACACCAGATGTGTGGACAACAGACCTCCTTTGAATCCACTAACACCCAAAGAGATGACACATGGGACCAGATGATAAAACTGAACCAGATTATAACGCTGGAGGAGGGAAAGCCAGTAGGGCGTAGGATCTTATGAAAAGGATCATAAAATTCATCACCGTAATTACCCCCCCAGCCCAGCTCCCCAACAAAAGCCAACCATAGCCTCGCTCAGTAATGTTATTCATCCATATTCAAGTCGCCTCGCTCATTATTCTCAGACAAAAACCCTGCTGGGCCTCTGCTCCTCTGGCAGCCAGGCAACTCAGCACCCACCCTCACTCAGCCAGCCCCCCATACCACTTCTTTCTTTAGTAGTGGAGTTTCCAGCACCAACGATGGTTTTTCGGTTTTAATGCCATCTTTTAGGAGTACCTTTGACATTCAGGAGCTGGCTGAAGAGAATGACAGCTAAAGCTTCCCTGGGCAAAAACAAAGGATGTTACCCAGCCGCTTTTTCTTTAGCAGGGCTGAGATGCTGAAGTGAGGGCACTCCCTCACTTTGCCCTGGTGAGCACAAAACGGTGTCATTTGCACATTGTCTCGCCAGAAAGGAAATGTAACTGAAAATACAGAACTGTATATATTCCAGTGGAAAGAGAAGTTCCAAAGATAGGACTGCCACGAATAACCCATGGCCCCTATAAAAAGAGTTGCTCTGTTCCTTTGAAGCAGACAGCCCAGCACAGAGCAGTACACTCTATCATTTCCCTGAGATTGGGTATTTTTGTCTGTGTGGACAACTGTAGGAGCCCAGGTTAGGAGCACCCCTCCTGCAAACCACTCCCTCTCCAAGAAGTATTCCTCTGGGCCTAGGCCTACGTTGATCCTCAATTTTTGGAAAATGTTTACTTTTCACAGCACAGCTCAGCAACCTCCAGCCCCAAAGATCACGAATTAGCTTACAATTCCTTCAACCAACATTTAGTGAGCAACTACTATGTGCCAGGCATTGTTTTGGCTGTGGGGAATCAAAGCTGGATGTAAGCTGCGTCCTTCGGAACATGTGTTCTATTGAGGAAACATAAAAATAAAAACCCAAGAAAAGAAACAAAATGTTGACAGATGTCAACGGAGACCACCAACACAGCAACCCAGCAGGAAGAGGTAAGGCTCCAGGAGCGGACAAAGGAGAATAGAAGCTGTGGACGCCCCCACCCCAACATGGGATCCAATACATTTAAAGCCTAAGGAGTCAGCAACAGGCATTCAGCCACTGTCGTTGTTGCCCAAGATGAACACGTGGCTCAAACCCACTTAAACCTCAACGTTCATAACGTGTAACAATTTTCATGCACTCATACCGCTCGGAAGCCTCCACTTGGATCCTTTCCACACACACCATCCTCTCTAAAGAGGATAAAGGAGGCCTCTTCCAGTCCAGCGATGGGGTGCTGAGGGCGTCCAACAGGCAGGGCACCAGACTAGGTAGTCTCAAGGGGGACCAGGGCCACCGCAGAGGGGGGAACCCTCCTCTTAGCCCCAGCCCTCCTGAACGTCCCTCCCGATTCTATGGGGCCAGCTTCTCCCGAGGCGTGCGTATTCCTCCAACACACCGCCCTATGGTAAGGAAACCCCAGGCACTGCTGCCAGCAAGCGGGGCTGCCTCCTGTGAACCTTCCACCCAATCTCTCTGGCGCTGCCGACTCGGAGGGAGGCCCCCTCTGCTGCCCACCTCGCAGCCTGTGGATTCCGGGGCTCCTCCCTGCACACCCGCGCAGCTGCGTCTTTGGGACCTGGCACCGGCTAAGCCGCTGCCTCTCCTCCTCCGGCGCTGAGCCGCCTGGCACGCACACACCCTCAGCTCCCCCGCGCTCCCCTGGACAACCTCGAATAATACCAGGCCCGGGCATTCCAGCAAGTCTCTGCTCGCTCGTCCCCATCAGCGACCGCAGGAAGCCACTTGCGCTGGGCCTTACCCCCTTCTGCCAGGACCCAGAGCGATGCGCTTCCCAAAACGAAGAGCAGAGCTGACACCTTCCACATCGTTCCCGTTGAGTTGCTCTCCTGGGGGCCGAGCAGCAAGTTTCTGCGCTAGGGGAAGATTAAAAAGCGCCGCGGCCACAGGCCCAGCCTGGAGGAGCGCGACGGTGGGGGCCGGAGCGGTGGAAGCAGGAGCCCCGGCGCGGGAGGGTGCCCGAGCTTCCCAGACCCCAGGCAGCCGGACAGCAAACTTTGCAGTTGAGAACTTTTCCGAGCGGACTCAGCATTTATCTCTCCCGAGGAGGCGGGGGAGCGGGGTCGGCCGCAAGGTGGTCTCCGTCCGGGCGCGCTAGGCCCGCCCTCGGGCTCTGTTTGGCCGGCGCCAAAACGATGATCTCAGGCCAGGTTTAAAGTTACAGGGCCGCAGCTGCGGGGGCCGCCAGGACTGTGGGCCCTGGCAAAATAGGCTTTTCTTCTGTTCAGCAACAGGAGGGAAAAGGACCACATGCAACAAACGGGGTTTTAAAAATTATATAAAATTTTTTTAAAACCTATATTTATTATTCTTTTTTTTTTTTCTTTTAAGAGCAAGGCACAAGTCTGTTTTTCTTATTATGGGCAGAAGTGAGAAGTAAACTGTTCCTTGAGTGGCCAGTAGTTTTAGAACCAAGCATGGGGTTGTGCCTGTAAATATTGAATTTGATGGCTTAAAAAAAAAAAAAAAAGTTGGCCGTCATCTGGGTGGGCCGGAGGCTGCCCGCGCTGGTCAATTGCGCCCTTGTCCCGGGGACGTGAGCGGGCGGGCTCCGGGGGGCTGCCCCAGAGCTGGCTGGTGGGGGAGTTTGGCAGAGCGGGTGGCTTTGGCAGTTTTGAAACAGAGGCTGAATTCCATCCGCCTCTCCCGACCCGGAGATCCAGCCCTGCGATGCTGTGGCCCACCGGCGTGCGCAGTTGGATAAGGCCGGGCCAATTGGTGACCCATCTGGTCGCCAAACCTGTGTCCCCTTCCAGGCCGAGCTCACCCTCTTTATTCCTGAGTTTGCCCCCATAATCCTCACTTTACTGGTTTAAGCAATCTTGCCTTGATCTCAGGTACCAGATATCAGCAACCGGAGAACTTACGTCTTTTACTTTAATTCCTTCTGAATTGTTGGAATTTAAAAAAAAAGAAGAAGAAGAACAGGAGTTTGGGAAGTGGTCTCTGCTCCACTCCCAGATGCCACAAATTCCTTTCAACAAAAGAACGTAACGCTGTCTCGAAGCGCCACACTGGGTGAAAATTGTTTTCAGATGCTTATCTTTGACTCCTCCCCATTATAAATTTACTTTCTAAGAATCGCAGGAGAGATTGTTTTAAATACCCAGTTTCCTGGGTTCCACTCCAAACTCATTAATCAGACCTTTTGGGAATTCCTAGTTTAAACCAGTGTCGCAGGAGAACTTGTCCCCAGGAACATTTGGTAAACCTTACCCTTCATCATAGCTTCTCAGCCGGATCTACCTGGGGCGCTGGTTATGCAGGTGCAATTCTGTTGTGGGGTAGTGAGAGATTCTGCATTTCTAAAGATCTCCCTGGTAACATCTTGTCCTGAGGCTACAAACAGGAGCTGAGCCCCTGAACCAAGAAGATGAGGGGTGGGGGCAACACCCCTAGAGCCAAGGGGTTGGAAATGGAAAGAGAAAACTAGTGATACAGATAATCTTTCTTGAACTGACTTCCCCATCTTGGAGATGCATTTTATGACTCTAGTGTCAATAATGTCTGTTGACAGGAGGAACTGTGCATTGTCTGTTGAGCCTGTTAGATGGAGAATAGATGCAAATCTGTTTTGCGTATGTGTAACTCCAAGGTCACACTCAGAAAGAAAGATGGCCTGCTTTATTTAAAAGATTGAAACACGGCCGGGCGCGGTGGCTCAGGCCTGTAATCCCAGCACTTTGGGAGGCCGAGATGGGCGGATCACGAGGTCAGGA
>NW_012105586.1:1075783-1077087 GCF_000951045.1 Mandrillus leucophaeus
GATGCTTCTCAACACACAATGGGACACCAGCCCCCCAACCCGTGGTAGTTCACTCCTGTGATCCCAGTGCTTTGAGAGTCAGAGGCAAGAGAATCACTTGAGGCAAGGAGTTTGAGACCAGCCTGGGCAACACAGCAAGACCCTGCTTCTATAAAAAATAAAACTAACATTAGCCAGCTGTGGTGACACGTACTTGTGATCCCAGTTATTTAGGATGCTGAGTTGGGAGGATCACTTGAGCCCAGGAGGTCAAGGCTGCAGTAAGCTATGATCATGCCACTGCATTCCTGCTGGGGTAACAGAGCAAGACCCTTACTCTATAAACTCTAATAATAATAATAATAATAATAACTTTAAAAGTCAATATGCAATGTTCCAGAGCTGAGATATCCCCAACTGAATCTCTGATAGCAAAGGCAGCTCTATGGCCCAGGAGAAAGGAACACACTTAAGGGTTTGAGTGGGGACAAAATTCTGATTTATAACCCAGACCACTACAACTCTGACTGGACGGAGGACCAGCTTTACAAACATTCTCTCCCGATAAGCTACTGCACACCTCAAGCCAGTTTCAGCAGTTAAGAGAGGCTGCGTACGAACTGTCTTTGTGTCCTATAGTTCACATTCTGATGTAAAGAACCAAATGCCACCTCATTTTAACTAAAACCCCGTTCCAAAGTGAACATGGGATGTAAGTTACAAGTATGTTTACCCATTGTGCATGCACTTGGCTCCCTGATGTGAACAGACAGCCTTCCCTGCAAACCTGCTAAATGTGAACACAGGCCTTGGAAGGCGGAAAACTCAACCTGCTGTGTTTGAAGAGGGCACCTTTGGTTCAGCTAGAGACAGTCTCTTCCTCGTTTGTAAACTGACATCGCCACTAATATTAGCCTTTCTAATATGAGCCATCCTGGTGGTTTTCTGGATGACACAAGGAAAAACACAGTTTCACGCTGCCAACCTGGGACGAAAGAGATTTTTTTCACCCCAGGAAATGCTCCATAATAAGATACGGGATGGATAAGAATCTGCTTTTTTTGTTTGTTTGTTTGTTTGTTTGTAAATGGGGGATGGGTCATTGGGAAGGTGCTGCATTCTCCCAGAAGTTTCAGTAGAAAATTTAGGAGCCAGGGCCGGGCACGGTGGCTCATGCCTGTAATCCCAGCACTTTGGGAGGCCGAGGCAGGCAATCACCTGAGATTGGGAGTTCGAGACCAGCCTGACCAACATGGAGAAACCCCGTCTCTACTAAAAATACAAAATTAGCCAGGCGTGGTGGCACATGCCTGTAATCCCAGCTA
>NW_012105586.1:1077137-1078524 GCF_000951045.1 Mandrillus leucophaeus
AAAAAAAAAAAAAAAAAAAGATTGAAACACAATGAAACCTAGGTGGGGGAGATTGGGTTACATGCAACTAATTTAGAGGGATGCTGAGGCTAGGTCACGATTCAAGGGCACCTGCCTTCTATCCCGCACCCCTGGATGTGTCTAGAATCTAGAAGGTTGGTCACATGACCTTTTGATCAGGGTGGAGGAGTGGGCGGTAATAAGGAATTGCATTCAGCTGGGGGTCCTAGGGTGTGGAGAGGGGACAGGATGAAGGAGTTTGTGGATCGGTCTGGGTGCTGTTGGTCTGAAAATCTAGGGAGAGAGGCTGGGTCTTGGGAGGGGGAACCTGAAGACCAGAGGTAAGAAAGAAGTTGCCCTCCTGGATACCAGATAGAGCGAGCAGGTCACGACAGAAGGAATATGAGCAGTGAGACTTGGTTAGCTAAAGGAGCTCAAGTGAAACACAGGGGATCTGGAAGCATGAGACCCCGCCCAGCTGAGGGGAAGAGGGAAAGGATAGTATATGCCTCCATTCTTGGCAAACAGCTTGAGCTCGGAAAGCCGTGGCAGTGAACCATGATGCATTACTGGTGAGATAACAGCAACTGCTACAAACTGGCCTTTACCTTCCTGCCAGGAAACATGCATTACCTCCGTTCAGCCCCAAAACAACCCTTGGCTTTGGAACATGATACCCATTTCCTACACAAGTGAGGTTGAGAGTGGATTCACCTGAAGGGCTTGTTTGCCTGGAAGGCAAGACTGCTGGGCTCCACTGCCAAAGTGCTGATTCAATAGGTAAGGGGTGGGGTCCAAGAATTTGCATTTCCAACAAGTTCCCAGGTGATGCTGAAACTACTGGTCCTGGGTCCGCGCTTTGAGGACTGTGGGTTTAGAGGCCACCATGCAAATTGTCTGGGATCCTACAAGGTGGGAGCTGTGCGGTCATGCGTTTCTATTGCAGAGCAGGAGTTGAGCCTTTTATTAGTACTGTGCCTGTGCCTTACAGGACTGGGTGGGAAACGTCTGTAAATTGCTTTTAGGAAGCAAGAGGACCCCCAAAAGTGGGGGGATCCACAGTGGAATGAGGAGCTGAACCAGAGCTGCCAGTTTGGGACCTTCCACCCTGGTGGATGCTGGAGATGACACGTCAGGGTCTCCTCAAGCTATCTGTGTTTCCCGAGGCCTCTGCATCGTCCAGCGAACACCTGGCTGAGCTGCTCCAAGATGCCTGGGCTGATCTGGCCGGGAGGATGCTTCTCAACACACAATGGGACACCAGCCCCCCAACCCGTGGTAGTTCACTCCTGTGATCCCAGTGCTTTGAGAGTCAGAGGCAAGAGAATCACTTGAGGCAAGGAGTTTGAGACCAGCCTGGGCAACACAGCAAGACCCTGCTTCTATA
>NW_012105586.1:1079879-1083651 GCF_000951045.1 Mandrillus leucophaeus
AACCTGGGAGGCAGACGTTGCGGTGAGCCGAGCGCGCCGTTGCACTCCAGCCCAGGCAACAAGAGCGAAACTCCGTCTCAAAAAAAAAAAAAAAAGAAGAAGAAAAGAAAACTTAGGAGCCAGGGCAGTGGTTCATGCCTGTAATCCCAGCATTTTGGGAGGCCAAGGCAAGAGTATTGCTTGAGGCCAGGAGTTCAAGACCAGCTTGGGCAACATAGCAAGACCCTGTCTCTACAAAAAAAAAAAAAAAATTATAAAATAGAAGAAAACTTAAGAACATTGAGGCATTGGAAATTGATCCCCTTGGACCCACCCTTGCTGGCATTCTTCTGGGGAAATCTGTGTGTATCTGACATTTGAAGGCCCCTGCCCTGTAACCCTGTGGAACTGGATCTCTTCCCAACAATAGGGCTGTCTCACCCCACCCCACTGTAGTTAAAGGATTGAGCCCAAAGGTTCCCAGCTGTGCTGTCTGTCTGCCCCCTTTGATGATATCCTAAGCTCCCAAAGCCAGGAGCTTCGCTTTGGGAGTTATCTCTCTCTCTGTCTCTGGCCTCTGCCTCTACCACTGCTCCATAAATACTTGTGAAAGTCAAGTTTGTAATTTTCCTTAGCCTGCCGGAAGACCTTCACCATGAAAGAACCTCAGCCCAGCCTGAGGCTGGAGATGGAGTCAATGACATGTAATGTACAATCAGCCAAAGACGAAATAAGTAAGTGACTTCTGTGTTTTGGGGGGCTGCTGAGAGAGCCCTGCCAGCACCTCCCCAAATCTCAGTACACTTCCCCTCCTCCTTGCAAACTCACTGATAGCTAAGGATCCCTTTTAGACTGCCAGTACACCTGGGAAGGACACACAGTTAGCACAGTCAGTCTCACAGACCTTGATGTGTATGGGGTTCTCTCCCTTTCCCAGGAGGATGTTTCGATGAGGTACCATGGGTATTCGTTTCTTGGATACTGCCAAGGAGTAAGTGCACAAAAATAGAAAGCCTGGGGCTGCTGAAGACACATTTTACCCATTTCATACTTTATTTTTATTTATTTATTTATTGAGACGGAGTCTCGCTCTGTCGCCAGGCTGGAGTGCAGTGGTGCGATCTCAGCTCACTGCAACCTCCACCTTCTGGGTTCAAGAGATTCTCCTGCCTCAGCCTCCCAAGTAGCTGGGACTACAGGCACATACCACCACATCCAGCTAATTTTTGTATTTTTAGTAGAGACAGGGTTTCACCATGTTGGCCAGGATGGTCTCGATCTCTTGACCTCATGATCTGCCTACCTCAGCCTCCCAGAGTGCTGGGAATACAGGCTTGGGCCACTGCGCCCGTCCCATCCATTTCATACTTCAGTTTGATCAAACAGGATTTGCTGGCTGTGATGTCTCCTGAGTCTGGCTTGAGCCAGTCACCCTCTCTCTGTCCTCTTATCTGACAGATGTCACATGTGGTTTACCCCTAACTGGGCAGCTCTACCCACTCACTTGGTAGGGAAAGGTTGAGTCTTCACCAGTTGCATCTTCTGTGGCTGTGGCGGGGCCCTGCGGCATCTCAGGACAAGGAACAAGGTGCGACGTTTAGTTTTCCACTGGTCTATTAAAAGCGTGGGGCTTTTGCATGAAGCAGAAAGGAAGACATTCAACTCTGCGGATCAACAGGCTCCTGTGTTGTATGTCATCCTGGGGAAGCCTTGGGCCCGGCTGCTGGACATGGCCGTGTGTACAAAGTGAGCACCACATGCTCCAGGAGAACCAAGAGCACCGACCTGGTCAAGGCGGTGAACGTGACCCTTGTAGGGAAGGCGAGACACCCCATTTTATTTACTCCACATCTGATGCTGGGCTCCACGCTGCACCAAAGAAATGCAAAAAAGGAACTCGCTCAGACCATTGGTAATTTTTCTTCACAACAACACATTGCTTATTTACAAAGTACCCACCCCTCAATCCAAAACAAAAAATTGACTGGACTCATGCATCACATTTGAGTCAGGTATCTCTGATGGTCATCAAAGTCTTTAATGGTCTGGGAGCATACAGTCGGAATGGGTTTTTTTTTTTTTTTTAAGATAAATACTGAGTTTTAATGGACAGACAAGCATTGGGGAGGTTGTTTTTTACAATTCAGACCAATACACACAGAAAGCTCCTTTCACTGGTGTGTTCAGAGAGCCCTTGATTATGAAGACTCAGTACTCTGCTTGGAAAACAGTCTGAATGAATGTGTTTCAGTGTGGGAGACAGGGAAGTCACTCAGGGACAGTCTGGGAGGGCAGGAGGGAGGCTGGTATTTACCTTCCTGCCCTCTGGAAGGGTGGTGGACTCGCAGATCCCAGTCCCAGCCTTTCTTTCGCTCAGTTTCCCTGGGTGGAAACTGGGCTTGTGAAAATGATGGTGGTAAGGTCTCCACGCATCCCTGGTAACAGCTACCCAGGAGCCTCGCTCTGCTGGAGGCTTGATGAGAGCAGCTTCTCCCTTCATCCTGCCAGCTGAGGTGATACAGCAAACCACTATCGCCACAAGCCTCATGCCATCCCAGCCTGGAAGTCTCTCCCTGGCACAGACGGTGCCCTCCCCAGAGATGAGGCCATGAGGCCCTCAGGTGAGCCCCTACTCTGCCTCCCTCCAATGGGTGCAATCCCTTTGGAATAGTTGGGATCTTGTTGGTATTTTGGAACCTCTTGTTGAGGTCCCGAATCTGTTTTAATCACTGTTCAGGAATCTTATTCAAATATGCAGACTTCAGTGGCTGCCAAGAGGTGGGTTTGGCCATGACAGGAAAACAGGAAAAGGCTTAAAAGTTAATAAAGTTGGAAGAAAACAACTTTTGTGTTAGCATCCGATTTCCAGAGCCCTTGCCTCGGAGCTGCCTTTAGCGAGGGGGAATTGGGCATTGGAGAGGGCGGAACTCTCCTTACATGGGAGCAGTCTGTTTAGGGTTTCTGGAGATGGGCGAGAGACACGAGGGAGTTTCTGGAAGATGTTACTGGAGATATTTAACTGTTTCCTTTAGCAGAGCCAAGGAGCCTGATCACATATTTATTACTGGCACCAACAGCAGGGAGCTTCCACACCGATTACTTATTCTTTTATTTGACAACTATCTATTGAATATCAGCTGTGTGCCAGGCAGTGTCCTAGACTCCATGGACGTGGCAGGGAACAAGACATCCAGGTCCTGGTTTCTGAGCCTCTTGCATTCTGTGTGGGAGACAGATGATAGGAGCAGAAATAAAAAAGGTAAGGAGAGGTTGTGCTGAATGTTCTGAGAAAAAATAAAAGTCAACGGAGTAGAGCAGCAGTCTTCCAAGCAGGAAGGCAGCACGACCCTCCCAGGCGACACATACGCACACAGGAAAGTTCAAAGGGCATCAGTTTCCAAATTCTAACATGTGTGTTCTTTTCAACACAGATCTGCTTCCCTATCCCGTTGTTTCTTCTTCCACTTTGCTATGCAAAGACAAACTTCTGAATATTTGAATTAGATTCCTGAACACTGATTAAAACAGATTCGGGACCTCAACAAGAGATTCCAGATGCGGTGGCTCACGCCTATAATCCCAGCACTTTGGGAGGCTGAGGTGGGTAGATCACCTGAGGTTGAGAGTTCGAGACCAGCCTGAACAACATGGTGAAACCCCCATCTCTACTAAAAATACAAAATTAGCGGGGTGTGGTGGCGCATGCCTGTAATTCCAGCTGCTGGGGAAGCTGAGGCAGGAGAATCGCTTGAACCTGGGAGGTGGAGGTTGTAGTAAGCTGAGATAGTGCTAC
>NW_012105586.1:1084701-1089072 GCF_000951045.1 Mandrillus leucophaeus
CCTCAGCCTCCCGAGTAGCTGGGACTACAGGCGCCCGCCACCTCGCCCGGCTAGTTTTTTGTGTTTTTTAGTGGAGACGGGGTTTCACCGGGTTAGCCAGGATGGTCTCGATCTCCTGACCTTGTGATCCGCCTGTCTCGGCCTCCCAAAGTGCTGGGATTACAGGCTTGAGCCACCGTGCCTGGCCAAAGTTAGACTTTTGACAGAAAAAAATATGATTTGATAAAGACTGGCTTTGACAATTATGTGTCATGGGAGAGGTTTGCCGTTACTTCAATAAGTAAAATTTGCAACTTTATGGGTTTTTAAAAAATAAATGTAAATTAGGTGTCATGACTCAAACCTGTAATCCCAGCTATTTGGGAGGCTGAAAGGGTCAGTTGAGGCCAAGAGTTTGAGACCAGCCTGGGCAACATACTGAGAGGCCATCTCTAAAACACATATAAAGAAAGAAAGAAGCTCGGGAGGGGAGGTTCACACCTGTAATCCCAGCACTTTGGGAGGCCAAGGCGGGTGGATCACCTGAGGTCAGGAGTTCAAGACCAGCCTGACTAACATGGAGAAACCCCATCTCTACTAAAAATACAAAATTAGTCAGGTGTGGTGGTCCATGCCTATAATCCCAGCTGCTCGGGAGGCTGAGGCAGGAGAATCGCTTGAACCCGGGAGGCAGAGATTGCAGTGAGCCAGGATCGCGCCACTCCAGCCTGGGCAACAAAAGCAAAACTCCATCTGAAATAAAAAAAAGAAAGAAAGAAAGAGAGAAAATAAATGTAAAGCGTGTGATAAAATAAAATCAATTTATTTAAATGCATTGGCAAAGTTCTCTTGAGATTAGAAATGTCTTTATTTTCTCAACCATTTTTTGAGTATATTCAATTAACCTAAGGACCTCTAAGTGAAAGAATAATAGGTAAATGTGTAGTCATCTAGTAAGTCCTGGTAATTTAGTGGTCCCCACTTATCCACGCTTGTGCTTTCCAAGGTTTCAGTTACCTGTAGTCAACTGCGGTTTGAAAATATCAAATGTAGGGCTGCATGTAGTGGCTCAAGCCTATAATCTCAGCACTTTGGGAGGCCGAGGTGGGCACATAGCTTGAGCTCAGGCATTTCAGACCAGCCTGAGAAACATGGCAAAACCCTGTCACCACCAAAAATACAAAACAAACAAACAAAAAAAATTAGCCAGGTGTGGTAGGGCATGCTTGTAGTCCCAACTACTTCGGAGGCTGAGGTGGGAGGATACCTTGAGTCCAGAAGGCAGAGGCTACACCATTACCACTGCACTCCAGCCTGGGTGACAGAGCGAGACTGTGTCTTAATTAAAAAAAAAAAAAATATATATATATATATATAAAAAAAAATAGAAAATTTCAGAAATAACTCATAAGTTTTAAGTTGTGCACCTTTCTGAGTAGCGTGATGAAATCCTGTGTTACTGTGCTGCCTTTCTCTCAGCACACCAAAGTCTTTGAGTCTCAGGACTCAAAGGTCACCCCTTTGTCCAGCATATTCACGTTGTCAATGCTACCTGCCTGTTAAGTCACTTTGTAGCCATCTTGGGTGATCAGATTGACAGTCGTGGTATTGCAATGCTTGCGTTCCAGCCTTATTTTACTTAATAATTGCCCCCAAAGCGCAAGAGTAGTGATACTGATATGTTAATTGTTCTATTTTATTATTATTGTTAATCTTGTTATATATAGAGTTTCTGTGCCGCAAAAGAAATGCCACTCGAATATAAAATTTTCTTTTTAATTCTCAGCAAGGCAAGTTACCTCTCTATAGAAGGGTGCGCCTTTACAGATGAAACAATGGTGACAGCACACTGGGACAAGGGAGGGGAAGAGGTTCTTATTCCTGACGCACGTGGCCCCTGCTGCTGTGTCATTCCCCTATTGGCTAGGGTTAGCCCGCACAGACTAAACTAATTCCGACTGGCTAATTTTTTATTTTTTTTTTGAGACGGAGTCTCGCTCTGGCACCCAGGCTGGAGTACAGTGGTGCGATCTCGGCTTCCTACAAGCTCTGCCTTCTGGGTTCAGGTCACTCTCCTGCCCCAGCCTCCAAGCTGGGACTACAGGTACCTGCCACCACGCCCGGCTAATTTTTTGTATTTTTAGTAGAGACGGGGGTTTCACCATACTAGCCAGGATGGTCTCGATCTCCTGACCTCGTGATCCACCCACCTCAGCCTCCCAAAGTGCTGGGATTATAGGCGTGAACCACCGCATCTGGAATCTCTTGTTGAGGTCCCGAATCTGTTTTAATCACTGTTCAGGAATCTTATTCAAATATGCAGACTTCAGTGGCTGCCAAGAGGTGGGTTTGGCCATGACAGGAAAACAGGAAAAGGCTTAAAAGTTAATAAAGTTGGAAGAAAACAACTTTTGTGTTAGCATCCGATTTCCAGAGCCCTTGCCTCGGAGCTGCCTTTAGCGAGGGGGAATTGGGCATTGGAGAGGGCGGAACTCTCCTTACATGGGAGCAGTCTGTTTAGGGTTTCTGGAGATGGGCGAGAGACACGAGGGAGTTTCTGGAAGATGTTACTGGAGATATTTAACTGTTTCCTTTAGCAGAGCCAAGGAGCCTGATCACATATTTATTACTGGCACCAACAGCAGGGAGCTTCCACACCGATTACTTATTCTTTTATTTGACAACTATCTATTGAATATCAGCTGTGTGCCAGGCAGTGTCCTAGACTCCATGGACGTGGCAGGGAACAAGACATCCAGGTCCTGGTTTCTGAGCCTCTTGCATTCTGTGTGGGAGACAGATGATAGGAGCAGAAATAAAAAAGGTAAGGAGAGGTTGTGCTGAATGTTCTGAGAAAAAATAAAAGTCAACGGAGTAGAGCAGCAGTCTTCCAAGCAGGAAGGCAGCACGACCCTCCCAGGCGACACATACGCACACAGGAAAGTTCAAAGGGCATCAGTTTCCAAATTCTAACATGTGTGTTCTTTTCAACACAGATCTGCTTCCCTATCCCGTTGTTTCTTCTTCCACTTTGCTATGCAAAGACAAACTTCTGAATATTTGAATTAGATTCCTGAACACTGATTAAAACAGATTCGGGACCTCAACAAGAGATTCCAGATGCGGTGGTTCACGCCTATAATCCCAGCACTTTGGGAGGCTGAGGTGGGTAGATCACCTGAGGTTGAGAGTTCGAGACCAGCCTGAACAACATGGTGAAACCCCCATCTCTACTAAAAATACAAAATTAGCGGGGTGTGGTGGCGCATGCCTGTAATTCCAGCTGCTGGGGAAGCTGAGGCAGGAGAATCGCTTGAACCTGGGAGGTGGAGGTTGTAGTAAGCTGAGATAGTGCTACCATACTCCAGCCTGGGCAACAGAGTGAGACTCCGTCTCAAAAAAAAAAGACAAACTTCTCAGTCCTCCTTGAGCCTAGAATAGTGCATTGCCTAAGGGATGTCAAAAACCTTCTAAGGGCATTTAAGGGACAATTTGAAATACCGGTGTATGCGCAGCCTCCGTTAACCAGAGTTCCCTACAGCGGGCAGCAGGAAAGTGTTCTGTCTTTTCCACACGCGTGGATATTCTGTTAAGTGTGAAACACTTGGGATATTTTGACCCACAGTGGGTTATTCTGAATTCAGACGGTGAGAGTGGTGACAATTTTAATTTTATGACTTGACCTCTTCCAAAGCCTGGCTCTTGACTCAGATGTGTTGCTGCCGAGAGAGCCCTGAAAGACCAAAGCAAAGGCAGAATGACAAGAAACTGTGGAGGCTGCAGCAACCACTTCAAACAGGAGACAAGCTCATGGCCAAGGCTCCCAGCCTTATCCATGTATCCATGTTAGAATTAGAATTCAGATGCTGTAAGAATTCTCAAGAAGGTGTATAATAAATTATTGTGGGCTGGACGCCGTGGTTCATGCCTGTAATCCCAACACTTTGGGAGGCTGAGGCAGGAGGATCACTTGAGCCCAGGAGTTTGGGACCAGCCTGGGCAGCATAGTGAGATCCTGTCTCTACAAAAAATGCAAAATTAGTCGAGCATGGTAGTGCACACCTGTAGTCCCAGCTACTCAGGAGGCTGAGGTGGGAGAATTGCTTCAGCCTAGGAGAGGGAGGTTGCAGTGAGCTGAGATCATGCCACTGCACTCAACCTGGGCAACAGAGGAGACCTTGCTTCAGATAATAATAAAGTTATTTTGAATTGAAAATAAAGTTAGACTTTTTTTTTTTTTTTTTGAGACGGAGTATTGCTGTGTCGCCCAGGCTGGAGTGCAGTGGCGCAATCTCAGCTCACTGCAAGCTCTGCCTCCCGGATTCACGCCATTCTCCTGCCTCAGCCTCCCGAGTAGCTGGGACTACAGGCGCCCGCCACCTCGCCCGGCTA
>NW_012105586.1:1092757-1099214 GCF_000951045.1 Mandrillus leucophaeus
GAGGCTGAGGCAGGAGAATGGCATGAACCCGGGAGGCGGAGCTTGCAGTGAGCCGAGATCGCGCCACTGCACTCCAGCCTGGGCGACAGAGGGAGACTCCGTCTCAAAAAAACAAACAAACAAAAAAAAGAATTGAGGCTATTATTCCTTTCCATTTACTAGCTACCTTTTTTTTTAGCCATCCTGTAAAGAGGTCATTTACCCCAGAGTCGCTAACTCACTCATTGGATAGAATAGTCAGACCTTGCAATGCTTTTGTTATACTTTTATTAGGGGTGGCGTTGTTTTGGATGAACGTGTAACACTGAGTTTTAATTATGATGCAAACTCCTCCTCTTTCTGCTAATATCATGTCTAAGGCTATCCTATTTTCCCAAGCCATCTGGCTAGTGGCCCCCAATTGCTCAGCTATTCCTTTAACAGCATCTCTAGTGTAGCTAACAAATCGCTGTTGGTTGTAATAGATGTAGTCTATCCAATTTACATTTTTATTAATTGTTACCCACCAAAATACTGACTCAAATCCTGCAGTTATTTGATTTTGGGCTTTAAATTGATCTGATTCCCTGTGGGACTTTAATGGTGACTAAACAGACGTAAGAGTTGAAAGACCTACAAGGGGCTTCTCTTGCTTTATGATGCTTATTTTTCGTTCCTCTGGTGGATGAAATGCCAGGGTGAAAGGGAAAGCCAATTGGACTAAAGCACAAGTGCCACTCCAGTTATTTGGCAGTGTTCGGTAAAGGTCTGCCACAATATCACCACACATCCGCTGGGGGATGAACAAGGGCTGACTGATTGATAAGCTTTTGAAGATTCTTCAGCTCCCTGCATCCTTTCAGGTCCCCAAGGAACGCTAAGCTTCCTCCCTGTCGTAAGAGACATGAACGAAGTGAACTTAGTGATGGGTGATGGAGGCTGGATGGCTCTCAGGGGCTGACCCGCAGGGTGCCGGATTTCAGGATATAGCAGAGAGAGAGAGCTTGGCATGACTTATTACTCCAGGCTGTAGAATCCTGGAAAAGAGCTATCATGCAGCCTACGCCTGGTCGACTGGAGGACCACCTTAGTGGAAAGGGGACAATCTGGGCCTCTGGCCTGCCATGCGCACAGGCATAACAATTGCTTTTGTTTCATGTGTGGACGGAATATTTGATCCACTCCAACCAGGCATTTACATCTTGGTAATCTGTCTCAATTGCCAAAGTGTGTTTTAAGTCTTTAACTTTTACCATTGCTATCTTGGCCTTGTCATTAGATGGAGGAGGAACAATGGTTCTGTTGTGAGAGATTTTGGGAGAAGGCTTAGAGGCAGGTGCAGGTGGTGGGGGAGTCAATGAAACGCATTTTAAAGAATCCAGCAGTGTCTGTTCTTGAAAACTCAGCCCTCATGCCATAAAACTGGCTTAAAGAAGAGAACCGGCTTAGAAAAGGGGAGAACTTTGGGGGCTTGAAATAGCCTGTATAGGGTTGCACTGCTTTAGCTGACAGGGGGAGCTGTTCCTTTAGTAAAATGAATGTATGGTTTTAGGAAATTACAAAAACTGATTGGGGCAGTCTATCCTTGCTCTTTAGTGGGCCACAAAACGTTGGACCAACTACGGCATAAAAGCTTTACATCGGGGGCAAGACTCCTGGTTGACAATGGGGTCTTTATTGAAATCTCCTTGGATTAAATGGTTCCAATTTACTAATGCCCAGTCTGACGACAGTCAGCAGGGCCAGAGGTACTTTTCTGAAGTAGAGAGCTGTTTTTGACTTGGCAAGTCCCAACAGGATATAACAAGGCAAGCATTAAATGCAATAGTTTGGGCCGGGTGCGATGGCTCACGCCTGTAATCCCAGCACTTTGGGAGGCCGAGGCAGGTGGATCACAAGGTCAGGAGATCGAGACCATCCTGGCTAACATGGTGAAACCCCGTCTCTACTAAAAATACAAAAAATTAGCCAGGCATGATGGTGGGCGCCTGTAGTCCCAGCTCGGGAGGCTGAGGCAGGAGAATGGCGTGAGCCCGGGAGGCGGAGCTTGCAGTGAGCCTAGATTGCGCCACTGCACTCCAGCCTGGGCGACAGAGCGAGACTCCATCTCAAAAAAAAAAAAAAAAGCAATAGTTTGAGGTCAAATTGACTTGGTTATGTTAATAACTAGATGGTCAGCAATAGAGCAAGGAAAGAAGAAAGAATAATAGAATAGGTGAAAGAGTTAAATTTTTTTTATCTTTAGTTTGGTAAGGTTTTCCCCTGGTACTATGGTCCATGACTTTGGAGAGGGGCGGCGCTTTGACTCGGGTGTGATGAGTCCATCCCTTTTTTGCTGTGTGAACAGCAGTCTCAGGGGTTAGCAGCACAAGGTAGGGTCCTTCTCAGGCTGGCTCGAGTTTTTTTCTTTCCACCCTTTGATGAGAAGGTGATCTTCAGGCTGGTGCTGGTTTACCGGAAATCTAGGGGTGGTACCTGTGCTAAAAGACTTAGTTTGGAGGGAAAGGAAAGTGGAAGATAAATCAAGTATATAATTTTTAAGAAATTGACCATAAGCTAAATTTCACCTTTATATTAGTGTTATTAATGTTAAACTTAATTTTAATAACCTTGTAGACATATTTATCCAATTTTTAATGTCTGACCATAAGGTAAGATTTTTATAGACTCTTTTTAACCTTTTTATAATTTTTGTTAAAGAGCAAATTAGTGCTTTAAGAAAAACCTGTTGTGCTTTTATTTAATGTCCAGTTCACAGAAAAACTGGATACCACTTTAACTTTAGCTAATATGATGTTTACACACAGAATTTCCTTTACAATTAACGTTTTAAAACTTGCTTAAACTTTTAAAACAATATATATATATTTTTTAACCTTATAATGTAGGTAAAAATTCACATTCTTATGCTTCCTTTATCATCTTTTTACCAAAAGCATATTTTACTTTCCTTACACACCTTGCACATAAACTGTTTCTTCAATAGTTTTACATTTAGGAGGCCTAATTACTTTGAAATTATACAACATTTCTTGCATAAATTTCCTTTTATAACCTGTTTTTTTCCCATGACTTTAACAGATAACTTTTCGACATGCCTTAACTTTCTGACTTGTCCCAAGCATCCTTTTTTTTTTTTTTTTAACAACCAGTTATTTTAGGACAAGAATTTACCATATAGCACTCTTTTTACATAAATTCTCCTCCCCCACTTTTTTTCGTTTTTCTTTTCCTAAAGATAACCATTCTTTTCTAAAACAGACTTCCTTCACCTCTGTGGACTAGACTGCCTAAGGCCATAAGTTTAGAAGTTAGGATAATACATGTTACACTGTTAACTTTTAGCAAACTTTACTTTTGTTGAAAACCTTCTAAGTTTGGGATTTCAATTATCCTTTGCTCTTAATAAGACCTTGTTTAGTCTAAATTAACTTAGAGTTGATATAGATGGTTCTTTCCGGGTTCTGTAAGTACTTTAAGGCTTGGCTGAAGGCAAACAGCTCCCAGATTTGAGCCGACCAGTTATTAGGCAATTTTCCTAACCCAGCTTCTACAAGAGTTTCCCTATCAATTACTGAATACTCATTTTTTTTTCCCCCTCAATCACCCGGGAGGAACCATCTATCTTCCTGACCTGAAGGGGGTTCCTCCTAGGTCTGGTTGGACCTTTGTATGATAATTAAGGTTTAAATCCCCTGTTAGGAAACCTGCTGGGTTAAGGGAATTTTCAGTGGTTAATGATACATCATCTTTTTCTAACAGAATAGCCCTACATTTTAAGATTTTAGTAAGCTACCTTTTTTGCTTTTTGACTTAGGATAGTTCTTAACTGCTGAGCTGCTCACAATGAGGTTTCCTCTAAAAGTTAATTTTCTACTTTCTTCTGTTAGCAAAGCAATTGCCACTACAGATTGAATGCATTTGGGCCATCCACAGGTTACTGGGTTAAGGATTTTTTTTGAGACGGAGTCTCGCTCTGTCGTCTAGGCTGGAGTGCAGTGGTGTAATCTTGGCTCACTGCAACCTCTACCTCCTGGGTTCACGCCATTCTCCTGCCTCAGCCTCCTGAGTAGCTGGGACTACAGGCGCACGCCAACACGCCCGGCTAATTTTTTTGTATTTTTAGTAAAGACGGGGTTTCACCGTGTTAGCCAGGGTGATCTCGATCTCCTGACCTCATGATCCACCCGCCTCGGCCTCCCAAAGTGCTGGGATTACAGGTGTGAGCCACCGCATCCGGCCTCCTGTCTTCTTATGTTAATAAGAAAAACAAAACAAAATGAAGTGTTGGGCGGTGAAAATGTTTGGCCGTGGTATGGCGAGATAATGGGTGATGTTTCTCAGGGCTGCTTCAAGTGGGATTAGGGGTGGTATGGAAACCTAGAGTGGGAGAGATTAAACTGAAGAAAGATTTTGGGGTAAGGGGTGATATTGTGGGGTTGTTAGAAGGAACATTTGTCATCTAGAATGATGGGTGATGGCCTGGATGCGGTTTTGTATGAACTGAGAAACTAAACGGAAGACACCAGGTCTGAATAAAAGAAGAAAAAAATAGGTATTAAAGGACTAAGAATTGGGAGGACTCAGGACATCCAATTAGAGAGTATCCAAGGGGGTTCAGCACAATTATTTACTTGGCTGGTGAGTTTTTGGGCTCTATCCTTGAGTTTTTTTATGTTGTCTTATACCAGGCCAGATTGATTTAGATAAAAACAACACTCTTCATTTAAAAATATACGGAGTCCCCCCACGCCCCGCCTTTTTTTTTTTTAGCAGTAAGTTAGGGCCTTAGGGATTTTGGAGGAAAGAGAAATGCAAAGCCAGCAATTGTTTATTAAAGAAGGACTAGAAACGGCTAGGAGAGAGTGAGTGAGATTGATAGTGTGGTGGAGATGGCTGGGGAGAGGTAGAGGGTAGCTTAAGAACGGGAACAAGAATAAGAGTGAGTATAAAAACGGCCAGGCGTGGTGGCTCACACCTGTAATCCCAGCACTTTGGGAGGCCGAGGCGGGTGGATCATGAGGTCAGGAGATTGAGACCATCCTACCTAACACAGTGAAACCCCGTCTCTACTAAAAATGCAAAAAATTAGCCAGGCGTGGTGGTGGGCGCCTGTAGTCCCAGTTACTTGGGAGGCTGAGGCAGGAGAATGGTGTGAACCCAGGAGGCGGAGCTTGCAGTGAGCCGAGATCGCACCACTGCACTCCAGACTGGGGGACTGAGCGAGACTCCGTCTCAAAAAAAAAAGAATGAGTATCAAACTAAGGAATAGAACTTTATCAGGGTGAAAGTATTGGAGGGTGCCCTGCCAGCAAAGATCAACCATCCACTCTAAGAGGGAGTTAAGAGTGGCAGTTTGGGGATAGCACCAGGAGATATCAGCTGTGATGGCTTGGAGAAACAGTTAAACCAGCAGTGTAAACAAGAGCAGGGCATTTATGAGTAGTTGAGAATGGCGAATAGTAGTATAACTAGACAGAAGCTAGTAGGGATGACAAGTTTTTGGGGCACAGTCTAAGTAGTGGGGATGACTGCGTAAAACCCTGTTGCAAAAAGTAGGGTAAGGACAAACAGACCTAATAGAATGAAGGGATATTGTAGGCTCATGAGGGTTATTGCTGTTCTTCAGAAATGTGAGTGAGTTTAACGGAAGTAGGGAGAATACTTGAGACTTCCAGGAGAAAGAGGAAAGATTAGGCTGGCTGGCTGCCAGACACAGCTCTATTCTGGAACGGTGAACCCAGTGAGGAGGATCCTGCAGGCGGACGGCAGTTGGGGTACTATAGAGGACTAAGTGGGGTCTGGTCCATCGAGGTTGTAGAGTTTGAGGAATCAGATTCTTAACAAGAACTGATCTTCCAGCTAGGGTGTCTTCATGTGGCTGGGAATCTGAAGTAGGCAAGAGAAGATTAGCAGCCTGGCGAATTTCCTGTCTAACGTGCTGGAGGACTGGAAGATAATTACCCAGAGGGCTGGTGTCTGGAATGGCACTGGGGCCAAGCAAGAAAGTGCGTCCATATAAAAGTTCAAATGGACTATACCCTGTAGCATCTCGAGGACAGGCTCTAATTCTGAGAAGGGCAAGAGGTAAAAGTCCTGTCCAGTCCTTTTTAAGCTGGAGGCTGAGCTTGGTGAGGTGTGTCTTTAAAAGACCATTAGTCCATTTTAACTTTTTCTGAAGATTGAGGACAGTAAGGGGTATGAAGTTTCCACTGAATACCAAGAGCCTGAGAAACTGCTTGGGTGATTTGACTAATAAAGGCTAGTCGGTTATTGGACTGTATAGAGATGGGAAGGCCAAACCAAGGAATTATGTCTGACAGAAGGGAAGAAATGACCACGGTGGCCTTCTCAGACCCTGTGGGAAAGGCCTCCATCCATCCAGTGAAAGTATCTACCCAGACAAATAGGTATTTTAGTTTCCTGACTCAGGGCACGTGAGTAAAGTCAATTTGCCAGTCCTGGGCAGGGGCAAATC
>NW_012105586.1:1099264-1106307 GCF_000951045.1 Mandrillus leucophaeus
AGGAGAAAGAGGAAAGATTAGGCTGGCTGGCTGCCAGACACAGCTCTATTCTGGAACGGTGAACCCAGTGAGGAGGATCCTGCAGGCGGACGGCAGTTGGGGTACTATAGAGGACTAAGTGGGGTCTGGTCCATCGAGGTTGTAGAGTTTGAGGAATCAGATTCTTAACAAGAACTGATCTTCCAGCTAGGGTGTCTTCATGTGGCTGGGAATCTGAAGTAGGCAAGAGAAGATTAGCAGCCTGGCGAATTTCCTGTCTAACGTGCTGGAGGACTGGAAGATAATTACCCAGAGGGCTGGTGTCTGGAATGGCACTGGGGCCAAGCAAGAAAGTGCGTCCATATAAAAGTTCAAATGGACTATACCCTGTAGCATCTCGAGGACAGGCTCTAATTCTGAGAAGGGCAAGAGGTAAAAGTCCTGTCCAGTCCTTTTTAAGCTGGAGGCTGAGCTTGGTGAGGTGTGTCTTTAAAAGACCATTAGTCCATTTTAACTTTTTCTGAAGATTGAGGACAGTAAGGGGTATGAAGTTTCCACTGAATACCAAGAGCCTGAGAAACTGCTTGGGTGATTTGACTAATAAAGGCTGGTCGGTTATTGGACTGTATAGAGATGGGAAGGCCAAACCAAGGAATTATGTCTGACAGAAGGGAAGAAATGACCACGGTGGCCTTCTCAGACCCTGTGGGAAAGGCCTCCATCCATCCAGTGAAAGTATCTACCCAGACAAATAGGTATTTTAGTTTCCTGACTCAGGGCACGTGAGTAAAGTCAATTTGCCAGTCCTGGGCAGGGGCAAATCCCCGAGCTTGATGTGTAGGGAAGGGAGGGGGCCTGAACAATCCCTGAGGAGTAGTAGAATAGCAGATGCAACACTGAGAAGTGATTTCTTTGAGGATAGATTTCCACGATGGAAAGGAAATGAGAGGTTCTAAGAGGTAGGCTAGCGGCTTGTAACATACATGGAAGAGGTTATGAAATGACAGAATAGAATGGGCCTGTGAGACTGGAAGGAGATATTTTCCTTGGTCCAGGAACCATTTGCCTTGTGTGGGAAGAGATTGATAGGTGGAAGTTTCAGTGGGGGAGTAGGTAGGACTGACCGATGAGGAGAAAAACTGGCTGTGAGACACAAAGTTGGAACTGCTAAACTGCTTTTTAGCTACCTTATCAGCATAAGCATTGCCCTGAGCGATGGGATCTGATGAGTTTTGATGGCCTTTGCAGTGAATGACTCCAGCTTCCTTTGGAAGTAAAGCAGTCTTCAGAAGAGTTTTTATTAAAGAGGCATTAATGACAGAGGACCCTTGAGTAGTAAGGAAACCTCTTTCAGCCCATATAACAGCATGGTGGTGTAGGATATGGAAGGCATATTTAGAGTCAGTATAAATATTGATGTTTAGTCCCTTTGCAAGAGTGAGGGCCCGAGTTAAGGCAATGAGTTCAGCTTGCTGAGAGGTAGTGGAGGGGGCAGAGTGGTAGCCTCAATGATACACGTGGAAGATACTATAGCATAGCCTGCCTTTGCTGGTGAGTGGCGATTAGGCCTGGTGGCACTGCCATCAATAAACCAAGTGTGATCAGGGTAAGGAACAGGAAAGGAGGAAATATGGGGAAATGAAGTGAATGTCAAGTGGATCAGAGAGATACAGTCATGGAGGTCAGGTATGGTATCAGGAATAATGTGGAAGGCCAGATTGAAGTCTGGGCCAGGAACAATTGTAATTGTGGGAGACTCAACAAAGAGTGAGTATAGCCAAAGGAGCTGGAGGGCAGAAAGTATATGCATCAGGTGTGAGGAAGAAAATAGATTTTGGAAGTTATGAGAACTGTAGAGAGTGAGTTGAGCATAGTTTGTGATTTTGAGGGCCTCTAAAAGTATTAAAGCAGCGGCAGCCACCACACGCAGACATGAGGGCTAGGCTAAAAGAGTAAGGGCATGTTGTTTGAACAGAAAGGCTACAGGGTGTGGTCCCAGCTCTTGTGTAAGAATTCCAACCACACAACCCTGCACTTCGGTTGTGTGTAATGAAAAAGGTTGGGATGAGTTAGGGGGAGCTAGTGTGGGAGCAGCTTTTAGGGCTGTTTTTTAAGGAATGGAAAGGGGAGTGGGGAAAGGATTTAGGATTTATGGGGTCAGCTAGGTTTATCTAGAACAGAATAATGGGTTGTGGAGGGAGGTATTGAGGGTAGGAGAGTATATGGGTTTGGCACCACGGGGTGGATAGGCAAGACAATTTAGTTGATAAGGCACAGATCCTGAACTAACCTGTAAGATTGTCTGGTTTTTGGACAGGTAAAATGGGGATATTGTAAGGAGAGTATATAGGCTTTAAAAGGCCATGCTGTAACAGGTGAGTGATAACAGACTTTAATCCTTTTAAATTGTGCTGTGGGATGGGATACTGGCATTGAGTGGGGTAAGGGTGATTAGGTTTTAATGGGATAGTAAGGGGCATGTGATCGGTTACCAGGGAGGCAGTAGAGGTGTCCCATACCTATGGGTTAAGGTGGGGGGATACAAGAGGAAGATGCGAAGGAGGCTTTGGGTTGGGAAGAAGGGTGGCAATGAGATGTGGCTGTTGTCCAGAAATAATCAGGGAAACAGATAATTTGGTTAAAATGTCTTGGCTTAATAAGGGAACAGAGCAGTGGGGATAACTAAAAAGGAGTGTATAAGAGAATATTGTCCAAGTTGGCACCACAGTTGGGGTTTTAAGAGGTTTAGAAGCCTGGCCATCAATACCCACAACAGTTATGGGGGCTAGGGAAACAGGCCCTTGAAAAGAAGGTAATGTGGAGTTGGTAGCCTCCACATTGATTAAGAAGGGGACGGACTTACCCTCCACTGTAAGTTACCAAAAGCATCTGTGATGGTCTTATAGGCTTCTGCGGCGATTGGGCAGTGTCAGTCTTCAGCCACTAAGCTGAGAAGATCTGGGAAGGAGTCAGTTAGAGAGCCTTGGGCCAGAGTTCCAGGGGCTTTGGGAGTGGCTGCCAGGACAGTTGGACAGTCTGATTTCCAGTGGGGTCCCGCACAGATGGGACATGGCTTAGGAGGAATCCCGGGCTGTGGGCATTCCTTGGCCCAGTGGCCAGATATCCAGCACTTGAAGCAAAATCCTGGGGGAGGCGGTCCTGAAGGAACACCTGGCCTCTGCGGTTCAGGCATTTTGAAGTTCTTGTGTGCCGGAGGTGTGGCTGGGGTTTCTGTCACAGTGGAGGCAAGTGATTACAAGTCAGAAATACGTTGCCTCTACTCTATTATTGTACACCTTGAAGGTGAGGTTAATGAAGTTCTGTTGTGGGGTTGGAGGGCCAGAATCTAATTTTTGGAGCTTTTTCTAATGTCGGGAGGAGATTGGGTAATAAAATGCACATTGAGAATAAGACAGCCTTCTGGCCCCTCTGGGTCTAGGGCGGTGAAGCGTCTAAGGGTTGCTGCTAAGCGGGCCATGAACTGGGCTGGCTTTTCGTCTTTACCTTGGGTAGTTTTCTTTAGCTTGTCATAGTTAGCAGCTTTGTACGCTGCCTTTTTAAGCCCTTCAACTAGGCAGGAAACCATGTAATCTCGCCTCGCTATACCTGGGGAATCGGCCTGATGTTCCATTGGGGTCCTCTCGGGGAATTGTTCTAATGCCTTCCTGGAGGTCTGGCTCATGAAGCTGGCCATTGCCAGCATGAGATTGGGCCAGAGAAAAAACTCTTCCCCGTTCATCTGGGCAGAGGGTAGAAGTCAGGATGACATTTAAGTTACTCCAGGTTAAACTGTAGGACAGAGTTAGATATTGGAATTCCTGTATATATTTAATGGGGTCTGATGAGAAAGAGCCTAAATGCTGACTGATCTGGGAAAGGTCTGATAGAGAAAAAGGCACGTGTACTCTGACTGCGCCTTCAGCTCCAGCCACCTGTTTAAGAGGAAATTGTTGGGCAGGTTGGGGAGAGCTAGTCACAGAACAAAACCGTAAGCCAGACCGGGTGTGAGGAGGGGATGTAACAGAAGGGTTAGAGGGTGGGGGAGTGGAGGCTGAAGAAGAGTTGGAGCCTGATTCAACCTGGCGGGGAGCGACCTGAGGACGAGCAGTCTGGAGGAGGAGAGAGGTCAGATGGGTGGGCGGAAAAGGAAGATTCACAAGACTCAGCAACGCTTGGGGTTGGGACTAAAGGGACAGGTGGGAGGCAAAGAAGGAGGATTTGGGAGAAGTCGCATTGGGAACAGAGACTAGGGAGGGAACGAAGTGTGAAAAATGCCTGGACGTAAGGCACCTCAGACCATTTGCCCATTTTTCAACAAAAATTATGTAGGTCCCGTAGGATAGACAAATGGAAAGTGCCATTCTCTGGCCACTGGGAACTATTGTCGAGTTTGTATTGGGGCCCAAGTAGTGTTGCAGAAGAAAATAAGGCGTTTAGGTTTTAGGTCAGGTGTGAGTCGAAGGGGTTTTGGGTTTTTAAGAACACAGGCTAAGGGAGAGGACGGGGGAATGGAGGGCAGAAGGTTGCCCATAGTGAAGGAGGTAAGTTTAAAGAGAAAGGTAGAGACACGGAGAAGAGGGTGGTAAGCAGCTCTGGGCTGCAATGTGGGTGAGCAGCCAAAGCAGGCATCCCCGCAATTGACTTGCCACCAAGGGAATGTGGGTGAATGACCAAGGCAGGCATCCCCGTGGTGATCAGACACCAATGAAATGTGGTTGAAAAATCAGGCAGGTGTCCCTGCAGTGATTAAACACTGAGGGAAGACTGTCTTCCCGAGTCCGTGACCGGCGCCAGAGTTTTGGATCCACCGATAAAATGTGTCTCCTTTGTCTCTACTAAAGAGGAAAAAGAACTGGAATAGGAAGGACAGGGAGATTGAAGTATAGTGAGAGAGGGAGACTGAAGGGTAGCGAGAGAGGCTGGAGAAGAGAGTGAAAAGACCACTTACCCGATTTGAAATTGGTGAGATGTTCCTTGCGCTGGTTGGTCTGAGGACCCGAGGTGGTAGGTGGATCTCCTCAGGGAGTGACGGTGAGGACAAGGGACTGGTCTCCCGAAGGAGTCCTCCTGTCCCAGGTCTTCTGCACCAAATGTCACGCGCATCCTTGTGGAGAGAGCACCAAACAGGCTTTGTGCGAGCAACAAGGCTGTTTATTTCACCTGGGTGCAGGCGGGCTGAGTCTGAAAAAGGAGTCAGCAAAGGGTGGTGGGATTATCATTAGTTCTTATAGGTTTGGGATAGGCGTATAAAGTATATTCTCAAGGGCGGGGAGAATGTTACAAAGTACCTTCTTAAGGTAGGAGAGGGGGAAGAATATTACAAAGTACCTTCTTAAGGTGGAGGAGGGGGGAGAATATTACAAAGTACCTTCTTGTGGGGGGCAGAATATATCAGTTAGGGTGGGGCGGGAACAAATCACAATGGTGGAATGTCATCAGTTAAGGCTATTTTCACTTATTTTGTGGATCTTTTGTTGTTCAGGCCATCTGGATGTATACCCGCAGGTCACAGGGGATATGATGGCTTAACTTGGGCTCAGAGACCTGACAGCTCAACCCCTCAAACCAGGGGGTGTCTTGCCTGTCCTGGAGCATTGATCTCTTTCTCCCCTTTCCCCCTCTGAAGGTCCTTTGCAGAGTTCCCACTTGTGCTGTCCTCTCTGGCCGCTCTCCCAAGGAAGAATCAGGCCGTTCTTAGTGTTGGGGTGCCCAAGGCAGGATCCGCCCTAAGCCATATGAGGTAGCTACGGAACCACAGAGAGGATCCACTCACTCCCACACAGCGGTAGGACTTGTCACCATCCACATGAACAACACCGCAAGCAGGGTCGTTTGTGATCATTCATGCACACACACATTCAGCCCTCCAGAATTTGACCACCAAGGAAATACTTTAGCAGCTCTGGCGGCTTCTCCTTCCTTGGTCTGTGCACTGAGTTGTCACTGCTCTATGTGAGGATCCTTTAAACTAGGTTGCAGGCCAGTTTTTTTTTTTTTTTTCCACGTTGCTGAGAGCTCAGGTTATTTCTCGCACCGGGTGGGTCTTGATTTCTCACCGCTGAGGCCGCCACAATAGGGCCGGGTGCACCAGAGGCCGTCCTCGGAGGAGGATGCTATCCCGGGCGAGACCTCAAATTGTTATATACAAAGATTCAGTGCCGCAAAAGAAATAGCACTCGAATATAAAATTTTCTTTTTAGTTCTCACCAAGGCAAGTTACTTCTCTATAGAAGGGTGCGCCTTTACAGATGGAACGATGGTGAGCGCACATTCGGACGAGGGAGGGGAAAGGTTTTTATTCCTGAGGCAGGTGGTCCCTGCTGCTGTGTCACCCCTCTATTGGCTAGGGTTAGACCGCACAGGCTCAACTAATTCCCATTGGCTAATTTAAAGAGAATGACGGAGTGAGTGCTTTGGCGGGAGCGAGGGCCGAGCAGGTAGCAGGTAATTGGAGTGAGTTAGGGTGGAGCAGGTGATCAGAATGAGTCAGGGTGGGGTAGGTAATGGAAAAAGGATGCTTTATAAGGAAGTTAAGTTTAAAAGTGAAGGCAAAGAACTGAACATACTGACATATTAATTTTTTGAAAAGGAATTTAGAACTCATATCTAACAATCTCTTACGGCACCTAATTTATAAATTAAATTTTATCATATGTATGTATGTATAGGATAAGCATAGCATATATAGTTATCCCTCAGTATCCATGGGAGATTGCTTCCAGGACCCCCAGGGATACAAAAATCCTTGGATCCTCAAGTCCCTGGTATAAAATGGTGTAGTATTTGCATATAACCTATGCACATTCTCCCATGTGCTTTAAATCATCTTTAGATTACTTATAATACCTCATACAATGTAAATGATATGTAAATAGTTGTTATACCATATTGCTTAAGGAATAATGACAAGAAAAAAGTCTGTACATGTTCAGTACAGATGCAATTATTTTTCAAAATTTTTTTTTCTTTGAGATAGTCTTGCTCTGTCACCCAGACTGGAGTGCAGTGGCGCGATCTCTGCTCACTACAGCCTCCGCCCCGAGGGTTCAAGTGATTCTCCCATG
>NW_012105586.1:1106357-1108129 GCF_000951045.1 Mandrillus leucophaeus
AGCAAATGATTGGTAAAGATGGACCAGAAAACCAGATTTTTTGACTCCAAGTCCCATTCCATGCCAAGTAAGTATTTATTTTTATTTATTTATTTTTTTTTTTTATTTTTATTTTATTTTATTTTGTTTTTTTTTAGACGGAGTCTCGCTCTGTCGCCCAGGCTGGAGTGCAGTGGTGCGATATCTGCTCACTGCAAGCTCTGCCTCCCGGGTTCACACCATTCTCCTGCCTCAGCCTCCTGAGTAGCTGGGACTACAGGCACCCACCACCACGCCCGGCTAATTTTTTGTATTTTTAGTGGATGCGGGGTTTCACCGTGTTAGCCAGGATGGTCTCGATCTCCTGCCATCGTGATCCACCTGCCTCAGCCTCCCAAAGTGCTGGGATTACAGGCATGAGCCACTGCACCCGGCCTTTTTTTCTGTATTTTTAATAGAGACAAGGTCTCACCATGTTTGCCAGGCTGGTCTCAAACTCCTAAGCTCAAGGGATCCGCCCTTCTCAGCCCCACAAAGTGCTGGGATTACAGGAGTGAGCCGTCTCGAGCCCAGCCCAAATAGTGTCAATCCTCAGTTGGTTGAATCCATGGGTGCAGAACCCATAGCTAAGGGGAGCTGGCTGTACAGAGGTTCATTCAACGTTTCAGACATCTACTGGAGAATCTCAACGTGTATTCCCTGAGGATCAAAGGGGACCGCTGGGCCTTTTGGTTTGCTTTCCAGAAACTGAAAATAACTCAAATGACTCAGAGATATGTCTTTTTGCAAACCAAAATGTTTCCAATTCTTTTTTTCTCCAAGAAAATTTGATCCAATTGCCATCATTAACTTGTCATTTAACGGTTGATCACCATCTAATCTTTTTTTTAATTTTTTATTTATTTTATTTATTTATTTATTTTGAGATGGAGGCTCGCTCTGTCGCCCTGGCTAGAGTGCAGTGGCATGATCTCAGCTCACTGCAAGCTCCACCTCTCGGGTTCACGCCATTCTCCTACCTCAGCCTCCCGAGTAGCTGGAACTACAGGCGCCCGCCACCACGCCCGGCTAATTTTTTTGTATTTTTAGTAGAGACTGGGTTTCACCATATTAGCCAGGATGGTCTCGATTTCCTGACCTCGTGATCCGCCAGCCTCGGCCTCCCAAAGTGCTGGGATTACAGGCATGAGCCACCGCGCCCGGCCCTAATCTTTAATAAATAATTTATCTTTGATAAATTCATGAGTTCAAGGAAGTGAGATAACAGCATTCCTTTTATTCCAATATTTGTATTTATGTGAACATGGTTCCTCAAACTTACAGTCATACAAACTTTAAAATTGGAATAAATTAATATCGACTCCTATCTTATTCTAGCAATGAGTAATAGACATCCATGGGTATGAGTTAATTGGGAGAGATACTCATCTCATTAAGTGCTACATGTCCAATAAGATTTTACTTTTATTATTTTTGCTTTATTATTTTTTATTAGCATAAATAATAAGAGTATATTTAGTTATTTATTAAAATTGATATTATTTATTAAAATTGGTAATATTTGTATCAGTGTGTATCAACTGTATAATACTATAATAGTTTGACTGGGCTTGGTGGCTCACGCCTGTAATTCCCGCACTTTGGGCGGCCAAAGTGGGTGGATCACCTGAGGTCAGGAGTTCAAGACCAGCCTGATCAACATGGAGAAACCCTGTCTCTACTAAAAATACAAAATTAGCCAGGCGTGGTGGTGCATGCCTGTAATCCCAGCTACTCAGGAGGCTGAGGCAGGA